>NC_138900.1:60979814-61098725 GCF_965194825.1 Balaenoptera physalus | reverse complement strand
ACGTAAACGCTCAAGAAAAGTTTAATGAATGAACGAGCATTTAGGAAACCTTGGCCGAGGATCTATGTTCTCTACTTAAAAACAGTTGTTTCTGGAATCCGCCTGCCAATGCAGGGGACATGTGCTAGAGCCCTGGTCCGGAGGATACCACATGCCGCGGAGCAACTAAGCCTGTGCACCACAACTGCTGAGCCTGCGCTCTAGAGCCCGCGAGCCACAACTACTAAGCCTGCGTGCCTAGAGCCCATGCTCCGCAACAAGAGAAGCCACCGCAATGAGAAGCCCGTGCACCGCAACAAAGACTACCCCCCACTCACCGCAACTAGAGAAAGCCCACGTGCAGCAACGAAGACCAAATGCAGCCAAAAATAAATAAATAAATCTATCAAAAAAAAGTTGTTTCTGTATATGTGATTAATTGTGGTTACTAACATAGTAGCGAATGATCAGATGAGTCACTTAAGTATACTCTTTATTTTATTTTATTTTTAACATCTTTATTGGAGCATAATTGCTTTACAATGTTGTGTTAGTTTCTGCTTTATAACAAAGTGAATCAGCTATACATATACATATATCCCCATATTCCCTCCCTCTTAAGCCTCCCTCCCACCCATCTAGGTGGTCACAAAGCACCGAGCTGATCTCCCTGTGCTATGCAGCTGCTTCCCGCTAGCTATCTATTTTACATTTGGCGTGTATATATGTCCGTGCCACTCTCTCACTTTGTCACAGCTTACCCTTCCCCCTCCCCGTGTCCTCAAGTCCATTCTCTATGTCTGCATCTTTATTCCTGTCCTGTCACTAGGTTCATCAGAACCATTTTTTCTTAGATTCCATACATATGTGTTAGCATACGGTATTTGTTTTTCTCTTTCTGACTTACTTCACTCTGTATGACAGACTCTAGGTCCACCCACCTCACTGCAAATAACTCAATTTCATTTCTTTTTATGGCTGAGTAATATTCCGTTGTATATATGTGCCACATCTTAATTATACTTTTTAGAGCAGACTTTCAAAAGCGACTACTCCAAAAATAAAGTCAATCTCTTCTTTTCCCATTCTTGAAATTCTGGTACTACCACACTACACAGTACAGTAGTGAAAAATTAAGTGAACGTCAAAGATAATTTAAAAACTGTTAGCTTTATGTTTCTTTCCTTTACTGGCCCCACAGGTGGAAAAAATAAGTTGAGTGATTTTGATCTCCATGTGCTCAGTCTCAGTTTTGACAGTGTGTGTGGGAGATCATTGAATATACACTCAAATGGCAGCCAGCACACAAGAAAGACAATGGAGCCTGGGAAGGTGTAACACTCCGCAAACCATGAAATGCAAACTCCTGCCCGTCTCCCCCCAGCACCCAGCTGTTGCTGATACCCAGTGTCTCCTGTGTATTTGCTGAAGGAATGATTAATCCTAATTAGTCAACACTAGTTATATAAGGTCCCTTGACAGGGAACTCTGTGATGAATTAATACATGACACATTTCAACGACTTATGACAATACTAATTCTTGAACTGTACTTTATTATTGGTGAGCACAATCCCACAAGCATATGGGTTAAGGTGGTGATGACATTTCTAAAGAATGTACCAACAGCGTGTCAATGGTGCATATTTTCATAATCCCCTTTCCTATCAATAGGAAAAAAGACGGTAAGGAAAGGAAACAGAGCACGTATTTTGCTCCTGCTCCACTGCAGGAGGTGAGAGAAATGAGAATTTCGCTCCCTCTTGGCCAGCAACAGGGATTCTCCCTTTTGGGCAAGGAACAAAGTTGGTAGCTCTGCTCATACAAGTAGCAGTGTTAAGAAGTCAGGCAGGAAAATAAACAGACAAACCAACCAACCAACAACACCTGAAAGAAGTCTCTAATCTGTGAGGTAAGTCTGAACTTCCCACACCAGCTTTAGCACAGGAGGAAAAGCTGGACGGAGGTGGGAAACTCTTCCCTTAACTAACCAAATGGAATATTCAAGAAGACCCTGGGTTCTGCTGGCCTCCAATTCCATCCCTGAAGCAGAAGTGGGCTCCGGCGAGGAAAGAATAGAAATCAGTGATCAATGACCTTTCTTTCTAAGGATTCCCATGGCTTTTCCCAATCCCACCTTTCTCACACTGCCGGCCACTCCCGGTGAATGTGCTCTAAGTGTTAGAAGAGACTCATCCCAACCTCACACCCTAAATATGCGGTTTCCTCCAATTCAGGGACGGACTGATATAAACAGTTTCAGTGACAAAAGTCTGAAAATATTTTGAACTCAACAATACTAGACAATTTACAATTATTCAGAGGCATAGGCAACTGGTTACTGATGAATGCGAATATGACTATAAAACTATGTTTTACCATATTTCTACTCATCTTATCGTGTTAACATAAAAATCACAAGTGTCAAATGGTCTTTAAAATTGCTCCTAAAAAGATACCAAAATACTTAGTAGTTGAGAGAATCACAAAATACTTATGAACAAAAATGTACATTTAAGGTTCTATATCCACTAGTACATTAACTCTAAAAAGAAAAATGAAGGACACTGTATTGGTCTATATCCCATTATAACAGTCTGGTTTTAAAAACCAGTCTTCCCCACTTCCACTTGATATGTGCTGCCTCTCAAAGCTTTACTGCCTGAAGGCTAACTGTTTTATCTAACAAAATATTTCACCAAGATCTTATTTTTCCCTAAGTATTCTATTTTTCTAAAACTCTCTGAAAAGAAGAAAAAAATTATAATTTACTCCCACAGAGAAATGGAAGCAGCAAACATTAGACCATCATTCTGTGGTGAAGACATTCTTTGGCAACACTTAGGAAAACGACTTCAGTCTCTGCTCTTCTGAGCACGGGGGTCAAGAACTCCAGCTGAGTGACAGAGGACATTTAGATGGACACACGACCTTTACTCTCTATAGAGCTACAGCTGCCATCTTTGATCGCCTTCCTTCTTTGGACTCATCATGTCTTAGGAGGCAGAGGACCCATGGGAAGCACTCAAATTCAAGGCTGCAACCCTAACCTGCCAACTGTCACACCCACACCCCCACACCTCCACCCTTAACCTAGGATTCCAACTTAAAAATTATGCATTTGGGCTTCCCTGGTGGCGCAGTGGTTGAGAATCTGCCTGCCAATGCAGGGGACACGGGTTCAAGCCCTGGTCTGGGAAGATCCCACATGCCGCGGAGCAACTAAGCCCGTGAGCCACAATTACTGAGCCTGCGCATCTGGAGCCTGTGCTCCGCAACAAGAGAGGCCCGCGCACCGCGATGAAGAGTGGCCCCCACTTGCCGCAACTAGAGAAAGCCCTCGCACAGAAACGAAGACCCAACACAGCCATAAATACATAAATAAATAAAATTAAAAAAAAAAAAATTATGCATTTGCACAAAATGATAGATTTGTATCCTTCTGAAGGATGAAGCCAAACAACTCCTTATTTGTCCTAATTATGTTTTCTTTATGGATTATAAATAGATTTTAAGCCTCACTTTGATATCATGAGACAGACTGATTAACAGTGTAAACAACGGATAAGGCGGTTTTATAATCTGGATGCTTAGTCTCTATTATCCAAATCTAAATCCAAGGAACCAAACTTTCTATGTGGAAAAGCACTTTGCTTGACTCTCTAAATTATATAATAAAAATTACTTTAAGAACACTGAACAGGAATTGCAGAGGAAAATACACACTGGAAGAAGAGGTAGAAGTCAAAGGGCATAGGTAAAAGAGGGAGAACTTATCAGTTGGTATTCAGTGGAGCTAGGATTTACTTCTATCACATTACTATTACTCAAAATGACAACCCTCGGGAAAGTTCTACAATAAATCTAAGCATTCAACACTTCACTTTATGTTAGATTCACTAGTCTAACAAGAATTTTATTGATTTGTTTCATCGTTTGAAACCTTCCGAGAACCTGTCCAGAATTAGAGCATTCACTGCTACTAAGAGTGGCAACCGCTGCCTTGTACAAATAAACACATATATTCCAGCTAAAATAAGTAATCTATGTTAAACTTAGAGCTCCAATTCACAAGCTCTTAGTTTCCTTAGAAGCCCAGAGAAAACACTTCTTTGATCTTCTGAAAGAGAACATACTTTAATATTGGTTTTGAAAAACTCACGTTAAGACAAGGGTTTAATCAAATATGACTGCAAATACTAAAGAGAAGGAGGGGGAGGGGGAGGGGGAAAGGGAAGGGGAGGAGGTGGAGGAGGAGGGGGAGGGGAGGGAAAGGGGGAAAGGGAAGGGGAGGAGGGGGGCAGGAGGAGGAGAAGAAGGATGGAGATGATCATTTTGAACCATGGGACTGTAAGCCCTTCAGGACAGATTTCATCTTTTTAAGCAGTTGTAAGGGATGCCTTATAGTAGGTGGATAAAAGCAAACAAGCCTAGATCCATCAAAAGATATTCAGGCCCAATGTATTTCCCATCACCATCAGAGGATAGCAAGCGGTAGGTACAGTTGATTTGATCTGAAGACTGCTCAGGATTCATGAAGAGTCTCAGAACCTGGAGCTTCTAGCTGAACCCTTGAGAACTAAGAAACTTAACAGGTTACAATCGCTATACAAAACCCTTATGACAATCATTCATGAGCTGCTATATACACAGGTGACTATGAACTCAGAGCACAAGTGAAAGAAAAGGGACTTGGGGGCTGACAGCTTGCTCTGCACATAGCAGACAACACCAGTGGACTTTAGTGCTCATAAAATACAGGGCAGATTTCAAGTACCCAAAGAAAGGATGATAACAATTTCTACATCACCATGAAACTTGGACTCCTACAGAGATCGTATTAGTCTCCTTAAGAAGTTTCATCAGCATCATCTATGAGTCAAATTTTAGATTTAAATGGCAAGACAGGCTCATCAATAATTAGGCCCTGGAAAGCATCCAGATTAACAGCATAAAATAAATGCTTGTTACAAAACAGCTCTACAGGGCTGGATTTATATAGCAGAATACCCAACCAAGTCCTGTGCGACAGGGCAAAGGAAAGGCTTTAACATCAATGTGCAGCAAAACTTCAGATGATACAATAAAGCTGTAAAAACAGAAACAGACTCCCTCCCCACAACACAGACGTGCCAAGTGGACCGAAAACAGCACGGAGCCCAATCAACCTCACTTCACAGATGAGGAGACTAAGGCCCAGAAAAGCTGTCCAAGATGATCCAGGCTGGATTCTAGGCCCAATGTCTCCACTCCACCCTCACTAGACCAGCTTTCTCTCAAAAAACGGGACAAAAACTGCCATTCTTATTGTTGGCTAACTCATCAAAGGATCCCAAAATCTTGGGAATCTTTCTTTCCTTTACTCTCCAGGACTAAAAGCTAAACAAACTCATGTTCCAACAGATTCCCTAGAAAACCCAAAATTCCCAAAAGTGGATACGGGACTGGAACCTGTACAGAGCCACTATAATGCCACTGCAGCATCACACGGCAATTCACTGCCAAATCCCTTCACGTACATTACCCCCCAAGAACCACAGCTCACGAAAGAGAGGAGTCTGAACTCCACATCAGATCAAGGGAATTGTGCCAGAATGAGAAGAGCCTCAGACATGAAGCAAAGCAAACTTTGCAATATTCAAGAGAAAAGGAAATTTCCTGTAAGTCTCAGAGAACCTTTCCCAGAAGGTCTCAGGGTTGCTGAGAAAGGAAAGGGTTGCTGTGGGCTGTTGTTATGGCTATGAATTCAATGTCATCATTCTTAAAGGTCGTCAGCTACATTTAGATTTTGTTTTCCCAACAAACCAAAGGAAAAATGTCATTCAGGATCATGAGAAAATGCTGGGCAGAGGGCATGCTGGGAAAGTAGCATCCCACTTACTGGGGCGAGTGATGAACTATGGAAGCTCCTGCCTATCCTCCCTGAAGCATTTGAATCTTAGGCTGCGTGACACATACCCTACACAACCTTCTTTCAGGTTATCACTGGGGTTTTGTGGCCGAACTTGGGTTTTTTCTGGCTTTTTCCTTTTATACTGAAAGTGTTTCTAGGGCAGTATGATTGCTAAGACGATCCGGAGGAAAAACAAATGTTAAACCAAAGATAAAGCACAGGAAAAGAGTAAACCAGTAAGGCTAAAAGACTTCTATATTAAGTAGAAAGTATGCCAAGTTAGTTGCTTTAATTCCTAGTGCAACAGTGTTGGATTGGTTCCCTTGGTTGATGATACAGAAGCAATATATAACATTGTTTCTAAACTGCACAACTTCAGACCCCTATGACAGTTACTAAAACCAGGCTAACTGAAGACATTAAACAAAACTCAGATTTTTATAAAACTTCAGAGACTACCAAACTTTTGAACTCCCAATCCATATATTAATGACATCACAGACCTAAATGCTTAAGCTTCAAAAGGGAAAGTGAGAAACATCAAGTTCTAGAACATACAAACTCATTTTGTTTCAACAGAATTCTTTAAGTTCCATTCAAACAAAACAGAGATGTTATAAAAGCCCAACATCATTGGTATCAAAAATTAAAGTTTGTTTCTAAGTAGTAACATGAATTAGTCATATTACTTTGAAGTAGCCTTGAGATTGATAATTTTAAAAGAACCCCAAGAACAAATATACCACTTCAACAGTCAAATAAAGTTACAGCAATTAGTCACTGAAAAAACACATATTGACTAATTCATATTTATCTGTAAAACGTCAAAAATATCTGCCCTGCCTACTGTACAAGATGGTTGAAAATGAAAATCAAAGTGAGACAGCATGTGAAAGTACTTAATAAGCACGTAAATCATAACATATTGTGTAAACTCTACCGCTTACTGACTTGCAAAGAATTGTTACATGCGAATAATGCTATAACTTGGTATGGTAAACGAGTAGGAGACTAGGTGTCATTAACCTGGGGTCTAATCCTAGTTCATTCATTAAATGTTAATAACCTCATTGTAATACAGATCACTAATGCCCACCGAGCACAACTTCTTTATCTGGAAAGTAAAAGAATTGGATTAGAGGGGTCTGAAGTCCCTTTTGGCTCTGCTACTACGATTAGTAATATTTCACATCTAAATTACTGCTAGCAGGACTTCCCTGGTGGTCCAGCGGTAAAGAATCCGCCTTACAATGCAGGGGACGCGGGTTCGAGCCCTGGTCAGGGGAACTAAGATCCCACATGCCGTGGGGCAACCAAGCCCGCGCGCCACAACTACTGAGCTCACGCGTCTCAACTAGAGAGCCCACGCGCCCTGGAGGCTGCGCACCACTAGAGAGAGAAAAACCCGCAGGCCACAACTAGAGAGAAGCCCATGCACCGCAACGAAGAGCCCACGCCGCAATGAAAGATCCCGCGTACCCCAACAAAGATCCCGCGTGCCGCAACTAAGACCCGACGTAGCCAAGAATAAAATAAAATAAATAATAAATAAATCTTTAAAAAAAAAACTAAAAATAGAAAAAAAATTACTGTTAGTCTAAATAACATTTCACATTACTAAATATTCTCATATGTGCCCACCATGTCACAAGCGGATGCCCCACCTTTCCTAATTCAGCAGATATAGCAGTGATACCACTACCTTCGGAAACCTGTGTGCAGACCTGGGAGCGGCTCAAAGCACTATTACCTACTTCTTCACAGTGTGGGTCAAAGATTAAATGAGATGAAGATGCATTTTATCCCTCATTTATCAGACTAGTGAGCTGAAGCCAAGAAGAAGTCATCTACGGACAACTCGCTGAAGAGTGAAAGCTGGGAGCAGAAAGCAGGTGCAGGGCTCTTCTCAATCAGGGACAACTGAGCATCTGAAATGGAAATGCACCAGGGCTGGTCCTCTCATGTCCAATCTTCTGTGGCATAAAGGAAGGCAGTCCCTGCTTCAACCCATCTGCTAACCAGTAGGCACTGGTCTTTCTGTGTGCCAGGGATACGGTAATGAACAAAAGGAAAGTCCCTGGCCTCTTGGAGCTTACACTGTGGGTGGGGAAGATCCACAGAGTAAATGAGTAAAATACAGGGTATATTATAGTGGCAAGTGCTATGGAGAAAAATGAACCACGGAAAGGGAATAGAGAGCATGTATTTGGTGATTTGCAATTTTCTTTTAAGCCAGCTGGATGTCTCTTACAGAACTACAATAATACATCTAAAGTGGTTTTCCTAAGCATTTCCCCAAACAGGGAATACTTTGGATACAGGGAAGATGCTGGCCTGCTGATGCCAATTTTATATTGACTGCTCAAAGCTCTGAACTGCCAGCTATGAGATATCTGTCATGTTGGCAATCTAAATCCACACTAATGACAACTCACCCCAACTCCACCTTTAAATCCACAAAGAAAGAGTGCAAGTGGATTTAAGAAAGAGAGCCAGGAGGAGCCAGAAGTTACCAGAGCACTTGAACTGCTTCTGACTTAGCACAAATGTCTGCCAATACAAAGGTTAAAATGCAGTTTGTGTGCCGAGTTCTGCTAGAACAATGCACTAAGAATGCAGCGCACATCATTTTGCCTTTTCTGACCTGTCAATTCTAGTGACATTCTCTACTATTAGTCTATATTTAACCAGCTTACTAGGCAGTTTCTCCAGCTTCTAGCATTTTTTTTTCTTTTATTAAAAGAGTAACCCAGTTTGCAAGAAAGTTGCTGTAACATAACAGCCCCCTCAAGATGTGACACACTTGTATGAGCACTGTCCTATCAACCTTTAATTCACCTCGTTAGCTGAGCTGGCAAACCAGGTTACGCTTTGTTTTAAAATGCCTTCTCCAAGTCGCTAAAATCTCATGGTCCTCGGGTTGTAACAGCATCCTGAGAATTACAGTAAGTCTTTTAAAATGTGCTACAGCTTACTTTAACGTCTATAACGCACTACCCTTCTTTTTAAAAGAAGTTCCCACAAAGGGTGGAAAGTCACTTCTGCGAAGAACTTGGGGGTGGGGCGGGGTGTCGGATCGTCCATCCTAAGAAAAAGATCCGATAGGGTTTTCCTTCTGCCCACACCCGGAGAGGTGTTTATTTGGCTTCTCCGCGGGAGGGGAGCTCCCTGGCCGCTTTCGCGGCGCTGGACCCGGCCCACTGTGCGTCGATTTGGAGGCGAACGGCCGGCAAACTTCAGCCGGGATCCGCGGGCTGGGCCGGGGCGAAGGGGCAGCTCTTCCTGGGCGCCGCCCAGCCCTGCTCGCGGTCGCGGGGCCGGGTCCGGCCCAGGACGGCGTCTGGGGGCCTCCGGGGTTCTGAGGCCCCGGCCAGCGCCGGGCGGTGGGAACCCGAGGAGGGAGGGCGGGGGGACTGCGGTCCGGCGTCAACTCCAGGGGGAGTGGGGTCCGGTGGGGGTCACGGGCCCGGCCCGGCCGAAGCCATAGAGGCTGTCCTGCGGGGAGGCAGCGAGTGGGGCCCGGCCGGGGTGTCTGCCGGGAGGGACGCCGCGCTAAGCGGTGACCAGAGGGACCCCAGCGGCTGGGGGGTGGGGACCAGGGGCTCCGGGGACACGCCCGGCTCGCCCCGCCCCCGGGCTCCGGGCAGCGCGGGCCCGCCCGGCCCCCTCCTCACCTGATGTACGGGCTGGCAGCCGCCAGGATGTTCTTCTGCACCGGTATCTCCTCCCCGTCGAGGACCAGGTGCGCGTCGCAGAAGCGGGACTCCTCGCGGAAAGAGCTGAGCGCTCGCAGTAGGCGCGTGGCGTGCTGAGGATCTGACACGGCGCTGCCCTCGGCCATCGCGGCGCCCGCTCCTCAGCCCGCCGGTCGGGCTCCGGACGCCGCCCAAACGGATGCCTCGAGCCGCCCGCGTCCAGCGCGCGCTCAGTCTGCACAGCCCGCTCGCGCCCGTCTGCCCGGCCCGGCTCTCAGCGCTGCGAGCAAAATCGGGAGCCTCCGGAACGCGCCTGCGCCGTGCGCCGCGCGAGAGTCCGGCGCCTTTAAGGAGCCGCGGTGTTGCGTCATTTCTGCGCGACGCCCCCCGCGCCCTTGTGCCCTCCCTCTCCCCCGGCGTCGCCGGAGGCTGCCAATCCGAAGCCTCGTTCCTCCCACTGAGCTGCCGGTCCCCGAACGGGCGCTGCCGGGCGCGGTCCGCCGCTGAGAGCGATCGCTGCAGCGATGGAGGGGTGTGCGGGCAGGCTGGCACTCGGTGGTTGAGCCCGTGGCCTCTGGCGCCGTGAGTCTGAATTCGAGTCTCGGCTCTTCCACTCACTAGCTGTGTTACCATGGGTAAGGTGCCCATCCTTAATTTGTCCGTCTGCAAAATGAAGATGATATCTTAGTGTTGTTGCGGATTCATGTGAGATAACGCATGTAAGCGAGGGCGCAGTAGGTGTAGCGTTCACTATTTACGAGAGAAAAGGCGCTTCCCAGGTAAGAGCACAGAGACCCGAGAAAGCAGGCCCTGAAAAGAGCGTTTGGGTTGCGGGCGAGGGAGGAGATGGAGCAGAAGCAGGGCCTCCTTAGCAGTGGTAAGGAAGTTGGTCTTGATCCCGTAGGTGTTAGGAACCATGAGAGGGTTTTTAGCAGGTCGTTTCACGAAGATCACTCAGCTGCTGCGTGGAGAACTGGGGGTGGCGGGGGTGGGAGGGTGCCAAAGGCAGAAAAGTTCTTAAATATTGCCGTACTTGAGGGAAGGGAACGGTGGCCTGGATGGAAGGGTGATGATGGAGGTGAACAGTAGTGGATGGCTTTAAAAGAATAGGCAGAATTAGAAGGGAGAGGGAGTCCAGGATAATGTTCTGGGTTGAGTAACTAATTGCATGATGTTGGTACATTTCAGAGAGAGAGAGAAACGCTGAAGGGGTGGAAGGTAGAGAGGCCAGATGTTCAGATGTGACCAGGCTCCCCACCCAGTGAAGATCAAGGTGGTGACAGGAAGCAAATCTGGGGCAGCTTGGCCTGCAGAGCAAGCCCCATACTGTCTGAAGTTTCTGGGAAGGTTGCTAAGGGCACATGGGAATGTGGAATGTAGCCCCCGTTTTGTCCACACATTAGGGGCTCAACAAGCTTACAAGAAATTAGCAGTTTTACAAAGGCCAAGGACCGGAAGAATATGGTCAGTATTCCAGATAAGGCAGGATGGGGTTTTCACTGGATCAGCTGAGGCTTTTCCTTCTGTCAACTCAAAGGCTCCAATAACGTCTTGGATCTTTACCCTGAACCAGTCAAGGATTTGGGGTTACTGGTGGGAATCAGGGTATATAACTCTGGTGGAGTCAGTGGCAAAAGAATAGATTGGGAGAAGGATGTTACTAGCGGAAAGTCCAGACATTTCCAGCTCAGTATTATGGATGAAATGATTAAAATGTCTAGGATTGGCTTCAAAACAAAACAAAGGGATGGAGTGAAGTGGGTGGAGGTATAAATGAATCAAAAGTGGCTATGAGTTACTACTTTTAAAGCCGGGTCATGGGTACATGGAGATTCGTTGTACTCGTCTCTATATTTTTGTGTATGTTGTAAAATGTCATGATACAAAGTCAATAAGATAAGCAGCTGGAGCTTATCTTCTCCATGATACCTGCCCAGTATTCATGGGAGCAGTCAACACTTCTTGCTTGAAGTTACTGCTGTACTTTGAACGTTGCTCTGGCAGGAAAATTACTGTAAGGGGTTTATTTATCCATGTCACCTGCTAGCTTGTATATGCAAGCATCTCCATTTCTAGGTGCCAAGCTCACTGCCTGGCCCTATTAGTGCTCAATAAATGTTGGATGGATGGAGGGATTTTAAAAATTGTGAACATCAGGCACTTAATAAATGTTTTCTGAATTGCAGTCTGTTTTCAGTTTGTGTTTGTCTTCTTTCTCAACTGGGTCGTTGTTGGAGTCAAAAATGATATATATGACAGAAAGAGTTCAAATCAAATACATAGGTGTTTGATAAACACTTACTGATCAATTACTTGGAATGTTGGTCTATTCTTCAAATGTCAGAGGTTCCAAAACAAAACAATGAGCTCAAATAACAGAATCACCCTCAGGTAGCCAGTTTTCCCAGAATGGGAGTGTTGCCTTAGTTGAAGTAACTGGAGGTGAATGGGGATTAGTCAGGCAGGCTCTTCCTGGTAGAGGTAACCTTCTCTGATGTTTTGACAGAAGGAAGGTATGGGAGGACCTGGGCAGAGGGTTGTAGACAGACCAGCATCAATCAGGGGAAAGGTAGTTGCTGGCTTGAGAGGTTCCCCTGTGCAACAGGCAGCAAATCGGCAGAAGATCTTTTAAATGCTCTCCATTCCACCCCCACTGTTTGCAATATTCCCCACCAACCACCTGCCTGAATCACTCATATTCATCCTTCAAAATCCAGCTCAGTGCCCTTCAGAGAACCTCCAACCTGTTTCTCAGGGCAGAGTCCCCATGCTGTGCCATGGTCGTGCCTTCTGTGCTGCATTTAGCTCACTGCGCTGTAATTAACTGGTTTATACGCGCGCTCCTCCAGGGTAGTAGCTGTGTTGCGTTTACATATTCCAAGAGACTTGCACAGTGCCTGGTGCTCAGTGGGTTATCCCTGAATGCTTCCCGTAATCTGTTAGAGGTGGCAAGTTGGTGAATGAGCCCAGGAGGCAGGATATACCACAGTAGGGGCAGGTGGGACCACAGAGCTGAAGAACACACCCCCTGTGTCAGGTGGGAGGCTGCCCCTCACTTCCAGCTGATTGCTCCAGGGGATGAGGGCCTACGGGTGCCAAATCCAGCGATTTTTCAAGAGGTCTGACAATTCAGATTCACATGTCCAGTGTCCCAGTTTTTCAACATTAGCCACGAATTCCATCTGAGAAAAAAAGATGCAGCATGTGTCTGCAGACAGGATCTGGCTTCCATTCATTTCCAGAGGCAATCAGAAGACCATCTTGGTTTACTGAGAAGGGAGTTAACAATCAAAAGAATGCTAGATTCTCAATAAAAATTGTTGAGTTGAACTCAAGTGCCCCAGAAAACCGCATCTTGGTTCTGTAGGGAAGGAAGAGGGCCCAAGTGTGGGAGGAAGGACTTGTGGGGCAGCTGCTACCAGAGCCACTCCTGGTTAGACCGTGGACTGTTCTGCAGCCTTTCTTGATATTGCTCAAACTGAGCCACCTTGATATTGTTTATGGCCATCAGAGTGGTGTATTTAGTGTTATTGTTTCCCTACATTCCGTAGATATCAGACATCAGCTGTTGTGAAATGTGTAATCTCAGAGATTCGATACAGTCCCAGCAAGTTTCAGTCTCTGGTGACTATAACTATAGCCTCTTCAGAGGCTAAACAACCCCAGAGAAAGGATTCTTTTTTTCCTCTGAAGACTAAAAAGGATGTTTTCACAAGATACTAACAGTAGTCATTCATTCAACAAATATTTATTAAGCACCTGCTATATGATACCCATTGCAGAGGCACTGATGGTGAAAACAGACATAGTTACCTCCATGGTATCATTGTAGGGACTTTTTATTCTTTGTGCTTTTCTGATCATGTATCATTTTACAGTCAGGAAAAAACAAGTTTCATTTGCAAAAAGAAAATACTTTGCTTCAAAAAATGAACCCTTAAAAGAAAGAAGAATCACCTTGGAGTTTGGGGTTTTATTTTAAAATAAATGTTAGAAAGAGGAATAAGAGTCCAGGAGAAGATAATGCAAGGAAAAAAAATTAGTAGTTTGGAAGCGCTTTGGAAAATATTGCCTTCAGTGGATTCATTTTATTGAAGTGAAAACTGAAGCAAGATGATGAAGGACTCAGTCAAAGTCATACACGTGACCTAGTTGGGCAGAACAGACAGGCCCAGAGCTTCTGCCTTCCAGCCCTGTAAGCTTTTCCATTACACCAAGTTGACTCTTCATAAACATTAATTTGGTTGAGACAGTCTCTTCTGATTCATTTTAAGGCAGTCTTCAAATATTTTATTAGGTAAATCTGTCATTTGTCCAAATCTATATATAGCTCCTTTCTTTCCGAGAATCTGAGCTCTTCCAAATTGCTGAGTCAGAGAACATCTCAGTATTTATAACTCTTGAGAGTTGATTCTATATATTTACACAATATTCGGAGAAGTGTCTCAGAAACCAGTGAACTAATTAAGCTGTAATGAAGATAGTTTCTGTTTCTGTGCAAATCCATGCTGTATTCCCAGCACCTGGCACAGGGCCTGACACACAGTAGGTACTCAATAAATATTTGCTGAATGAATAAATGTTAATAAGTAGGGAGAACTGGGATATTTCTATCCACAAGGGATTACTTCACTTGTTGTTTTCCACAGTACCCCCATGAACTCCAACCTGGTCTATGCAACAGCAGGCTAACATCTCTGGTTGAAAATAAACTCCTGATTTTACCCCTTAAACCTAATCATTCCCCAAATAAAGTGGCAGCATCATTCATTTAACCAAGGACAGAGATTTCGGGACATTCGTGATCTTTTTTCTCATGCCCTTCATCCAATTCACCAGCAAATCCTGCAGCTCCTCCTGCAGTCTGTGTCCTGAGTCCAGCCTCATCTCCTGACCCCCATCAGTACCACCTGAGTCCAGCCACCAGTCAGCTCCCCCTGGACTCCTGCAATAGCCTCCTAGGCTGTGCTCCCTGTTCCTCTTGCCCCCTTATGAGTTCTTTCTCCCCGTAAGTTAATCAGATCAAGTTGCTTCCCAAAACAAGACTGTCCAATAGCTTCCCATCAAACGTAGGGGAAAAAAGTCCAAAGTAGAAAGCCCTGAGAGATGTGGCCTTGTACTTCCTCTGCGACCTCATTTCCTACCACTCTCCTCTCCCTCGATGTGCAATAACCAAACTGGCCTTCTTGCTGTTCCTTGGACAGGCCTCACATATGCCCACCCCAGGGCCTTTGCACTGGCTGATTTCTAAGCCTGTAAATGTCTTTCCTCATATTCTCAGACTTTGATCTTTCCTTCTGCATAGATCAGAGCTCAAATGTCAGCTCCTCAGAGAGGCCTTCACTTATCTCCCTGTATAATGAATGCTTCCCTCAACCTCCTTCATTTTTCCTCACTGCATTCAATGAGTACCTAAAATAATACATGTTTATTTGTGTATTGTGTGTCTCCTCTGATTATAAGTTTCATGAGGCCTGGCAGGAACTTCCTATTTTATTTATCATTGTATTGCCAGCCTCTAAAACAATGCATGGAATATAATTGATACACAATAAATATAGACTTACTGAAAGAAAGAAACAGACTGAAGGAAGGGAGGAAGGGAGAAAATCTTCCTGGATCTTTTCGTCCCTTGCTGCCTAACCTGACCTTGCCAACATGGAGAAAGATGAATTATCAAGAGTGATTCAAAGGACATGAAACTTCCAAGCCTCAGAAGGTCACGATATAACAGCTCTGGGCAGAGGTCGCCCCAGTTACTTCTTTCAAACCAAGTCCTGTGCAAGAACCTTTATTTCCTCCTTCGAGCCACACCATTTTCCACTTTGTACTCTTTAAATTTAGTTTGGATATTGTATGTTGTTTATATACCCCAAAGCATGCAAAAGATACTCAATTTCTATCCTCCCCCTAGAATTCTAGCCAATACGCTGCTGATTTATTCTGCAGCATTTATATCATGTAAGTAATTTGCCTGCTCCTTAGACCTGTTTTAACGTGAAGTCATTTGAATTCCTTTAAGTCATTGGATTTCCTCACTACCTCCCCACGGGGTCTCTTTCTCCTATTCTTGGAGGCTCTGGGTTAATTACTCCACTTCTTCAGTTTCTCCCTCTGTAAAACTAGCATAATCGTAGTAACTTCCCAGAGCGGTTGTGAGGATTAAATGAGATGATACTAGTGAAGCACTGACAAGAAGGTCCGGCACATAATAGGTGCTCAGCAAGTGCTAAGTGTTCTTATGTTTATGATCGCTATCATCACCACAGTCATCCTCCTGTTTTTAATGGCATTTAATGGTTTTTAATGGCATTTTTCCCAGCTCACGAATTGTTAGCTTCTGGTTGACTTTCAAGTCAAAAATCTAGTCTCTTCACCTCTACAGTCCGGGCTCCACCAGCTACCTCCTCTCGGGTCTGGCTTGACAACTTCACGTCTCACTTCTCCCTGATGTAAATGCTGGACTGTAGTGAACTTCATCTATTTTCTGACTCCATCTGCCATTTTCCCTTCCTATTCCAGCTCTTTAAACATCCCTATTCTGCTTTTTATTTCATGCTCCATGTGTTTAATTTGATTTTTTAACATTTAAATTCATTCTTATATTTTCAGAAATATGTTAGACATCTTTGCCTAGCAAGGTTTGAAACTAATTAACACTTTAATATACTATCTTGGAAAAACATCTTGATTGAGGTATAACATAAAGTGTACCGCTCAATGAATTGTTCCATGTGGATACACCTGTGAACTCACCAGCCGGATCAAGATAAAGAACATTCCCAGTAACCCAGAAGGTTCCCTCAGTGTTTCCAGTTAGTACCTCCCACAGGAAACCACTCTTCTGACTTCTATCACTATTGATTGGTTTTTCCTGTTCTTGAACCTTTGCATTTGGCATATTTCACTCCATACAGTGTCTTTGAAATTCTTCCATTTGTTACTTTGAAATTCTTCCATTTGTTATTTGTAGCAATAGTTGGTTCTTTATTACTGTGACTCTATCACTGCATGATCTTTGAAATTCTTCCATTTGTTACTTGTAGCAATAGTTGGTTCTTTATTACTGTGACTCTACCACTGCGTGAATATACCACCATTTATGTATCTGTTTCCCTGTTGGCAGATACTTGGACTGTTTCCAGTTTGGGGCTATTACAATAAAGCTGTTATGAACATTCTCAAACAAGTCTTTGTTTGGGTGGACACATGCGCTTTTTTCCCTTGTGGATGTGCCCGAGTTCAGTTGCCGGGTCATAGAAAAGGCATACGTTCAGCTTCAGCAGATACTGCCAGTTTTCCAAAGTGGTTGTACCAAACTACACTCCCACCAGTCGTCTATGAGAGTTCCAGTTGCTCCACATCCCTCAATAATTGGTGGTGTCTTTGTTTTAATTATACCCATTCTGGTGGGTGTGTAGTGGTATCTTGTTGTTTTAATTTGTATTTCCCTAACGAATAACAATGTTGAGCACCTTTTTATATGCTTTTTGATCACTTGTATCTTTTTTTAAGTGCTTGTTTAACCTTTGTTTCATTTTTAGAAATTGGGTTTTCAAATCGATTCTTTTAGGAGTTCTTTTATTATGTATATGGAACACAAATTTCTTCTCCCAACCTGTGGCTTCTGGAAGATCTTACGGAAAACCCGAATGAACTTTTTGGCCAACCGAATACTTTCCCCTTAGAACATCGGCATAGATTACATTCCCTACATGCCATGATCCTGTCTTTCTCATCCTTCACTGGTCCCCTAAGTTCCTGTGCCTGACTCATGAGGTGTCCCACCATCTGGCCCGCTCCTCCCTCCCCACCCTCACCTTCTAGACCCACACCTCCCTCCATCCCAGACCCTCTGCACAGACCCAGCTCTTCATCCTGCCACCTCTTCCCTCCTGCCTGGACTCCTTCTCCCATGACTTTGGTGCCTGAAAAACTGCTCGCCGCTCTAGCACCTCCTCTGTGAAGCCTCTCCTGGCTTCTTTCTGTCTCTTTGTGCCTTGAAATCTGTCTCTGGAATCAGATTGCTGGGTTCAAACCCTCCTTCTGTCACTTTCCAGCTCTGTGGCCCTGAGGTTTAAATGGCCTAAACCTCAGATTCCTTACTGGGAAAAATTGTGGTTCCTGCTATATATGGTTTTGTGCAAATAAATGAGATGATCCAGGTACAACTGTTTAGCACAGTGTCTCGCACATAGTAAGTGCTCTGTAAATATTTGATTTAAAAAAAAAGTCAAAAATAGTCATACCCATCACACTAATGACATTTATCTGTTAACATATTGGTCTTTTCACTAGACTGGGTATTTCTTGAAATCAGAAGTCATTACCTTAACTTTTGGAGTTTATGGAGTTCTTAGTGCAGTTTGCTGTGCAGGGAGCTTTACGTCCATTACCCCAACAGATGTTTACAACAACCTGCAAGGTAAGTATTAGGATCTCCATGCCATGGGGTTACAAAACTGAGGCTCCAGCCCACATCCCTCAGCTGATTCATAGAGGAGCCAGGATTTTGACTCCCTGATTCACTGCAAAGTTTTTGAGCCATCCATTGGACATCCTTGCCTCTCCATGTGTCCCCAGCACCTACACAGTGAGCTTGGTAAATATCTGATGAGTAGAATTGAGTCTAATAAACCCCAACATACCCAAGCTTGTCAGAAAAGAACATGGGTTTATCTGTGCTGCTAAAGTTCTGAAGCTGACCCTCAAAGGCCAAGCAATTAGAGACTGAGATCCTTCTGGCAAAACAGACAGCACCTAGAGCAGGTGCCTGTTTTCAACTTTTCCCTCTCAGGAAACAGTGGTTTCAACATCAGTAAGTTGAAGGTGTGCTCTTTAATTGACACAATGCTACTTTTCCAGAGGAACAGGTTGTCGCTTTTCACAAAATTTGTCCTATTTAATGAAACGTTGTTTGCCGTCTTAGTTACCTACCATCTCGCCTATTGCTATATTACAGTCCCAAGCTTTTAAAATGCTGTACGAAGAGTCTTGGGAAGATCCTTTTCAGGCAGATTCTGGAAGCTTGGCCTCTCCAGCTCAATTGTAAATATCTTGAGAGCAGGAATCACCTCATATCCGTCTTTATCTCCCATGGCACCTGACTCGGTTAGGCAGGAATTCAATAAGTATTTGCCAAATCCATTACTGCCTGCTTATTTCACGCTGGGGACTGGGCTAAGCCTTGGGAAGGAGAAAGGAGGAATCACATTCAGATCTTACCCTCCAGGAGCTTCTAGGCCAACCCGGGAGATAAGAGTCAAACATAAACAAAAAGCATCTGATATGGAAAACAGTGTTTGTAATGGGGATTATAGCAGAGAGCTACACTGGGGTACCCCCCTTCCCCCACCAACACACACCCAAAGCATCACTTGTACCTAAAGATTGCTGGGAAGTTCTTTGCTATTAAAATAAGCATGGACATACTGTGGAGTACACTCTAACATGTATATGCACTTTAAGGTAAAACGCAGATTTCAAGGTGCTGTATTTGGTAGACCTGTGCCCCCGCCTTTCTTTAGCTCCCCTCTCCTCTGCCTCTAGGAATGTTTTGGTGGGCGTGATGTTGAACGCTGCTACTGGCATCAGACAAAACCGGGTTTTCATTCAGGCTCTGCTCCATCACTTTCTAGCTGTGTGATTTTGAGCAAATGGTCTGAGCTCTCTGAACCTCAGATTATTCATGATTTTTATGAGGGTTAGTGTTTCATGTAAAGCTTTTGTCACATACACAGTAGCTTTTATGCCTGTTGTGAGAAAACAAGTGTGGGATGGATGGATGGATGGATGGAGCAGGGAACAGGCCAGTCTTGCCACAGCAAAAAAGGCACATTCCCTTTGACATGAACACTTTGCAATTCTATAGCATTTTATACACTTGAAGCATTTTCGTAATCACACAAAAATCAAAGAAAGTAGAGCCATCCCAATTCTACCTATGAGAAAAACTGAAGCCTCAAGAAATGCCCAGAGGGACTTCCCTGGTGGCGCAGTGGTTAAGAATCTGCCTGCCAATGCAGGGCACACGGGTTCGATCCCTGGTCTGGGAAGATCCCACCTGCCACAGAGCAACTAAGCCCGTGAGCCACAACTACTGAGCCTGCGCTCTAGAACACATGCGCCACAACTACTGAGCCCTCGTGCCACAACTACTGAAGCCCACGTGCCTAGAGCCTGTGCTCCCCAACAAGAGAAGCCACCGCAATGAGAAGCCCACGCACTGCAACGAAGAGTAGCCCCTGCTCGCTGCAACTAGAGAAAGCCTGCGCGCAGCAACGAAGACCCAATGCAGCCAAAAATAAATAAAGAGTCTTGCAAAGACTGAGATCGGTCATCTTGAGATTTGAGCCAGTGCCTGGTTCAGCATCTTTAACACAACAGCTTGGGGACTTGTTAGGGGATAGAGGATGGGGAGAAGGGGGCCGGCCTTTCAAACTGCTGCCTTTCCTTTCTGAGCTGTGTACGGCCTGTTAATTTGACCTACATGTTGTGAGACACAGAGTCACAGAATCCTCACGGCTGGGGTAGTGCAAAAGTCCTTCACTTTCCCTGTTGAGAAGCTGATACAAGCGATGGACTCTACTCTCCTTAAGAACATACAGACACACAAAAACTCACATACAGTTTCAGGAAGCCCCGGGTGCCCTGAAGCCCCTCCACCATGCCCCCTCAGGTGCTCAAGCCCCCTCTACAGAGACCATCCCGAGCCTGACCAACTGCAGAAACCACAAGCTCATTTCCTCCAGCAGACCAGTAGAAACAGTATAACCCAACATAACAAAGCCCCGCAACTTCAGCCAGGGACAACTCACCCTCCCAACTCTGCAGTCATCCGAATTCTAAGAAGTCTATCCTTCGATAAATGTCCAAAGTCAAACCATCCATTTCCCTCCCAGACTTTCGCAAGTCTTGGTGGAGATGAGAATTGAGGTTATCTGTGTTTTAGAAATCAAAATTGCCAGTGTGTTAACAGAAGGGGGAGACCTGTGAACAGGATTAATACAGAGGTTACCTAGTCGATTGGCTTCACCACAGGCAATGCCTTCATTGTCATGAAAGCCAAGACTGAGCACAAAAGATAAAGAACCGGATTGGCAGCCAAGGGAAATTTGGTGAGGCGTTCAGTTCATGTGTTCATTCAGCACTCATGTATCGAACACTTACTACGTGCCAGGCACTGTTCTAGACCCCCAGGATACATCTGAGACTAAAACAGAAAAATCCTCACCCTTAATGTAATCTTTGAGCTTACATTCTAGTGAGGGAGACGGACAAATACCAATAAACGTAATAAATAAGTCAATTTTATAGTATGCTAGAAGGCAACAAGTGCTACGGGGGGAAAAGGAATTAAGCTGGATGAAGGGATCAGGAGCGTGTGTTCAACGGAGGAAGCAAGTTGCAGTGTTCAACTAGGGTCAGGAAATCTGCACTGAAATAACATTTGAGCAAGACTTGAAGGTGAGGAGACCACATACTCATCTTGACCACACATCTTGAAGCCAAGATGATACCAGCGACAATACTAAATGGCTAACATTCCTGTATTCACTCAACAAATATTTATTGAGTGCATTAAGAGCTAGGTGCTTGTGGTCGGCTGAATAATGGTCCCCAAAGATATCCAGGTCCTAATCCCTGGAACCTGTGTATGTCACCTATAAGGCAAAATGGACTTTGCAGATGTCACAAAGTTAAGGATTTTAAAATAGGGAGATTATCCTGGATCATCCAGTGGGCCCTAAATGTAATCATGAGGGTCCTTATGCAAGAGGGAGATTTGACTTCATAGAAGGAAAAAAAGTGATGTAACAAACGTATGGATACGTTTGGGGGGAAAGTGGCGGGGAGGGGTGTGTGTGTGATGAACTGGGAGATTGGGATTGATATATATACACTAATATGTATAAAATGGGTAACTAATAACCTGCTGTATAAAAAAATAAATAAGATTCTAAAATTCAAAAAAAAAAAAGTGATGTGACGATGAAAGCAGGGAAGAAAAGGTGAAGTGAGGCGGGACCATGAGCAAAGGAATGAGGGAGCAGGAAAAGGCAAGGAAACAGACTCTTGCCTGGAGACTCCAGAAGGAAGCTGCCCTTCTGACGCCTTGATCTTATTCTCATAAGACTCATTTTAGACTTCTGACCCCAGAACTGTAAGAATAAATCTGTGTTGTTTTATGCCACCAGTTTGTGGTAATTTGTTACAGCAGCCATAGGAACCCAGTACAGCGCTATTTTAGACAGGGATATAGTGAGAAACAAAACTGATGAAAATCCCTACCATGTGGCTGTCCCACCCTTGACCCCTCATTCTGTGCCTGGCACTGGCCTGTGCCTTTGATACATAGCATCCTTTTAATGATCACATCCATCCTAGGAGATGGCTGCTATTTGAACTGAGACTGTGTAACTCGGAGACCCTGTTCTCTGACCATTGGAGGGTCTTCTGGTCATGCCCGATTAGACTATGGCTATTTTGGGTGTGCCAGTGATCTGCTTATGTCATCTCTGATGCCACTGGTCACTCTGGGTGCCTGGGACACCGTCCCCGTCCTCTCTCACCACACCAGGAGTAAGGCCCCTCCGAAAGAGAGGAGGACCAGCCTTCGCTTGAGGGTTTACAAGTAGCATCCTCTGCATGAACTGCCCCCATAATTTTCGCTAACTCAGATGGTTAGAGGCAACTAAGAGGCAGACACTTCTTCTAAGGGCTAAAAGAATATTATTTAATCCTCACTGTAGCCCTGTGAGGCGGGTTCTAATGTTATCCCCATCTCACAGGTCAGGAGCCAGAGGCAGAGAGAGTTTAAATAACTTATCAAAGGTCTTAAGACTAGTGAGGGTTGGGAGCCAAGATTCAACCTCTTAACTGCTTTTAAGGCTCATAAATAAAATAGCTAAAATTTATTGAAAACTGCTATGTGTCAGGCAATCTTCATTTAAATTTCATGACTCTCCGAATGAGGGACATGTACTATCTCTATTTTATGGAAGATGAAACTGAGGCATCATCAGGTTTCGAGAGGATCAAAACCCAGGCAGTGAGGCTGGAGTCCCTGTTCTCACCTCTTGTGCTGTCCTTTAATTAAGAACCCACTTTGTCCCAGGCACTAAACGAAGCCCTGAGGGTGAAGAAGTGAATAAGATTAAGACAATAAAAGTAGTGGTTAAGAAGTTAGACTTGGGGGGCTTCCCTGGTGGCGCAGTGGTTGAGAATCTGCCTGCCAGTGCAGGGGACACGGGTTCGAGCCCTGGTCTGGGAGGGTCCCACATGCCACGGAGCAACTAGGCCCGTGAGCCACGATTACGGAGCCTGCGTGTCTGGAGCCTGTGCTCCGCAACAAGAGAGGCCGCGACAGTGAGAGGCCCGCGCACCTCGATGAGGAGTGGCCCCCGCTTGCCGCAACTGGAGAAAGCCCTCACACAGAAACGAAGACCCAACACAGCCATAAATAAATAAATAAATAAACCCAAAGTTTAGAAGTTAGACTTGGGGTCTCAGGAACCACCTGTGTGATCTCGGGAAAGTTACTTAACTGTTCTGAGACTCAGTTTTCTCATCCATAATATGAGAATGGTACCAGGCCTGACCTCAGGGCTGTTGCGAGGATTACGTGAGAACCAGCAATTACAGTGAGGTGTCAACACACGTCAGCTGATGTTATACTGCTGTTACTATTATAATAAGCTCCGTTCCTGCCCTTAACCACAGAAGATGTACAAACAATATAGACATCACTGTTCCTTCCACATTGATTCTGATGATAATTTAAGGAAACCTGAACTAGGCTAAGACCTCTTGCCTGCCCAACCCAAAGGGCAGACTGAAGACAAAATCAGGGAACCTATGCCTTTCACAGGTCCCAACCTCCTGGAATGGATTAGCATCTCTAGGAACACCAGTCACCCTTGGCCCTCCTGGAACACAGTAGATGTACTTAAGGAAAGAAAAAACTGGAAAATCTTACCAGGGGATGTGACTCTGAATTGAACATGCAAACAGTGGACTTACCTGGAACTTCGCCAGGACCCAGCGATGAAGATGGAGGAAGATACTAAATCTCCACTGACTGAGGCTCCATCTTGGTTTCCTTGTCTCTGAACTAAGGCCTTGCTGGAACCAGCAGAGAGCTGCCCTATAGTTTCTTTTCACTGGTTGAAGGAACCATCTTCTAAGGAATGGTGGAGGAAAAGGAGATACATTTTTTTTCCTGTGTGGAAGGAAGATTTATCAACCCTAAATGGAGACTTTCATGTTGGGACAATTGGATATCCATATGCAAAAAAATGAAGTAGGACCCCTACCTCACACTGTATGCAAAAATTAACTCAAAATGGATCATGGACCTAAATGTAAGAGCTAAAACTATAACATTCATAGGAGTACATCTTTGGGACCATAGATTAAGTTATGATTTCTTAGATATGACACCAAAAGCAGAAGAGATAAAAGAAAAATTAGATTAAATTGGACTTCATCAAAATTTTAAAACTTTTGTATTTCAAAAGCACCATCAAGAAAGTGAAAAGACTACCCACAGAATGGGAGAAAATATTGCACAGCATATATGAGTAGATACTTCCCCAAAGAAGATATACAAATGGCCAATAAGCACATGGAAAGATGTTCAGCATCATTAGTTATTAGGAAAATGCCAATGAAAACTACAATGAGACACCACTTCATTTTATCTAGGGTGACTGAAATAAAAACAGCAGACAATAAAAAATTAGGGAGGATGTAGATATACTGAAACTCTTAAACGCTGCTGGTGAAGCTGTAAAATGGTGCAGCCACTTTGAAAAACAGTTTGGCAGCTCCTCAAAATGTTAAACCTATTTATACCATGACCCAGCAATTTCACTCCTGGGAATATATTCAAGAGAAATTAAGACATACGTCCACATTAAAGACTTGAACATGCGTGTTACTCATGACAGCTCAAAAGAGGAAACAACCCAGATGTCTCTCAACTGATGAGTGGATAAACAAAATATGGTATGTTCATACAATGGAATATTATTTAGCCACAAAAGGAATGAAGTACTGATTCATACAACAACATAGATGAACCTTGAAAATATTATGCTAAGTGAAAGAACCCAATCACAAAAAAACCCACATATTGCATGATTCAATTTATATGAAATGTCCAGACTAGGTAAATTCATACAGATAGAAAGTAGATTTATGTTTGCCTAGAACTGGGGGGAGGGGATGCAGAATGACGGGGGACTGCTCATGGGTACAGGGTTTCTTTTTGGGATGATGAAAATGTTCTAAAAATAGACAGTGATGATAGTTACACAATAGTGAATATACTAAAAACCACCGAATTGAATACTCTAAAAGAGTGAATTTTATGGTATATGAATTAGATCTCAAAAAAGCTATGATTAAAAAAAATTACTGGGAATTCCCTGGCGGTCCAGTGGTTAGGACTCCATGCTCTCATTGCTGAGGGCCTGGGTTCGATCCCTGGTTGGGGAACTAAGATCCCACAAGCCACGTGACGTGGCCAAAAAAAAAAATTACTATCGGTCCTTGATTGTCCTTGAAGAAACTATTGGAGACTTCTCTTTAGTTAATGCCAATTCCACTTCTTACCTGAGTACAGATAAACTGGGGTTCTGGCTGAAACTTGTCTTTTCTGCCATCTTCTACGCCACAATTCTACGCCCACAGAAGTTCTTGGTAAACTTCTATCTTTAGTTTACCAAGCTCTCTCCTGATTCCATGCCCCTTTCTTTATCTGCATTGCCCATTTCACCTGGTTACCTGCTACCATCCTTCACATATCAGCCATCCCTGGCTCCTGAGACAGTATGGGGTGTCCCCGGGGGTTCCCTTTTTACTGCGATTCCATTGAATTGTGTTGGTTTGTTCCTTGGCGCTGTGTCCTTCACTATGCTATATGCTCCCTGAGGACAGTGGAGGTACTCGTTCTGCTGAGCCTTAGATGCCAACATAATCTTGGTCATCACTGAATGAATGAATGAATGAGTGAGTGAGTGAATATATGCTTGAAAAGAACAAGTATCTGAATGGAGTGGAAAGATACAGAGGATAAGAAAGAATAGAGGAAAGGAAGAAGGGAGAATTTGGATTAAAGCTGTATTCCCATGTACCTACTTTTTCCCCCTATTGCCTGAGAAATGTGGATTTCTCAGCCCTATAGCCACATTGACCATTTGAGCCTCTCAGATTCTAGAATGGCTTCTCAGTTTCCTATGAATCAAACCAAAACCTTTGGCCTTTCAAAGAACACCCGAACCTTGCTTTTCCACTCTTTGGCTCAGAAATCCAAAGTTGGGAATCTAGCTAAAGAAAATGACAATAACAAGCACCTGAATACAGAGAGGGATGCAGCGTGGACCCTAAAACTAGACGCACATTGTATATAATACAATCTGGCATTGTTTATAATAGTCAAAAACCTAAATGTCCACCAGCAGGCTGGTGGACATCATGCCATGTCCCAAAGATGGAATAATATGCACCCATTAGAAGAATTTCATGATCTGGGAAAATCATTGTATCGTATAGTAAGTGAAAAAAGCAGGTTATAAACTGGTGGGTTACAAACCTATCACCAATATGTAAACTGTGCATAGAAAAAATTTTTAAATTCGGGAAAAACCACACCAGAATGATTTCAGGGGTTTTCTTTTGGTAGTGGGACTCTGGGTGCCTTTCTCGTTTCTTTTTTTAACATAACGAGGTGTTCTACAATGAAGATATATGACTTTTATAATCAGAGAAAACAAGCCCCCCTAATTGTCTCACTCTTTCCACTACCCTTTCATGGGAAATTCACTCAACACCTGCTTTGTTCAGTCAACCCACATCCGCCTTCAGATCCCCATCCCGAGCTGCACCCTCAGAATCTTGGCAGGTGCTCCCTCCGGCCACTCAGGCAGCTCCTGAAGGTGCGCCCCTCCAGGAGGCCTTTCCTGGTCGCCAGGAGGAAGGAAGGCTGGCTCATCCCCACCTGTCCCAACACAGGGCTCCCACATCTCTCCCTGCTCACCTTGTCCAAGAAAACCCCAGCCTCTCTGCTGGTGCCTGACCTCGAGAGACCGCTTCCTGCTGCAGCCCGGCAGCCAGGGCAGTGGCCCTGTGTCTGCACCTGGTCGCTGAGTCCAGACTCCTGGAAGGAAGCTGAAGAGCAGAGGCCATTGGTCTCACTGTCGTTGGATGATGAGGAAGGCGGTGATGACTTTTCTGTCTGCATGTCCTGATTCACCATGGGAAAGACTTCTCCTGGCCATTTAAAAACCACCCAAACTGCTTTAAACAGCTGAAGAAGTGATCAAAGGTGTTTTCACTTAACCTGGACCAGCAACCTTCTCGATAGAGTCAGGCCGGTGCTCGGTAGCTTTGGGAGGAAACGAGTACAAACCAGTAACGTGGATGGAGCTCGAATGCACTTAGATTTTTTCTGAGTTGATTTGTCCACATATACATCCAGCTTATTCCTGAGATGGAATCAAATTAGAGAAACCCTTGAAGGAAAAATTAGTGGGTCAAACATCTGAGGGCTTAACACATACCTGACACATCTTAGAGCGCTTGTGAAAAGCTGTGACTTTATCAAAGGAATAAACAAATCCAGGGTGATTTTTCCTGCCAAACTTCCTGGTCACGCACTACACCCACATGAAGCATAACAAGGAAGGCTCTGAGGATAAGATGGACGGTCTCGGCTTCAAGAAAGGCGCATGCGTCTTGGCTCCTGTGGCCTTTTGAGCTAATTACACTGGCCTGTGTCTGAAATATGACGGAATTCAGGATCAAGGTAAATTGGACGTCCCGGCATTGACCTTTGGTGTGTCTGAAACCAAGAAGACAAGAGGTGGTGTGCCAGGCTTCCTCATTGGTCTGATATTTTACCTGTCTTCCTAAACAAGGAAAACAAACCACGGACATACTTTTCTTCCCCGCAGAACTGCGTCCTTTTCCATGACTAGGTCTGGGTACTGTTTGGCAATGGGAATTCAGTAGAATAGCGGTGGGGAAGCATTTTTTAAATACCACCCTCTTCTCAAACGTTTAAAGTAGAATAACGAATAGGTGAGTGACTGTCCCATTTGTCAACTCTTTTCCGTTCCTGCCACCCAAATGCAGGCCTCCATCACATGTTTCTTAGGCCACCATGGTTGACACTTCCTCCCAATCCATCTTATCAAGGCTGGAAGCACTGAGGTCTCCAGAGGAGAAGAGTAGATGGTCTTCATTCTGCCATCCACGGAGTTTGGGTTTTTGTTTAATGGGATCTATGAGCTGAGCATGAAATGGAAATGCTGGGATGGTAGAAGAGTTTTTGAGGAAACAACAGAGGAAGAAAGAGAGGAGAGATCAGGGACAGCTGGGAGAGGAACCCTTGTGGGGAATTTGGGGTTGGTGTTCCATGTGAACTGTCTTCCTTGTCTTCCCAGGAGATCTTCAGTAAAATATCCTTTTCTTTTTTTCTTTTTTAAAATATCCGTCCCTTTTTGGTACATTATGGAGTTGGATTTCTTTGTTGGCGGAATTCATTCGTTCAACAAATAGTTAATTTGTTGGTAGAGCCTGCATCTACCAGGCAGTGTTCTAGAGGATAGAGTAGTGAATAAAACTTACCCAACACAGAACAACTTGGATGAAAACAAACAACAACTTGGACGGCACTTCCCTGGTGGTCCAGTGGTTACGAATCCGCCTTCCAATGCAGGGGATGGGGGTTCGATCCCTGGTCAGGGAACTAAGACCCCACATGCCGCGGGGCAACTAAGATCACGTGCTCTGGAGCCTATGCGCCACAACTAGAGAGAAGCCCGGGAGCCGCAACTAAGACCCTACGCAGCCAAATAAATAAATAAAAGGAAAGCAAAACAACAACAACTTGGATGAATCTCCAAGGAATTCTGCTGACGGGACCCCCTTTCCTGTGTGGCTCTGGCACGCCTCGCCACCCTGGTTCTCAGCATCAGGCAAGACAGGACTCAATCCTGGACTCCAGCCCCTCCATACGCTCCTGCAGTGGGGGACGCCCACACCAGTCTGCTGTCCCACTGGGTGTACAACGAGGCACCTGGCGGACTATGAACCGTCTAGCTCTGCCCCTCTGTTTTACTGCCTTAGAAGATCTTCAGAGGAAAGAAGCCATGTAAGATTAAAATAAGGTCTGAAAAGCCTTTAAAGTTTTATTATTTTGTATTACGCCACGCCTTGCATGGAATGACCACAAAGTACACGCCTTCTGGGTCACGTAGTCTACTAACAGCGCAGGGTTGAGAAAGCTAGAACTCACAATCAGTCCACGGGAAAGAAGGGAGGGAGGGAAGGGAAAGAAAGGTGGGGAGGGAGGAGCAACGATAAATATTTCTGTGCCTCTTCTCCAATGGGTCAGTGGCTGCCCATTCCAGGAGCAATGATTATGTGCCTTAATACAATTGCTGATTCATGGTCACGGTCTTTATACTAAAGGAAAGGGGCTTTTAGAAGTGCTAGAGCTAATCAATAAATATTTGATCAACTTTCAAACAAGGTTCTTACGGCCAAAATAAAATGAAAGAAAAGAAACTGATAAAAGCTCTATTTCTGTAACTTTGTCTCAAAGCAACCATGGAAAGAATAAGTGCAAAATAAAATGAAGGGCCCCCCTGCCCCCCACCCAGGGAGGGACCGCCCTTGAGTCTGGTAGAGCCGTTCTCCAGGGCCCAGGCCCCTACCCAGTCAGGTCCTTGGGGCCACACGGCGCTCAGCAGCCCTGTCCCGCTCCTCCCGGGAATGGGCCTGCTTCCCTGCATCCCAGTCGGCACCTGGGATGAACAGCCCGTGGAGATCCAGGTGCATCTCTACATCAACGGAGGCACGAGCCAATTCTGTAAAAGTTTTGGCATCCAGAACCAGCAGAAAAGGCAGCTTCTGGGGATCGGTAGAGACAATGGCTGATAAGATAATCCCTTTGGGGAAACAAAAAGAGACACTTTGTAAAAGTGCAGCCTTGAACCTGGTCCAGCTGGGGGGATAAGTTTCTCAGCTGCATCTCCCTGTCCTTTGAATGTTAAGTATCTAATCAAAACAGAAGGGAAGCGAATTTGATATTCTGTGGGAGCAGAAGGGAAAGGCCAGGGCAAATGGAAGGCTTGGCTGAACCAGTCCCCTCACCTTTCTGAGCCTCAGTCTCTTCATCTATAGAGTAGGGATAATCCTCCCCACCCTCAGAGGGCTGCTGAGAGGATCTTGCACGGTCAGTTATGAAAGCACTTTGTACATCATTACATGCACTGAAGAATGGCTATTTTCCTACTATTTAGAAACTCCAGTTATAGAGAATCAGCTTTGACGCTGCACTTAGGCTAATATCCGTCACCCGGCTAAACCAGGACCAGTTGCACTCAAATGGCATTTGAATGAGTCCAACTCATCTCATGCATGTGCAGCTTTCCCCTCTGTAAAATGGGAATATTCTAAATACCCACTCTCAAGGGACAGAGGGCTAAATGAAATAGTGCACGTAAACTTCCAGCAAATACGTGTGATTCTTCCCAAGGCCTCCCGGGTTCCAGAGTGGCTGAGGGCAGCTGAGGTCAGATCGGCTTGAATTCAACCCTCCTCTGTATGCACTGGGCGTGTGACCGACCGTGGGTAAGGTACCTCACTCTCTGAGCCTCTCCTTTGGTGGAATGAAGACCAGGTTGCTCCCTGCCCACGAGAGATTGTGCAGGACGCACTTGCCCAGCCCAGGGGGAGGCCAGCCTCAGCAGGAGGTGGCACCAACCATCCCCCACCTTGGAGGTGACAGTGACACAGGGTCCCTTACCTGGCATGCCCGTGCAGTGCAGGTCGATAGGAAGACACCACCCAGGTAGAAAACCACTCCCTTCTCACCTGAGGGAAGCAGCTGGCAGGCTTAGCGGGGCAGCCTGCCCTTCCCCAGAGGTGTGGGCAGCCCCACCCAGGCTTCTAGTACCCTCCTTAGCATCCCTAGGGGGTGGGCAGGGCATTTCTGGGGCAAAGACAGAATCAAAGAGGGAAAGGACCATTTGGTCAGGTGGAAACCTGGACAAGAGAGGAGGGCCACAAGCATTTCTAGGTGCTCCACGGAAAACTTACATGCTTAGAGGAGTTACAAATTCAGACGCAGCCATTGCAATGGATTTTAAAACCAAGATTCTATACTCTGGGCAAGGGTAGTGCTGCTCCATGGAAAGGAAGTGGGCTTTTGTGCCGCAACAATTTAATCACCCCGGAAGGGAGGTCTGACCTTCTGCTCCTGGGAGATGACCTCTAAGCCCTTGGACTGACGGTCTGACGAGAGTGCCTTTGTTTACCTGGGGCCACTGCATATAACCCATCCTAGCAAAGTGATTTAGGGGGAGGCCTGGGCCACAGGTGTCAGCTCAACCTCCAGAGGGGCCGAAGACTGGAGGTCACCATGTCCGCATGACCACGCCCCACACGGGCTCCGACACGGGGCTTGGAGAGCTTCCCTGGTTGGCCACGCTCCGTGGACGTCGCTGGGGAAGTTGGCGTGGTCCTGCCCACCGCAGGAGAGGGCCAGCGGAAACCCCATGCACAGGACTCTCCTGGATCCTGCCCCACTCGCCTTTTCTCTTTCAATCTGCACCCTTTCGCCGGGATAAACCGTAACCATGAGTACAACAGCTTTCGGTGTGTTCTGTGAGTTCTCCTCTTGAAACTGAGGGTGGTCTTGGGAACCCCCGAACTTGCAGCTGGTGTCAGAAGTGGGGGTGGGCTGGGGGACTCCCTCATCCCACAGCTTTGGACTCAGACACACCTGGGCTGCAAAGCATGACCCCCCAGCTGTGTGATGCCGGCGCTCACTGCCCCCGAACGACGTCTCTGTTTGAGGGGTGATCACACGCACAGAGCAGCAAGCGGGCTGCCCTTCCCGGGGCCTTACCGTGATCCTCGTCCTCGGCACCCGGTGTGGGCACGAACACCGGCTCCGCCGGCCAGCAGTGCGCCTCTCCCCACTTCAAGGACGACTTCGTGAGAATGTCGTATTTTATTATCTGCGCGTCCGACGGGGAGAAACATGGGAATGGGCGGTTGGAGAGCATGCTTATTCCCTGCGAATAGGAAGGCATCAAGGCCCCAGAGAGAGGGGAGTGCACTCTGACACTGGCGAACGTAGACCCCAAATGGCATCTGCCTCTGGTCAGTGTAACAACAGAAACGAAAGCAGCTCGCTTCCTCCTCCGACTTTAAGCAAAGGTCCTCCCGCCACTGCAGAGCTGACAGTACACACTGAATTCTTTCAGAAATAAAACCACTGGATCTATCTGGTACTTGGCACTATATTGCAATTTTTATACACATTAGATAAACTAAAGTATTCAATGCAAACCTTTAAAGTATAATATGATTCCTTTGTTGTTTTAAAAGCGTGAGTCCCTGGCCTTCTCTCAATCTCTAATAGGCCTCTTTCCCCCGAGGGTGTGGGATTAGTGGGGAGTGACTCGGGGTGTGCGTATGTGTGTGTGGGAACCTTAATTTTTTGCTTTGTACATTTCTGCACAGCTTGCATTTAAAAAAAAGATTTTCCATTTTATTACTAAAAAATGAAGCTACTAAGGAAAACTGACGTCTGTACAGCACTCAGCATGGTCCCTGGGAAACAGCAAGTGTTCAAACAAACAGCAGTTTAAAAACCAAAATATGAATCGCTATGCTGTACACCTGAAACTAACACGATATTGTAAATCATCTATACTTCAATTTAAAAATAAGTTAATAAAAAAAAAAGAAAGTAAATCCTCCTAGTTTCAGCTCTATCCTCTCTGCTTGAGACAGTGAGTTCCTTGAGGGCAGGAACTGGGATCTCCCTGTTCGCTTCCTTTTCCTCGGTGCCTACCACATTGTAGCACATAGCTGGTGCTCAATAAACATGCATCCAAAAAAGAAATCAATGGATAAACTCCAGCCACCACATCTTTCCTGAGCAACAGTGCATTGGGTGCAATTCCCTCTCCTGGATGGTCCATCGTTGCTTCCAGTGTATTTTGTCCCAAGCTGACGTCACTTTCTGATTTACTCCCACCCAAAGGGGACCTCGGTTCTGACCTCCCTGAGAACCTGGTCACTCAGCTTTGCAGACAGACACGGTGGTTATAGGCTGCCATCTCCCAGGGACTAGTACCTTGGTTGGGATGGGGCTCCACTGGACTTCAGCAGCAAAGACATAGCGGTATCGCTTCCCGTTGTGAGCGTAATTGATCCGAGGCAGCTCTAAGCCTAGAGAGAAATGACACAGCTGACAAAGCCCCCTTCACCGAGAGCTGGGACCACCTGTCTTTTGTGGCATCCAGGCCGGGCATCCTTTTCACAAAAACGGTTCCCAAGCCAGGATCCCTGAACTTGATTCAGGCCCTGGATTGGATCAAGGGTGATCATTGGGCAGGAGGAGGGAACTTCTGATAACTATCCCAGTTCCATTAGAAGCTCCATTAAGAGCAAGGTAAGATAGACGTGGGTTTTTAAGGGTATAAACATCTTTAATTATCCAAGATAGAAATCAAAGAAAATTGCATGATTAAAATCAGAGGCTACTGCAATTTTTTAAAGCTCTTTTAAAAAAAAGTGTGTGCATGCACATGTGTGGGTGTGAATAGAACCTTCTGAAGCCGTGGAAGGAGCATCAGTGGGGAATATTTAAATAAATCTGGTGAAATCATATAATAACATTATACAAAAGTAACATTTACAAAGAATTTTAATAACATGGGGAAATGTCTACATCATAAGATTAAATGTAAAAGGCTGCTTATGGAATAATCTCCACTGTGTTATAAATGAAGAGAAAAAGTTTGGAAGCATTGCTGGGGTGATAACTTCCTCATGGTGGTTTATAGTTTGTACTGTCCATTCTAAGTTTCTCATTGTGTGAAATTTTCATTATACCTATTATTTTTGTAATCCAAAAAGCCTTGAAAATGTGTCCATGTCCATGCATATACATTTATATATGCTTGTTGTGTCAAATTAAATTTCTAAGTCTGAATATTGAAATGAAAGTCCCTCTTATGAAATATTGCAGATAGTTGGAGCCAACTGCTGGTGAAAATACAATGTCCAAGAAAAGAAGAAGCAGAGATGGAAACATGTGCCATATAAAAGCCTCCTGAAGAGGACCCAGGGCATAAATGGTTATCGGGCTCAGTGGGGAGGGAAGTGGGGTGGAGAACTAAGAAGGGAAGATGTCCAATCCCACAGGTGAGTAATCACGAAACTCCCAAGAGACAGGTCAAGATGAACATGAGGATGAGGGACCACCCACACACTCAACTCAGAAAAAAGATGCCCACTGTTGGTCCCAGGGTAGGTCTGAGACTCCCTGTGATGCTCCTGGGTCCCTCGAACCTGGTCTGGTACCCCCCTTTCCTCCACTCTGTAAATGACCAGCTATACGCCCATGGTTAAGTAAAATGTGATTCATCCCTGTGAATTCTATTCTATTCTATTGCCCGGCTATTAAAGCCATGCTCTTGAAGAATCTTTGGGATGTGGGAAAATTCCCAGGCTACATTCATTAAGTGGAAGAAGCCATTTCAGAACATTCTAGATGGTATGGTATGCATTTTGTATAACCGTAAATGCAGAGGTTAAGGGTTTTTCGAGTCAGTGAAGCCTGGGTTCAGATGCTGGCTCTGCTGCCCAACTTCAGGCAAGTTATCGAATTATTCTCAGCTCTGCTGTCCTCGGTTCTAAAGCATGAACAGTACGTAGCAGCCCCTGCCTCTTAGAGGTGTTCTAATCACGGCTGCTTTTAGCTGGACCCTCAATGTGGGCCAGGCCCTCAGCTAAGCCCCTTACATGCATGGGCTCAGCTAACGTGATAAGAACAGGATGAGACTGGGGAGGAAAGGACGGGAAGTTGGGGAGCCTCTAGAAGAGGGCCTGGCATGCGCCAAGCAATGCCTACGTGATGGAAAGACTGAATGGATGTTTCCAAACGGGCGTCACAGGTGGAGGGATTATGAAGGATTTGTCTACGGTCATGCATTTCAGTGCTGCCCAAGGTTGCTACGATAAACAAGAATTCCCTTCCCAGAAATAAAACGACCGTAGTGTTTTACTCCTCCATCTGCCCATGTGAGTGACAGGTGAGCAGAGATGGAAGTTGATGCCTTAAGAATGGGGACGAACATGTCTATGTTCACTTCCAAAGACTCTGAGAGGCTGGGGCACCACACAGAACCCATTATGGGATCCGTGGGATGCCATGTGTAGACGTGGTTCTTAGTGGGCAAATCTGAGGTCGTCCTAGCAGAGTCCCCAGGACTGTCCTTCCAGACGCCTGGCCCTGGCGTGGGGCAGCGATATGGGGAGCCGGGCTCCCAGCCTAGAGCCCCGCCCGCCGCTCCCCAGCCCTGTCCCGGGCAGGCCTGTTCGTTCCACGCTTAAGAACTGAGCACACCCTGCTCTAAGCCAGACTTCTGTCACGTGCCGGTGACAACACTGAGCACACAAACACGGCCCCCACCCCACGGGCTTCTGCGCTAGGGCAGTGGTCCTCAATCAGGTTGGAGGCCAGGGACGCTGCTCAACATCCTCCGATGCCCAGGGCAGCCCTCACCGCAAGAATGACCCGGCCCCCGTATCAGCAGTGCCCACATTGGGACGCCCTGCTCTGGTGGGTGCTTCTCTCCGAGGGGGTTTATGTTCTGGGTGTAGCTCAGCCTTTCTGAGGCCCAATTTTCTCCTCTGGCAAACGGGGCTGATAGCACCGATTCTGCAGGGTGTTCTGAGTGTGCACAGGTAGAAATCTGCACATGCCATGCCTTTCAGTAAGTCAGCGTTCAATACACAGCAGCATTTGATACAGAGAACAAACTAGTGGCTACCAGTTGAGGGGGGTGATATAGGGGTGGGGGAGAGGGGGGTACAAACTATTGGGTGTAAGACAGGCTCAAGGATGTATTGTACAACACAGGGAATACAACCAATACTTTGTAATAACTGTAAATGGAAAGTAACCTTTAAAAACTGCATAAAAAATTTAAATTCAAAAAAATAAAATAAACTTTTAAAAAGAAAGCAAAAAAACCCTAAAAAAAACATGGAAGCATTTGAAAGGCTAGCCGTGAAAGTCCCTGGGTCCAACGACCACCCGAGTACCTCCCTGGGAGGGGTATGAAGATACTTGAAAGAGAAGTGTCCCCAAATGCCTTCCCTTGGGCGTCCCAACAGCCTTCCTCTCAGTCCCTCGGCCACGCACATCTCCTCTGCATCAGAAAGAGGTATCATATAAAGAGGACATTCAGCCCCTCCCTAAACACAGGAGAGAGGATGCATTTTACCTTCATAAAGCAACTCTGGCTGGCAGTAGACTTGGTCCTCTTTTTCCTTCAGGGCTCTTGCTGTTGTAGATGACAGTTTGATTAAATTGGAGCCCGCCTCTGCATTCTGAAAGAATCGGTTTTCCAGAAAAATAAAAACTTGGTATCCAGAACAAATATTTGTTTTACTGTGCACATGTTAAAAAATGCTTTAGTGTCTGTCACCTTGTTCTGGCCTCACATTAACCACCGGAAGCAGCTATTATATGATTGGTCTTTTCAGTTAAAAATGAGAACTGGGGGCTGGAAGTGACTCCCCGAAGAGGGCAAAGCTGGTGGGTGGTAGAAGGGGGGCCCTAAAAACCCTGGATCTTTTCTTCTACTCTGGGCTGCCTGATCCCTCACAGGTGAATTAATGTACTTATAAGTTCTCACTTTTTAAATACTGGATGATTCACCTGTAAAAGGCTGCATCAGTCATTAAATAGGTGTTTATAAAGAGTTCATAATAACATGTGAAATGCTCATGATAGAATACTGAGTGAAAAAAGCAGCAGAGTAAACTGCATACACAGTCTGAGCTCAACCATGTTAAACAAAGAAAAAGAAAAAGAAATTACATTGAAAAGAGCCTGGGAGAAATACCAAATAGTAACAATATAGCATGCGGTGGGATTATGGAGACTTTCATTTCTTTTTCTAGGCTTTTCTAGATTTTCAGTATTTTCTCCTATGAAAATGTACCCCTGTTGAAAAGAAAACAAACATGCAATAAAAATTACTTGGGAGAAAAATATCTATCAAGGACATCTCTTGGTCTCAAGTGACAATCAGACTTTGTTCAGTACTTTACCATCATCGTTGTAACCCAGGAGAGAGACTGAACACAATTAATTAAATATCTATTGAGCATCTACTACTCCCTGTGTCCCCACATACTCTCTACGGGACCTTGAACAGCTTACTTGGTATCTCTGAAGTTCAGTTTCCCCATCTGTATAATGAGGTATAGCACAAGCATCGTATAAATAGTATGTGCGTCTCCGAGTTATTATGCAGATTAAATAAAACAATCCATGCAGTTGGTTTATAAGAGGGCCTGGTTAGCGGTAAATGCTAGATAAATGTTAACTGCTATTGATAACATAATTGTATTATTATTATTTTTTTTTTTACCACTACTACTACTGCCACTACCCCTGGGGGTGAGTTCAGGTTAGGCACTGGAGGAGAAGGAGGAACAAGGCCACAAATCTCTGCATTCATGGAGTTACAGGAGGAGAATTATGGTCATGTCTGACTTCTCATTTAAACTTTTCTCTACTTTCCAAACTTTCCAAAATAAGCTTTTATAATGAAAACAAACCTATTCGAACAATAGCAGCTTTTGGCTGAGAAGGTGGGAAATTTACTGCATCCTAGAAGCTGAACCGTAGGGCCCCTCTGAGATTTGTTTAGGGCGATCCCAATTAACAGAACAGGAAACTGAGGCCCAGGGAAGGAAAGTGGCTTGCCCAGGGTCACACAGAGGGGAGCAGAGGCTGGGCCCAGAGCTTCGCACTGAGATTCTTCTGCTCAGAAGCAAAAGCACTGCAGGCAGCAGGCAAAGCCAAGCCCCTGAGGCTGGCCGGTTCCCATCCCATAGTTCTCGGCTCAAACATCCCTTTCCCTGACAAGTTAGTCTGCAGTGTCTCCAAGGCATGTGTCCCAAGCTGTAGTTATCTCCTTTATGGACCTGCTTCCTTCTTTCATGCTGTCTTCCCTGTGAAGACAGTGATCAGATTTTATTCAGTGCATGGCACATAGTCAGCTCCCAGGAAGTAACTGCTGAAGCAATGAGCAAATGCATGACTCAATGAGCTTTTCCTTCAACTCTTAAGGGGAGAACATGTGCTTTGCAGGTGCTTGTAAAAATCAAACGAAGGGCGTGAAAAGGTCGTGTAGCGCCTAGCACATCTGGTGACTTGGAAGCAGAAGCTCTGTTTGCCTTCATCTGTATGTGCAGCCCCACATGTGAGAGGCCCTGCCCTGTGCCTTGCTAGTCAAGAGGCAACCACAGGCCTCTTGTGCATGTCCCGGGCTTGATTCTCAGGGAGTCAGTCCGCAGAGACGTTTTCTAGCTGCAGCATGAAACTGGTCAGACTGGTTGAGGCACAAACTGCGAATTTTTCCACACACAGCAGTAATGAACATGACTTGGCAGCTTTCTGTGGCCAATGTGCTCAACTGTGGGAAGAAATCACTTTCCAGCCAGAATTCAACGAAATCCTGCAGTCTGGCTTTGAAATTCCTCGACTCGAGGGAACTCCCATGAGAAGCAGTAATCTCAATAATCCCGCAAACACTGGCTTTGGAGTTTGGCAGCCTTGGGTGTGAAGTATGACTGTAGAGCTTTCTACGTGAACTTGAGCAGGCCTCCCACAGCCTACGTGAACTTGAGCCTGCTTCCTCGTTTGTATAAAGGGGGGCAATCCGTAACTTTTGGACGGGTGGCGAGTACAAGCGAAGGTCCCTTTGACCTGCGTCTGGGGATTGTGGCTAGGATTAAATTAAATAATGGTTATGAAAACACCTGATCCAGGGCCAGACCATCGTAGGCAGCAATTTGGAGCCAGACAGACATGCATTCAAATCCCAACTCAAATCCTCTGGATGATTCTGCCATGTTAGGCAAGTTACTGTCTCTCTCATCTACAGTCATGGGGATGACAAATAACCCCAAGGACTGTCATACAGATTCGGTGAGAAGCATGCAGAGCATTTCACAGGGCCAAAAATTTTCAGGACCCAGGATGAGAGCAGAGGCCCACCAAACCTATGTCCACATATATCAAATTGTTAAGTAAAATACCGTTCTCTCCCGCCTTCCTTTATGCACAGAGCTTCATAATGTTGTGGAACTGTGCTGTCTGATACGGCAAACACCACCAGCCATGCTTAGCTATTTAAATTTAAATTAAATGAAATTTAAAATTCCCTTCCTCGGCTGCACTGGCCACATTTCAGTAGCCTAGGTATCTGGCTGCTACTGCTTGGACAGAGAATATTCCTTCATTGCAGCAGGTTCTAGTGCCCAGTGCTGGTCTGGAAGGATGCATGTGAATTCAGAATTCCAGGACTCCTTGGCATTCTGAGCTAGAAGCAGCTGGCAGAGTGAAGGCTGGCCACTGGGCCCAGGCTTCCCTCCTCCTTTTCTTCCCACTGCACGGAAGCCCCAGCCAGCCCTGGCCTCCCTGGTGGGTCTGAGGGCTGCATCCAGCAGCACAGCCTGCCCTTAGGAGGACAGAGGCAGCTGCTGCAGGCTGGCTTGGGTCATTTGTGCAGGGAATTCAGGGATCCCAGGTCACAGTTGGGGTCGGAAGGGTGCCTCTCTGGGTGGACACCCTGTGGCCCTGTGAATTCCTCACCCAGTGAAGAAGGGACACTGATGGAGAAAGGCCAGAGCAGGGGGCCCCTCTGGCCTGGGTCTAAGAGCAGAAAAGGCATCCGACACGGGGCCGGGCACAGAGTGAGCTCTCGAGAAATGGTGGCTTCTCTTATTATTGGGTCTTCATTTTTGCATTTGAAAACAAGACAAAAACCAAATCTACTGAGCCAGGAGTTGGAACCACCCCTTCTAGCTCCAAAATGCCAGCCCCGCCCCCTCCTGGAGCCCTGCAGGACGAGGGCAGGGTGGCTGGCAGGGACTGTCTGCACCGCCCATGCCCCTTGGGGCCCAGCCCCACCTTAAACAACTCCCGCACCACCCTACATAAACAGGCAGAGGGTGCCAGTGGCCCCCTCCTTCCTTTGACCCCAGCTGGCCCAAACGCCAGAGAAGCTGGGGCAGCTGGGAGGCCCCAGACTTTTGAACACACTTCAGTGTAGCCCATTCTATGTGGAAGGCACTTTCCACTTGGGAAATGTTCCAAGCGCTAAAGGAAGACCTTGTGCCCTTTTAGAGACCTTGCTTCACCTTTTTCATTCATTCATCGTTCATTCATTTATTTAAAATATCTAAGGGCTTAATGAGAACCCTCTGAGTACCAGACCCTGTGATGGGCTCAGGGGATAAACTGCTGACAAGACCAAGAGTCCCAGCCCTCTGGGAGCTTTAACAGGAAGCTCATTATACCTGCCATCAATGTGAGCAAAGAGCTGCAGGTTCCATTAGAATGTACAAACCCACTGAGGGAGTCAGGATGCCAGACCTGAAGGATGAGCAGGGATTAGAATCCCCTGGAGGTTGTGCCTTCACTGGGCTGGTCTCAGAGTCCCCAGGTAAGTCCAACCCGCAGCCGGGAGACGAGCAGAGGTCTCACGGGAAGAAGACAGGGTTGCAGGCAGAGGGACAGCAACGTGCAAAGGCCCCAGACTGAAGAGCATTTGAGAAAGGGCGGCATCCCCTAAGGCCCTTCCCTAATATGCTTTTGGACGGGATGGAATCAGAGCCGCCGGATCTGGACACATAGGCCATGTCTGTAGCTCGACTTTCCCCTTTCAACACGCAGGTGGGGCGACTTGAAAGTGAAGCAAGGAGACATTTTTAAGGGACGATAAACAGCAATTAAAAAGCGTGACCAGAGCTACCCTTCCCAGCGCTCACTCTTCTTTGCAGACGGCTCACACAGTGCCTTTTTAAAATACACGTGCTAAACTTCTTAGCTTGGTTCCAAGGAAGCAAATCATTTCTAGAGCTTGATAAAAGGTTATAAAATCCTGCAGTGTGTGGGCAGCGGAAGGGAGTGTTTCCTCTCTGTGTATCATCCACAGGCTGAGGCCTCCACAAGGTGAGGGTGGGGTGGGAGGTGGGGTGGAGGTGGGCAGGCCTCAGGATTTGCCACCTGTGTGCTTTGTGACACCCCCATTGCATCCTGGAGCCAGGAGACACCCCAAGCGCTGCACTATGGAACTTCCCAGAGTGAGGGGCACAGAGGCCAGGGGCTCAGATGATGATTTTGTGGGACACGGCCGTTCATTCAATAGCCCTGAATCACATGGGGAGAAAGTTAATCCCTTTTTCTCTTCCAGTCTTTCCGACTGGGTCCAGGCGAGAGTCTCAGTTAAGTGCCACTATGTGTTTGACACCTAATACTTTTCCAACGTTCTCTTTAAGGAAGAGATCAGGTCTTGGCTAGAGCAACAGCATCAGGCTAGAGCTCAGGACCTGCGCTTATTACCAGCCCTTCACGCGCATCTGCACTTCCATCCGCAGCGCGCAATGCTGGCTTTCCACTGGGTCGTGATAGGTTTCCTTCCACGTGAGTTAAGGGAAGAGTGAGTTGATTTAAATGAAAACATGATTTTGTAAATGTTAACAGAGGTGATAGGAAGTACGGTGAAAATCATGACAGAGATACACAAATGACTGCAGATGGGGAAATGCTGGAGAGAGGAGAAAGGACCCAGCTCTGGAGTTGGAGAAAGGACCCAGCTCTGGAATTGGACAAAGCTGGGTTCAGATGCGGGTCTTCCGCCCACTGGTTGGGAGGTGCCTGAACTCCTGCATAGAGGCGCCTGGAGGGTGGGAGAAGCCTCCCTGGCCATGTAGGAGTGTCTTCTGTTCCCTAGGCCTGCAGGGCTCTGAGAGAGGTCAGGGTGACCCTCTGGGACTCTTTCCAGGAGTTAGGCCTGCTCGGGAGATCAGCAGAGTTATACCCCTTACCAGCTCCAAGGAAGGGTTTAGAGCCAATCTTGGCTCTGCCACTGGGCTGTGTGACCTTGGGTACATTCCTTAACCTCTCTGAGCCTCAGTTTCTTCATCTGTAAAATGAGGCTAACCTGAGGATCTCTCCCACAGATTGTTTTGATCATTAAGTTAGGTAAGGAAAATACAATGCTTAGCAAAGTACCGGCACATAGAGTGCATTGAGTAAGGATGAGCCATCAAAACTGAATTGAACTGAATTTGGTTTCATTTAAATTAATTAAGTCATGAAGTCAGGAAGTTCTGGAGCCAGAAGTCTCTGTAGCCTTTAAAACCAAACCCAGAGCCCTGGCAGCATCAGCCTAATTAAGGATAACGTCTGGCCCAGGGGTCATTTTTAACGTAAGAACAGGACTGTTCAACATCAGGGAGACGGGTAAGCAACTGGTGATGAATCCCCACCATGGACTGCCAGGCCAATATTTAAAATGATGTCATAGAAGACTATTTAATGTCATGGAGAGATGTCTACATATACAAGTAGATGGAAATAGTATGTACAGCAGTATACAAAATAGTATGTACATATTCAGCCATGAAAAAAAATGAGGCCCTGATACGTGCTACAACACTGATGAACTGTGAAAACATGCTTCGTGAAAGAGGCCAGCCACGAAAGACTACATATTGTACGATTCCATTTATATGAGATATCTAGAATAGGCAAATACACAGAGATAGAAAGTAGATTAGTGGTTACCTGGGGCTGGGGGGGATGGAGGGGTTGGGGGTGGGGAGCTGATGGTTAAAGGGTACAAGGTGGTTTTTGGGGAAATGAAAATGTTTTAAAATTGATTGTGCTGATGGTTGTACATTCAACTCTGTGAATATGCTAAAAGCCATTGAATTGAACACTTTGTTTTGGTTTTTTTTAAGATTTTTTTTTTTAATGTTGACCATTTTTAAAGTCTTTATTTAGCTTGTTACAATGTTGCTTCTGTTTTATGTTTTGGTTTTTTGGCCCACAGGGCATGTGGGACCTTAGCTCCCTGACCAGGGATTGAACTCTCACCCCCTGCATTGGAAGGCGAAGTCTTTACCACTGGACGGCCAGGGAAGTCCCAAATTGTACACTTCATTTTTTAAATTTATTTATTTTATTTACTTATTTTTGGCTGCGTTGGGTCTTCGGTGCTGCGTGTGGGCTTTGTCTAGTTGCGGCGAGTGAGGCCTACTCTTCGTTGCAGTGCGCGGGCTTCTCATTGCAGTGGCTTCTCTTGTTGCGGAGCACGGGCTCTAGGTGTGTGGGTTCAGTAGTTGTGGCTCATGGGCTTAGTTGCTCCGCCGCATGTAGGATCTTCCGGGACCAGGGCTCGAACCCGTGTCCCCTGCATTGGCAGGCAGATTCTTAACCACTGTGCCACCAGGGAAGCCCCAAATTGTACACTTTAAATGAGTGAAAATGGGTGAATAGTATGGTATGTGAATTATGTTTCATTAAAGCTGTTAAAAATTGTGTACAGTATAATTTTCTTCTCCAAAATTAGGAAATATGTATTTATATGTTAAATATTAATTTTAGAAAAGAAAATCATACTGTACATAATTTTTAACAGCTTTGAGATATATACACAATATGTATATATATTATATACATACATATCAATATACATTGTGTATGTATATCTTTCTGTCTACTTGCTTACCTATCTATTTATCTATAGAGAGAGAGAGACTTGGGAGGCAATACAAATATATCCACAATGGGTTTATGGTAATTTTTTTTCCTTTTAACTTAATCTATATTTTCGAAAGTTTCTACCATGAATATATACCATATTTGGAAAAATAATGAAAGCATTTTCTGTCCTTCTTTAAGAACAGTTCATTTGGGGACTTCCCTGGTGGTGCAGTGGTTAAGAATCCGCCTGCCAATGCAGGGGACGAGTGTTCGAGCCCTGGTCCGGGAAGATCCCACATGCCGCGGAGCAACTAAGACTGTGCGCCACAACTACTGAGCCTGCGCTCTTGAGCCCATGAGCCACAACTACTGAGCCCACATGCCACAACTACGGAAGCCCGCGCGCCCAGAGCCCGTGCTCTGCAACAAGAGAAGCCACCACAATGAGAAGCCCGCGCACCGCAACGAGGAGTAGCCCCCGCTTGCCGCAACTAGAGAAAGCCCACGCACAGCAACGAAGACCCAACATAGGCCCCCCCCCAAAAAAAGAACAGCCCATTTTGAATTTCAATATTAACGAAATTAGAGCCAAAGTCACTTCCTGAGTGGGCTCACATCTCCCAGGACTCAAGCCATTACCTTGTCCATGCGGAGGGGCACTGCGAACCTCTTGAGGGCTGGGACGGAGGTGAGCCTGGAGTTCTCCTCGAAGTCCTTATTCAGGTTGGCCAAGTAGAAGAGCTGGTAAAGGCTGCTGTCCTCGTAGGCAATGATGTCGAACAGAAGGCAGCCGTCCTCTTCGTAGGCGTTGACGTGATGAAACACCACCATGGGGTCCGTGTAAAATTTGGTCAGCACGGGCTTCCTCGTCCTTTGGTCAATGATGTGAATGTAAGTCTGAAAGGAGATGCACATCAGTGCTCAGCTCTTCCTCTGCAGGCCCAACACAGTGGCATCAGGCAGGGGACAAGACCCAGCCCTGCCATCCACTTGCTCGTGACCCTGAAGCATTCCCTCCCCTTTATGAGCCTCTCTGTACTACCTCCAGGCACACGCAAAAGTGCTGAGGGAGGAGGGAAGCTTTGCTGCCAGGGCCCCTTCCTCACCAGGAGGACAGTATCTGGGGAGATACAGGATCCGAGAGTGTACCGTCTCCCCAGCCTTCACTTGACTGTGATCCAGGTGGGCAGCGACAGACCAGCTCCCAGGCAAGGCCAGGTTGAGGAGAAACAGTCAGGTCCAGCCCTCTAAGGTCCCATTGGTGGCCAGCGCCCCTAAAGCCCCTCCTGGGTCCCCTCTCCTGACCTTTGCCCGCTGCAGGTGTGGTTTTCCCAGTAACCTGGCTTCCCTGGAGGGCTGCGGTGCCAAGTGACCGGTCTAGTCAAGGAGCCCATGTGAGTATCGGCTCATTAGGCGTCCACATGCACCTCTGGGTGTCACAGGCAGTATCACTCTGGGTGGCAAGTAGCCATATCTGCAGCCCCAGTTGCCTAATCCAAGGGGAAGGGGTGTTTTCTTTCGTTTGGCAGCTCTGGCCTAACCATCCTCCTTCTGAAAGGAGGGAGGGGCTGCTCCAGGCTGCCGTTTCCCCACCTCCTCTGGCTCATTGCTTCTTTCTCTCCTTTCCCAGAATCAGGCTTTGAAGTTAAGTAGGGGAGCGGGGAGGAGTAGTGTACAGAGGAAGAGGGCATTGGGAGGGAGGGTGGGTTTGGGGAGGTGAACACAGGCATGGTTATTGTAGGCTTTTCTTCCCCATAAACCCAATCCCAGGGTCAGACACAGGGACTTCTCAGAAAGTTCTCCAAATGCATTCCAAAGCCCTTCCCAGGGCTCTGTGCCCCGTCCTCGTCCTCGGGGGCTCTGTCTTCTCACTGTGGGACTCTCCAGGGCCAGAGGTCCCCAGGGGCTGCAGACTGGAGGCCTAGAGGGCCCTGACACTCCTGCCGGCAGGACGCTCATGGTCCTGCGGAGGAAACCCACTTCCTCTGGCTCCCTGCTGGCCCCCTTGCCCAGCTCATTCAGCCCACAAACATTCATATGAGGGCCTAAGACACATCAGACACTTTTTGGGGAACTGAAGAGATAAAATAAAACCACCCGCCCACTTTCATGGAGTGTATATTTCAGTGGGGGTGAGGCCAAGGGTCAGTGATCAATATATACAACATGTCAAGGATGATGGATGAGCACGACTGAGAAAATGGAGTGGGGGGTGGAGAAGCCTTTCGGGGGTGGGGGTCTGTGATAGACATGTGGACCTCAGGGATGGGGGAGGGTAGAGCGAGACCGTGATTGATCAAGGGAGAAAGCCATCTGGGAAAGAACATTCCAGGTGGAGGGGACACAAAATCAAAGGCCCTGAGGCAGGAACGTGTTTGGCAGGTTTGAGGTGTAGGAGGCGACCACGTGAGCAGGGAGCCAGCGGTTGGGATGAGGGCATGTGGGCCTTTATGGGCTGGTGAGTGAAGCCTTTGGATCTTATTCTGAGGAAGATGGGAAATCACCAGAAGGTTCTGAGCAGAGGAGGGATCTCACCTAACCCCTTTGTTCCCTCGAGGACCTCACTCTCCTCCTTGAGAATGCAGGCGTTAGAGAGGCGGCAGCCACACGCGGGACACATATTTGTATGGGTACATGAAGATGCACGAGGTGCGCAGAAAGAGGAGTAGAAGGGTGTCGAATGGATGGTGGTGGTTCCCTCTGGAGGGGGCTGGGCGGGGAGGCGGGAGGAATGGGGATGCGGAGGAGGAAGGGGACTTGATCTGTTGCTTTCTACACTTGTGTGCTATTTGAATAGATGACACTGAGAATTACTTGATTATTTTTCACAAGTAACAATAGCACATAAATACATAGATACACCTATACGTGAATAATGTATTCATACCCACATGTATATACACATACACACATGCAGACGTCACATATACAGGGAGGTACGTGTACATCCAGGCACACAGATATTCTGAGCACTCCACTCAGGTGTACCTAAATTGAAGACGTTTCTGTTACACCGTCCGGTGGGACGCTCTATCATCATGATGTCTAAATGATCTGTGACATCCCCTCCCCGCCCCCAGCAGGGATGCTGAAAGGGCCTTGTCAACGGACGGTGGAGGCTGGAGGAGGCCAGGTGTGGGTCAGGGCTGAGGAGCAGCCCCTTTGCTGCTGGGCGAGTAGGGGCTGCCTTGGCTGATGAGGCTGCCTCGCCCAAGGTCACACGCCCTTCTGGGGATGGTCTGCTCTACTGACTTATGGACGTCGGGGCACAAAGGCCCAGCCGTTTGCCCTAACTGGGGACCACTGTGAAGGGCCGTCCCAGCTTCAGAACTCGCTGGAAGGTCGGCTCACGCCTCTGGGAAGACGGCGTGGCAGCTGACGGCCTCCCTCCCAAAGCCGCCCTGCCTGCTGACCTCCATCTTGCTCTGGCCGTCCTCGTGCGGTGGGGTCGCCGGCCCTGCCTTACCTTGTCCTCCCTGTGGAAAGCCAGGCAGGAAGCCCAGCTCACGCCCCGGATGTAGGCGGTTGCCATCTTGAGGATATCCATCCTGAAAGGCTGCTCGAGGAAAACGATGTAGCTCTCGGTGACTCCGAAGCTGTGGTAATAGCTCGGGGAGAGGAGCGCGCGGGAGGCGATGGAGCAGAACACCTCCATGTGTTTCAGGGGGCTCAGCCCCTTCTTCCCGCCCTCTAGAGAGAAGCCAGCCTCAGGGACGGCGCAGGGCCTGGCGGCCCCCGGCGGGGCCACCGTCTCCCGCAGCGCGGCCTCTCAAACCCACCCGGCCGCTGAGAAGAACCTTCGAATGAGAGCCGACAACAAACCGGGTGAAGGCGCTGCGGCCTGGCTGATGCAGGGATGGGGCCCTTCCCCCGTGAGATCTGGTTTGGCATCCACAACCACGGCACCCCCAGGCTCTGGGCCTCTGGACCACCGGGCCTCTGGGCCAGGCGTGTGCAACTCCAACACGGGGCTAACCCAGCCTCCACCTGCTTTCTAAATAGACGTTTATCAGGAGCATGGCCCCTGCAGGGTCCACGGCTGCTTTGCTTTCGAGGTTCAGAGTTGAGAAGACGCAGCGGAGACCACACAGGCGGCAAAGCCTCAAATACTTATTTTGTGGACCTTTACGGAAAACGTTTGCCAGCCCCTGCTCTGGAGCAATGTTCCTCACTTTCACGTGCACGCAGATCATCTGGGGGTCATGACAAAATGTGGAGTGCGACTCAGCCTGTGGGGTGGGGCCCGAGGCCCTGCATTTCCGTCAAGCTCCCAGGCAGGGGGTTAGCTTCCCAAGGTTAAGCTTTGACATGTTGCTGAGAACCATCATTTGACGTGTATTTCACGGGGTTTCTATGAATTTCTTTTGGCATTGCCCCTTCTGAAACACCTGGGAATGAGACTAAATGCCTATGGTAATGTGACAGATTGTGACAGTCAAGGTAGGCTGTAGGATTCCCATTTTACAGGTGGGAAACTAGGGCTTGGTGGGACGCTCCATCATTACAGCCAAAGGCACAGGGTTAAGCCGAAAGGACACAGGCCCCTTAGCCTGGCTGCCTACTCTGTTATTAGAGGGAAGGGAGAGACCAAAGGAAATCCTGCAGGAGCATCCACCACGAAGGTGCTTTCTTATTCCTCTGCAAGGATGGGTCACCCGCTGGCCAAAAGGCCTCCCCACCCAGGCCTGGGGCTGGGTTATAATGAGTTACACGCAAGCGTCGCCACCTTTCGTGGGGCACCCGCGCCCTGTACACAGCTGGCTGGTGGGAGAGGTGCTCTGGGTTTGTGGGGTCGTTCTTTTCTTCACCGAACAAATGGAACACAAAGCAAACTGAAAGGAAAGTCGCCCTGGCCTGGGAGGCAGGACACAGGTGTGAATCCCAGCGAAGCTGCCAGCCTGGACCAGGTGTGCAGAGGGTACCTCCTGTGAGCCGTGGGCATGTCATCTGATCCCCCTGGGGCCCGCAGTCCTCTGTAATATGAGGTGGCAAACTCAGATGCCTAGACCACCCCCAGGTCTGCATTCTAGGATCCCAAGCCAGACCCTATATCCCTTTATTGGCTTAATTAATGGGAGTTCCATTTAACAAGAGCATTGTACCTTCTGACCTCGGGGGCTCCCATCTGCCAGCAGAGCCTGGAATCTGCTGGGGGGGGGGGGTGTGCTCTACGGGACTGTGAGGGAGGGGGGCCAGCAGGGATCACAGATGGAAACCGGCCTTCCTAAACCAGAAGGTCTAGCCAAGCACCCTCATAGTTCTGTACTGTCTCCTGAGCCCGCGCAGCCACTCTTGGAGGCCTGGTCTCCTGGGTGTGGTTCCCAAGAGGGTCCTGGACAAATAAGGGCTAGGAGCCCCGCCCTCCTCCCCCTCAGGAACACGCAGTCACAATCGGCCTGGGCTCCACGCCAGGTTCCTGCCCCTAAATGGAGACGGTCCAGAAGGCCCGCAGAACAGGGTGGGGATGTGGAGTGGGTGCCAGCAGGGCTGAGCTCCCTGAACAACCCTGGGAGCCTGGCTTCAGGGGCTGGGATGAAAGAGGACAGCACAGCCCTGACATGCAGAGGTTTGTCAGAAAACTAAAAAATGAATGAAAGAAAGGAAGGATGGATGGATGGATGATGAATAGATTAATGGATGGATTGATAGGTAGATGATTAATGAATAATGGATAAATTAATGAATTAATGAACAGGAACCTAAAGAAAAGGAGGTTGGAATAGCAAAGGGATTCACTTCTTCCAAAAGGAAGCCTAGCATCATTTCTTTTCTCCTAAAGGAGAAAAGTGAGTTCACGGTCCTCTGAATCATCTGTGCAGGCAAGTGTCAGATTGAGTGTTGTGTTATCAACCAAAATCAGAACTCTTCCGAAAGAGCCACCTTGGTGTCTGTACTCCATTACACCCCCAGAATGACCCACCTGATACTGTGGCAGGGATCTTAAAGATCACATATTTTGTCTTCCCCTTGTCCACGATGGACGTGCCAATGTTGAGAACATTTCCAGCGTCATCATAATGAGGATGTGATGTCGCCAGATTTACAGCCACGTGTTTACGATAATCAACCTGCAAAATATGACAGCCACCTGGTTTTTAAAAGGGGAGAGGGTGAAATCCTGTGAAAAGCTGACTGACTCCAGATTCAGAGAGATGATGGTTATTTTTGCACATCTCCTGATCTGAAAATAAGGCAGACATCACCTTTAAAGGAGATGTTTCCTCTTGCAGCCTGATGTAACCTCGAGGGGGCCTCACACAGCTGATAGGCTGCAGGGGACTTGGGGAGCTACATGTGTTTTCTCTGACAGTCACTCCTAGCCTGTCACCTGGCCTTGCCGGGTGGCCTCAGCATGGAAACAGGACGCCTCACTGCAGAGAGCTCCAAGTAACAACTTGGGCAGAGAGGCAGCCTTAGGGCTAATCTTGGCCACTTCTTTGGTGAAGCTATTTAAATTCTCCCCTTTTGCATCCCACAGAGGCATAAATCTCCAGCCCTCTCTCATAGGGTTATTCTGGGAACAGAAAGGTTACAAAAACATTTGGTCAAAGGGAAAGGAGACTAATGAGCTCAATAATGATCCCGACTCCAAACAAGCCACAACCATGGAGCAGTGGGGTGGCCCAGGAACCAACTGCCCGCCCTTCTTCCCCCAGAATAGCACAACCTCCTCCAGCCAAAAGTCAGGCGATACCTCATTCTCTCCTCGTTAAATTGTATTGCAAAGACAGCCAGGCTTTGAACTGCCAGCTGGAGAAAATTGAAAGTGGGTCTATTGATCTTCACGAAAATGTAGACTTGATTCTACCCAGGAAAGGTATCTGCTTGGGCTCTGATTTTTGCACCCTTGCTCTGTGCCTAATGCCTCCCTCTTCAGGTCAATAGAAGGCAGGGCTGCTGGGAGTCCTGGGTGGCCCAGTATAGTCATTCATTCAAATTTCCATTGAGGTGCCACTCAGTGCCAAGGACTATGGACACTGTTAGGGGTTGAATTGGATCTTCCAAAAAGATATGTTGAAGTCCTAACTCCTGGTGCCTAAATTTGGAAATAGGGTCTTTGTAGATGTAATCAAGTTAAAAAGAGGTCATTCTGGATTAGGGTGGGCCTTCATACAATGATTTGTAGCTTTACAAGAGATTGGATTACAACAATCATTGGTTGTTCCTATAAACCAAGGAACAACCACCAGAAGCTGGAAGAGGCAGAGAAGGATCCTCCCCTAGAAACTTCAGAGAGAGCATGGCCCTGCCGATACCTTGATTTCAGACTTCCAGCCTCCGGAACTGTGAGAGGATACATTTCTGTTGTCTTAAGCCACCTAAGATACATTTCTGTTGTATTCCTTTGTTATGGGAGCCCTAGGAATGAATACAGACACAAAGATGACAGGGCACAGTCCTGCTGTAAGGAAGCTTAGAATCTAGTGCTAAGTGCTGAGCTGGGAGAGCCCAAGACCCAAGGGCATCAGAGGAGGGCTCCTCCGTGAGTTCCTGCAGGCTCCTGGCCTCCTGCAGGGGGTCCCTTTCTTGAGTCAGGAACTGAGGCTGGTTGTAGACTTACTGATACCTTCTCCAGGGTTTCCAGGGTCTGGGGGTTGATTTTCCTGATGTAATTGGTCTCCGTGGTTGCATAGAAGTCTTCTCCACACTTCATGATGTTGATCAGACAGTTGTCTGTGAAATCAGGGATGGTGTGGGACAGGTAGGAGAAAGCTCTGGGGAGGAAGCAAGTCAATGGGGTCAATGGCTGTGTCCACCCAGCTGGAAAGTTCTACTCGAGATGGTTTTAGTTTTCCCACCACTTAAAACACTCTGCTTCAACTAAGGGAGAAAAAGTACTGGGTCCCAATGGGTCCCTTGAGGAATCCTGAGGACTCAGAGATCAAGTTACCCAAAAATACCACCACATTCAATCAGCTAAGGAGGGAGTCAGCTGGGACAACAAGGCTGCCCGCTGAGCCCTCCTGGGCCCCCCAAATCCAAAAGTCTCCTGCACCAGAGCCATCAAGAGCTGGTGGGTTGTTCTGAAGTGTTTTAAGAAGTTCTACAGAAATCATAGTCATACCCATAATGGCCCCCAAAAGACTAGCAAAACAGCTAATCTCTGCTTTGGGCAGGAATGTGAGCCCACCCTGGTTACCCAGCTTTGTCCAGGATATTAGATTTTTGAAAAAGAAAAGCAAACTAATTATGAGTTAAGAACTGATCATTTGATTAGAAGGCAAACTCAAAGCAGGAAGTCCTGACCCCGTGTACTGGTTAGTGCTCCCCCTACTGGCAAACAGTGTAACAGCAAGGAGGCCCCACAGGCTGCGGTTTTAAATTCATTCCCTCCCCCTCCCCCAGGCTCCTCCCCCAGCAGGGAATGGGAGTTCCCTGCGTGCTGTGTGCCGGACTCAGCACTGGACACTAGGACTGGAGAGATGATGTCAGTTCTGGAAAAGCAGAAGCCAGCTTCCCTCTCTGGGCCAGTCTACCCCTAAGACATTTCACAACCCTCTATGTCTAAAGAGTGTCAGAAAGGAGGTACTGATGGCTGGCCTGATTCCCTGGCCAACAATTTAAGTGTTGCACATGTATGTAATACATTCATATGCATCACAACCCAGATGATTTTAACTGTATACAACTGAAAATTTCCCCCATCCTTCCTCTCATCAGTTCCCCACCTCCCTCACGCATCCTTCCAGAAAACAAATCTAGATTTCCCCCTGCCTTCTTACACAAATTATAGCATATCATATGCTCTTTCTACACTTTGCTTTTTTTTTTTTTTCCACTTAACAGTATATCTTGGAAATCTTTCATTTGAAACATAGAGAGCATCCTCATTCCTTTATTTATACCTGCCTGGTATTTTCCTGTAGTGTTACTGTGATTTATTTAACCACTCCTCTGTTGATGATCATTTGAGTTATTTTCAGTTCCTCATCATAACAAATAATTCAGCCATGAATAACCTTGTACATTTGTCATTTCAGACACAAGCAAGTACCCCTCTGGACTGAAGGGAATGTGCATTTGTAATTTTGATAGATAATTCCAAAGTGCTCCCCCACCAGCTATGTGGGAGAATACCTAACAATCTGTCAGGTGCTCTTTGCCTCTCTTGCTATCAGTGATCAAAAACTGCGCAGCATATATGGTCAAAGGCCATCACGGGAAATTTTCCACCCAACCTAAAGACAACCGTCAGGAGCAAACGCTGCTTGTTTTGACTGTAAAGGACATTGGAAAGCAGGACTAGATTCAAAATGGACAGTTACTTGGAAAATATGTTTTTGCAGGGGTCCGGATAGGCCATTGTTCCAAATTCTGACACCACAATCCTGTTCGCTTCAATATTGGCATTGTAGGTATCACTTCTCAGGTATTTGCTCCTGTAATAGACTTCACCTGAAAGAGAAGCAGCAGAATCATCCCAGACTGACACCTTTACAGGGCTTTGAAGTTGATTTCAGCCATTCCAGGGATTTGATGGGCAGTGGGTGGGGAGGGAGTTCACTGGGACAGTCCCTTTAATGTGTGTGCTAGATACAACAAGCATTTGGAGGGAACTCTCACACACATTTCGGCAAGGTTGGGACTCACAACAGTATGTCCAGGCAAGTATTCCTGTTCCCAGCTCCATCTTCGTATGAGGGAACTGAGGCTCAGAAATGTTCCATCCCCTCGCCCAGCATCACCCAGAGAGGTGCCGACCCAGGCCATCAACCACCCCTTCCACCATATTTGTATCCTTCCAGGTAAGGTCCAGATTTGGAGGATTGGTCCAGAAGGTCCGTACTTAGGCTAGGTTTCTCCAGGGCCCAGTTCAGTTCTGGGAGCCCTACACTGACAATTTAGCCCCTGGAGTAACATTTCGTATCTATTTGCAACCAGGGAGCACGCTTACCCCCAATTCTGCACACAGCAGAGGGTCAGTACATGTGTTGGTGACACTGCAGAGAATCTGACTCACTCCAGAAAAGCAAGGACTCTTGACCAGCCCACCAAGACCAACCTGAAAATATACCAGATGGTTCTAGACTTATATTAATTTCCTATGGCTGCTGTTACAAATGATCATAAATGTAGTGGCTTAAAACAACACAAATTTGTTATCTTACTGTTTTGGAAGACATCGTCTGAAATGGGTTTTACAAGGCAAAAATCAAAGTGTCAGCAGGGCTAGTTCCTCCTGGAGGCTCTAAGGGAGAATCTAGAAGCTGCCTTTATTCCTTGGCTTGTGTCTGCATCACTCTGACCTCTGATTCTGCTGTCACATCTTTTCTGACTCTGACCTTCCTGCCTTCTTCTTTCCTTTATGACTACACCGAGCCTACCCTGATAATCCAGGACAACCTCCACATCTCAGGGTCCTTAACTTAATCACATCTGCAAGACCCTTTTACCATGTAGAATAGCATATAATATTTTCACAGTTTCCTTCTGGAGAGAGAAGGGGGAGGGAAGAGGAGAGAGGGGAGAGGAGAGAGGGGAGAGGGAAGAAGGGAGAGAGATATGGAGGGAGATAGATACATATACTCTTCATAAGTGGGTGTGGGTGAGTCAGGAGAGGCTTCACAGAGGAGGTAGCACTTGAAAAAGCCCTTGAAAGACGAGCAGAATTGAACTGCAACAGATCCGGGAGGTGGGGCTAGGAGAGAGGGTCAGGTGTTCCCATGGACTCTCCCCAGAAAGTCTGTAAGCAAAGACCTGGGGGTGGGGTGCACAGCCCACTTCCTGGAAGGGCTAAGTCAGTGTGGGCTGGAGCACCGGGCACTTGGGGGCAGCAGGAATGAGATGAGGCTGGGGGGTCAGGTGGGGACCTTACTAAGTCTTCAGGGCTGTGAATACTGAGGCCTTTGACCTTCATTTGGTGGATAATTTGAAACCTCTAGGGTTTTTGTTTCATTTTATTTTGCCATTGGTTAGCAAATGACATTATGTTGACTTTTCCCCTCTAGAGAACACATTCCTTGCTGTAGTATAACCTATGCTTCCAGGGTTGGTACAATTATAATATGCAAAAAAGTAGGGCCCAGGACATACTGACAGTTGGTTCCCATAAAAAAGAGGTTCATCAGAGAAACGCCCATCATGTATCCACTGTTACAATGATGGGCTTCAAGGAGAGACTGAATCCCAAGAAATTCTTGCCCAGGGCATTTTTATATTTTCAGGACAGGAAATGAAACTAAGAGCTAACATTTATTGAGCATGTGTGTGCTAATCACTGTGAGGGCACTTTATGTGTATTATCTGGTTTAATCCTCTGAACATAAGAAGTGTGTAGAAGACTCTAAGAAATGTATTCTTTAGGGGAAAAAAAATCAACTTAATGTCATTTACTAATTAACAGCCAAATAAAACAAAATTTAAACAATGCTTGAAGGTTTCAAATTTCTTACAAAATGAAGTGCAAAGGACTTGGGCACTCATGACCCTGCAGGCCCATTTCCCAGCTAATAAATTGAGGCACAGAGAGGTTAAGTACCTTGCCTTAAGCCACACAGCTAGCGAGTGGTAAACTGGACTCAAAAGCTGGCAACTGGAAGATCCTGACACAGCGACCATGTCAATTGACCATTCTATCTGATCCTTGTTATTAAAAATATACCTATAGAAATATGCTATCATAACTGTATGGTGTGGTGAAGTTTCACAAACTAAACCTACCCATATAAACTACTTCTTGATCAAGAAACAGAATGTGAGCAGCCTTTGGGAAGGCCGCTCATATCTCATCCTGTACTAGCCTCCCCGATCCCAACCCTGCAGGGGAACCACTATCTTGACTTCTAACAGTCTTGGTTAGTTTTGCCCTCAGGATTGCGTTTTCACCTCTGTTTCCAAAGGATGTGAGTGTACGTTTCAGCAGTGATGACTCCAACCTGTGCATTTAAGTGGCAACAACAACAATAATGGTAACACTCGTCATGATAAAATTAGAAGAGACCATGAAAGACCTTCTGGTGCTTTCTCCAGTCTTCAGGAGGTAAACTGTGTGTCAGATAATCATCTGTCCTCTTTGCAAGCATCTTTTCAGGGGTGGCTACTGTACATTAGTATCTCTGAGATATTTGGTGGGGGGAGCTTTGTTTCTGGGGCAGCGGAAAGGAACATGGAGGAATGGTTAGGAGCACGGGCTCTGGGGCTAACTGGGCCCGGGGTTCATGCATTTGATCACTATTTGTTAAACACCTGGATGGGCCAGGATGTGAGTATGTAATGGTGAGTGGGACAGGCAAGATCTCCACCCCAAGTAGGTTCAAGTCTCCACGTGGATATGAATCCTTGCTCCATCATCTACCGGCCATGCACTTGACCCTGTGTCAGAGGCAAGCCTCAGTCCCCTCTGCTGTGACATGAGAATCCTGATACCTTCCTCACAGAGCTGCTATAACATTTAAGGCCTGTAAAGCACTTAGCACATAGTAGGTGCTCAATAAAAAGCTACATATGCTAGTCAGATATAGTAGGTAGCTGGGGCAAGGCTTTGGCTCTGGGCAAGTCCCCATCCAAGCCACGTGACCTTGGGTGAGTCCCTTTGTCACTGAACCTCAGTTTCTTCAACTGGAAGCTGGGGATCATACAGTCCTCCCCAACTAGGGTTGGCAGTTTTAAATGAGATGGGACAATAGAAGAAGTTTGGCTCCCTGGCGTTCAGCATGCACATGATAAGTGATGGCTGCAGTTCTGAATTCTCCAAAATCCTGGAGGCAGGAAGACTCACCTGGGGGCTGGTGAGGCCACACCTACTGGTCTTCATGCTACACAGGACCAGCTTTAAGGCCACTCTGGTCTCGCCTTGAGCCAGCCTGCCCTTCGCGGTCACTCTCTCTGAGGGCTACCACCCATAGGTACTGGCTAATGTGCTTTGCCTAAAATGCTGAATTCTGTTCATATGAAACATAAACACCCAGCCCAGGCTGGTTGTCGACAGGCAGCCCATATCCTACAAACAACTAGCCCCGGAGCAGGGAGCGCTCAGAGGGCCGTGGGGAAATGTGTCTCTGGAATTGCTCAAGGCTGACACTTACTATGAGGTTCAGATTAAAGAAGGAGGCACAGAGTGTTCTCTAGCACCCTGCTCTCGGGAGCCCAATTAACCACATTCCTTCTAAAGGGACACAAGTAAACAGATGCGTTCCCGCCTGGGATCTTCCAGAACTGGGTCAAGTGTGATTATTTGGTGGGGTGGGAGATATACACAAATTTTTTTTTTTTTTTTTAAACTTTAAAGCAAACTTTCCAAAAGACTACCTTGGAGCTACAACAGTTGAAAAAGTCAGCTTTGGAGAGGCTTTGTGCCTCTAAATCTCTGTGACTCTGCTGTTGGTGGGAATGTAAATTGGTATAACCATTATGGAGAACAGTATGGAAGTTCCTTAAAAAACTAAAAATAGAGCTACCATATGATCCAGCAATCCCACTCCTGGGCATATATCTGGAGAAAACCATAATTCAAAAAGATACATGCACCCCAATCTTCATTGCAGCACTGTTCACAATAGCCAAGACATGGAAGCCACCTAAATGTCCATTGACAGAGGAATGGATAAAGATGCGGTATATATATATACAATGGAATATTACTCAGCCATAAAAAAGAACGAAATAATGCCATGTGCAGCCACACGGATGGACCTGGAGACTGTAATACTGAGCGAAGTAAGTCAGACAGAGAAAGAGAAATATTGTATAATATCACTTATATGTGTAATCTAAAAAGATGATACAAATGAACTTATTTACAAAACAGAAATAGAGTCACAGATATTAAAAAAACAAACTTATGGTTACCAGGGGGGAAAGTGGGGGAGGGATAAATTGGAAGATTGGGATTGACATGTACACACTACTATATATAAAGCAGATAACTAATAAGGACCTACTGTACAGCACAGGGAACTCTACTCAATACTCTGTAATGACCTATATGGGAAAATAATCTAAAAAAGAGTGGACATACGTATATGTATAACTGATACACTATGCTGTACAGCAGAAACTAACACAACACTGTAAATCAACTATACTCCAATTAAAAAAAAAATCTCTGTGACTCTGCCTCTTGGAATTCACACGTTCAAATCCTCACGGGACACCGACTTTGCCTCTTATTGGAAAAGGATCAAATCTGCTGCTAAGAGGGACCTGGGTTGACTCATCTCCATGCCTGCTTTATAAAAATTTTCAATTTTGAAAGAATTTTAGACTTACAGAAAAGAGTGCTCCTGTATACCCTTCACCCGGCTTCCCCATCTCCACTCTGCCTTTTTTATTCAAATCTTTTTTAGTTTTTTAAAGCATTATCTTCTAGTGACTTCTGCTGAAGGCTATGAGTCATTTTCCTGTCTTTTGCTTTCTTACTTTCTTACTCCAGTCCTTTCTTCCTGGTTTGGCACTAATTTCCATTCTCCATGCTAGCTGTGCACTAGAACCACCTGGTACTTTTAAAAAATCATGGAGGCCCAAGCCCCAAACCACCAGTGTGCTCGGGGTCATTTGGGAAACATGTTGGAAACACAGATGCTCTATCCCTGCCCTTCAAGCCCTGGGTGGGGTCTCAGGATTCACAACCTAAATGAGCATCCTGGGGGATTCTGATGCAGGAAGCCCACAAACCACCTTTTGAGAAATACTGGCTTTGTGTTACCTGCAAATCAGAGAACGCTGATTGCCCTGTGCATTGTCCTCTTAAATTGTGTATGGTAGTACTTAACACTTTTGGTTTATATTTCCACTGTTAGATACTGCGGAGCCATTGAGAGTTCAAGAGGAGAGGAGAGATGACGCCAGGCTGTGCTACACCAACACTGGCAATCTGGCAGCCTTGGGAGGATTGGGCTGGAGAGTTGCGGAGAGATGGTAGCTGGGGAATGGAGTGGGGGATGGGGGCAGAATTGCATAATGCTTAGGATTTAGGATTCTGGATTTAAAGAGCATTGAGTTTATAACTGACTACCACTACTTCTTTGCTGTGTGCATTTGGGTAAGTTCTTTGGCTACTCTGGGCCTTAGACGCCCATCTGTAAAATCGAGATAGTAACAGTGGTCCCTTCCCCAGGAGCTGCAGTGAGGGCTGAGTTGTGGATGGCCATGAACCACTTAGGCCAATGGTCAGCAAGCACTCCCTGTAGCAAGTATTGAAGAGATGGACTGGGGAAGTATTGCCTCCTTCTACCAAAACATCTTCACCTTGTTTGTGTCATTTCAGCTCCACAGAGTTCCTAAGCACCCCTGTGGGCCAGACCCTGTGCTAAGTGATGAAGATACAACAGTCTGAACAGGGACCCTGCACTCTGGGGCCTCCACCCTAGGCTGGAGAATGGCACACTGATCATTGCAAAGCAGAGTGGGGCACACACCCTTGACACACGCCCAGGTTCAAGAGCAGGACAGGCAGGGGAGGGCGAGTAATTGGCTAGAGTCTCCATTCCTCCCACGTTCTAGCCAATTCCAGATTATGAACAGAACTGCCTTTCATGCTGCTTTATTGTATATATTTAAAATTTTCTGCGTATTATGATGTTTTCACACCTTAAAAAACCTTTCTGGCTGGGGCAAGACTGTGGTCTCTCTGGACCAGACAATTCTTAGAGGTAGGAAAGGATCCAGTATGTCTTTGATATGCAAGCTAACCAATCCTCCATCTGGTCCATACACCCCCGGAGACAATATCCCTCTGCCTTAACCAGCCCAGGACCAGGTACCAGGCAACTAGGGACCATCCCTACAGCCCAAAGCTCACTGAATTGTTCAACTAGCCAGTCCTAGGCTGTTCACTCTGCCCTTTCCTGCCTTGCCCTCAGAAACCCCAATAAAGGCCTCGGTCTCAGAGTTCACCCCGCTCCTGTCTTCTGCCTCCCGTCCACCCTGGTGTCTTTCCCATGTGCCCTGCGCCACTCGCCTCCTGTCTCCAGCACCTGTGGGTAGAATAACCTTTGTTTTCCTGAGTCTCTCTGTGTCTCCTCTTGTGGTTGCACCTGACTGACCATCTCAGAAAAGAACAGAAAACAGCTACTTACCTCCGACAGTAAACTTTTAGTTTGAAAAACTACTAGAAGCTTTTAGAAAGTCTAAATAGTATGGGATAACTTTGGTCACTGGCCCGTTTAGCCCACTCAAGGATTTTGGTGGACAACAGCCATACTGCTGCAAGACGGCTAGGGCTCGGCCATCCCCTGCTGGTTCCCTTGTCCCTGGATTCTCTACTGAAGGATACCATTTAAGCACCTGCCATTTCTCAGAGGTATGTGTGCATATGTGTGTGTGTGTGTGTGTGTGTGAGTGTGTGTGTGTGTGTGTGTGTGTGTGTGTTGGGCTGAGGACAGGAGAGAAGGCTGCAAACGAACTCCAGACAAGTTCAGATCCCAGCCCTACGTCAGTGACTTTGGATCAGTCACCTAACCTCCCTAAAGTTTCAGTGTCACATGTGCAAGGAGACAAGAGTACCTCCCACACACATGAATGTGAGCTCGGAAATGGACCATGAAGGACCTGGCAGCAGGTGAGGCAGGGCCTCAGAGAAGGGAAGCCACTGTTACTTTACCTCTCAGGCACCTCATCCAGAACAGCATTTCTGTCCCCAAGAATCACTGGGAACTTCTGTTTAGGAAAAGAGGGGACTATTAAGGCTCAAGGCTGTCGGGAAATATGGAACTACCCACCCTGTAGCTGAGTCACAGTAAAAACTGTGAGTTTTTGCAAACTCAGAGCTCATGGCGTTCACGGTGTCTGTTCATGAAATGCTAGAGCAAGTCACTGGCAGAGTCCGCACTCAAAAAATAATTGCCGACTAGCTTGAAAGAGATGACAGTTATGTGAAAATAATAGCTAACGCTTATGGAGCACATATGATGAGCCGGGCATTACACAAAGCCCCTCACACATATTAATTTATTTAAATTCCACATCAATTCTACAGGACATGCTACTAATAGCCCCATTTTACAGATGGGGAGACTGAGACACAGATAGGGTCAGTAACTTTGGCCAAGTCACACAGCTTAGGTATGTGTTAGTTAGGATGGTGGAGCTGGGATTCAAACCCAGCAACAGTGATGGTGGTTTTTATTTCACTTTATTTTTTTATAAATTTATTTACTTATTTTTGGCCGTGTTGGGTCTTCATTGCTGCGCGCGGGCTTTCTTTAGTTGCGGCTAGTGGGGGCTACTCTTCGTCTCAGTGCGCGGGCATCTCATTGCGGCGGCTTCTCTTGTTGTGGAGCATGGGCTCTAGGCGTGCTCCACGGCATGAGGGATCTTCCCAGACCAGGGCTCAAACCCATGTCCCCTGCATTGGCAGGCAGATTCTTAACCATTGAGCCACCAGGGAAGTCCTATGATGGTGGTTTTTAATCAACTGAGCATCTACCAGGCATCATATCCTTGCTGGACACCTAGTACTTTTGATCATCACAACAGCTTTCCAGGGAGGATGATCAAGCTCCTTTCACTGATGAGGAAACTGAGGCCCAGGGAGGTGGAGTGGCTGCAGCTTGCCCAAGCTGGAACACAGGGGTCAGAGAAAACTCTCACCACACTGAACCCTACCACATGGCCCTGAGCCTGCTGAAGCCTCCCAGAACCCATTCCAGACCTTTTAAGAACCCGGCTTGTACTTTGTGACATAAATCAGCTCTATGACCAATACCAGAGAGTAGGCAATCCACCTCCTGAGTCAGTCATCTGAACTTGGAATTTCACCTTTGTTGCGGCACTTCCTACCTTCCGCTCTGTGTTCAGTGTCCTCTCAGGGACATGACTGACCTGGCTCTCCCGGCCTGGTGAGCAATATGCTCACTTTGTTCTTTTCAGCTCTACACTCCTCCTATTTTAATTTGATGTGTGTCTGATTCCAAAGCCTGTAAATTTCCACCTGTCCCTGCTCACCTTACTGAGAATGCATATTATTTTTCCGGTTGAACTCGCTGAAAAACAACCCTGGCCACCTTTCCAGGGAGGTTTGTGCTTGTGGTAGGCTGAATAATGGCTTCCCAAGATGTCCACATCCCAATCCCTGGAACCTTTGAATATGTTACTTTACAGGGCAGTAGAGACTTTATAGACGTGATTGGGTTAAGGATCTTGAAGTGGGTGATTATCCTGGATTATCTGGGTGAGCCTAGAGTAATTACAAAAGCTTTTATAAGAGGGAGACAGGGGACTTCCCTGGTGGTCCAGTGGGTAAGACTCCGCGCATGCGTGCCACAACTAAGAGTTTGCATGCTGCAACTAAGAGTCCACATGCCGCAACTAAGAAGTCCACGTGCTGCAACGAAGATCCTGCATGCCACAACTAAGACCCTGAGCAGCCTAAATAAATAAATATTAAAAAAAAAAAGCAAGAGAGAGACAGAGTCAGACTCAGAGAAGGGGATGTGATGATAGAAGCAGAGAGACAGAGAGAGAAAGAAAGAGACCACAAGATGCTATGCTGCTGGCTTTGAAGATGAAGATGGGGCCACAAGCCAACGGATGCAAGTGACTTCTAGAAGCTAGAAAAAGCAAGGAAACGGATTCTCTCCCTGGAGCCTCCAGAAGGAATACAGCCCTGCCGACACCTTGATTTTAGCCCAGGGAAATACGTTTTAGACTTCCGACTTCCAGAACTGTAAGAGAATTAAATGCGTGTTGCTTTAAGCTACTCCATTGGTGGTCATTTGTTACGGCAGCCATGGCCAACCACACGGTGCTCTTACCGTCTCCGATTGTGAAGCTGTGGAGCAAGGCCAGGCCGTCGAACCAGTGGTTGTATCTGGTCTCGCCCACTGTGTGCATCCCAGGCCCATTGCGGAGCAGGGTCCCCTGCAGCCATGCTGGAATCCTGCCTGGCGAGAGAAAGAACATTTAGTTTCCAGTTCTGCACCTAAACCAAAAAGCTAAAAGAAGTGGCCATATAGCCCCTGCACCACTTGCTGTATCCGTGCATTTCCAGAAAGAATATGCCTGGCATTGTGCTAGCACTGAGGATACCAAGATGAATAGGCATCATCCCTGTCTCCAAGTTGCTCCCCATCCATCAAGAGACGAAAACAAAGGAAAACACTCAAAATACACTGTGCTAAAGGCAAGGCAACAGACTCAGCAAGGGTGCTGCGGGGAACAGAACTCCACCCTGATATTGGGTGAGAGCAGGAGGGTGAGGAATGTTTCCTGAGGAGGTGACCCGGTTGAGTTTTGAGGGAGAGTAGGTGTTTGCCTTGCAAAGGCCTGAGGAGAGAACATTCTAGAGCTGTGCTGTCCAATGTGGTAGCCACCACCCCCGAGTGGCAACTGGGCACTGGAAACGTGGCTAGTCCCAACTGAGATGTGCAATAAATGTGAAACACACACCACATTGCAAAGACTTAGTATGAAAAAGAAATGTAAAACATCTCATTAGCAATTTAAAAATATTAATTACATGTTGGTCTGATAACATTCTGGATATGTGGTATTAAATAAAATATACTATTACAATTTATTTCATCTGTTTCTTTGTATTTTGTTGAATGTGGCTATTAGAAAATTTTAAATTACACATGAGCAGGCGTTATATTGCCATTGGACAGCATTGCAGGTGCTGTTGGGGTCCCGCCCACGTCCCCTTGGCGTTCACCTCTCCCTGAAGGCTGCTTTCTGCAAATGCCTACAGCTCTCCACCTGAGGGCTTTGTTCTCACTGTGGAGCAGCTCTGCCCACACGTGGACGAGCTGGAAGCTCACTGGAGAGTTAATGACCCTGAAAGCTGCTCTCACCCAAAGATGGATGGGGTACTATGGGTCAAAGGCCACCACTTCCTTGCCCTCGGCTGACACAATGCGAGGCATATTTTATGCTTTGTCCAGAGGATTCGGCTCCAATGACTCCTGGTGGTCAATGGCTTGACAATGCCTTCTTCATTGGCTTCCCTCCCAGTGTTCCTTAGGAAGCACATCCCAAATAAACGACTTACACCTGAATTCTTATCTCTGGAGAAACCTGAACCCAGAGATCAAAGACCAATTCAAAGATCAGGAGATGTGCAAGCTGTTTAGCAAGAGCTGGCCTGTGACTTTCAAGCGAGGATGTCATAAATATTGCGGCTGGAGAGTTAAGTAGGGCCAAGCGACCAAGGTCAATAAGACCGCACCAAGCTTTGATTTGGTGCTCAGAAGAATGGGACACCTTTGATGGTCATAACAGGGAAAATAGGATCAGATTGTTTTTTTGCAATTTTAAAAATTGAGATAAAATTCACATAACATCCACCATTTCAAAGTGTTCAGTTCAGGATTATTTTTTTTTTTTGGTGAATATTTACAATGTTGTGCAACTATCACCACTAACTCCAGAACATTTCCATCACCCCAAAAAGAAGCCCTGTTCCCATTAGCAGTCAATCCCCATCCCCTGCTCAGCCCCTAGCAACCGCTAATCCACGGTCTGTCTCTAAGGATCTGCCTCTTCTCATACGAATGGAATGTGATCAAATTTGGGGGTTTCGAAAGTTATTTCTGGCTGTGGTGTGGAGTGTGGACGGGAGGAGGAGCCAGAGGGAGGTGGGAAGGCCAAAGGGAGGAGCAGGGTAGCAGCAGTGGGGATGGAGAGAAACCAATGGAACAAAGGGACTTAGAGTTTGACTAAATGTATGGGGAAGGGGAAGGGAACGCTCAAAAAATGCAGCCGAGTCTCTTGCCTTGGGTGGGATTATTCACAGAGACCCAGGACACAGGAGAAGGAGCAGGTTGAGGCACAACAGGGAGAGATGAATCTGAGCATATATTAAAGCCCTAGACATAATAAGAAGACCATTTATTGAGCACTATGTGTTTTAATAGATTAAATCATTTAGTCATTGTGGCAATCTCATGTGGTAGGCACATGTTGACTTTATTAGACATGAGAGGAAACTGAGTCAGAAAATGCTTAAGTAACTCGCCAAGGAAGCCTCAGAGCCAAGAATGCACAGCTGGACGTGAAGCCAGAGCCTTGGCCTGGCCCCCCGCGGCAGACGTGTCCACACAGGCACAATGTTTAGTGAGCTGTCTGCCGACAGACGCTGACCAGCTGATTAGACGTGACCCGGGGCTGGAGGCCTGCACTAAGCTGGAGCCCATCCTCTGCTGGCCGCCGGGACTCAGGCAAGTTGCTGCTTCTCCCTGGCCCTCGGCTTCACACCTGCCCAGTGGGGAGGCCTGATTTACAGCAGTGGTCCCCCGCTTGGAATCACCCAGAGGGCTGTAAAAACACAGGTTTCTGGGCGCCACCCCCGGAGTATCTGATTCAGAGGGTCTGAAGTGAGTCCGGGAATCTGTGATTCTAACAAGCGCCCAGGGTATGCTGATGCGGCAGGTCTGGGGTCCATCCTCTGAGAACAGCTGATCTAGGTCTAGAGGTTCATTCAGCTTCTCAGGTCCTAGGATTCTTGTTTTCTAAAATTTCCAAGCATTTCCATGCAGTCACTAAACATGAGCTGTAAAGGGGTATAATGGCAAAATGTCCGTGGTACCCCAGAGCATAAAAGGATAGGCGTCAAGGATCCCTTTTTTAAAAATAAAAAGTTAACAGTAAGTGTACATTTGTTTTTTGAAAAAGTATTTATATATAAAATCTATTAATAGATCTTTGTACTCTATATTTACATATCTTTTAAAAACTTAAATAGGCTCAAATATTAATAGTGCTTAAGAGATGGAAATACAGCAGATTTTTATTTCCCTGTGTTCTCATTTGCACTTCCAAGTTTTATACGTAATATAGACACACATATAGATTGCACATTACCTCTGTAATCAGAAAAAATATACATAAAAGCTATTTTTTTTTCTTTCAAAAGCCATCCAAGGCAATTCCTCAGCTGAGAAGCTCCAATCTGACTTGCCTCACAAAGGGCACTGTTGTCCTGTCCTTGTGAAAACTATCCATCTATCCAAAACGATGGTGTGGCTGAGCCGACGACCTCCCTGTTCTCAGCACCACTCCTGGGACGGGAGAGTTCAGATCCACTCACTGCCCTGCAGAGTCTAAACAAAACGGTCCCACGAAAGTGGCCACGCAGAAGAGGTAGAGAAAACCCATGAAACGTAGATTCCTGAGGAGGCTCCCACCCTGGGCTCTGCAGGTACTCGCATCCTGAAACCGCACCTTCTAGGAAATCACATCGGGCTCCGCGATGCCCCCCAGCGCGCATGTGCAGCAGTGGGCGCTCCCACGCGATTCTCTTATTACTTTGAAATTAACTTAGGACGCGCACATCTTTACAAATATATCATGCACTGAGGGATAGAGCACAATTTGCAGAAGAATCCCATTGTCTGTACGCCAATTGCAGCAGTCCCGGGACTTTTCCCCTGGAAATAGTGAGAACGACTCCCTCTCCTTGAAAACTGTTACAATGTATAAAAGCACACCTGGTTTTTCACAGAGAATGTATCTAGATAATGGATCATCTTCCCTCTATATACCGCTTTCCAGATTTTCCAAAAATAATTTATAATAAGCATTACTTTTATAAGCAGAAAAAAAGTGTACATCTAAACATATAAGCACCCATCGTTTATAGAAAACGCTCACCTGTCACTCTGGCCCTCAAAGGCTCCAGTTGTTCCTTCTTATTTCTGCCAAATATTATATCCATCGTGCAGGGCGATGAGCAAGAGCGGTATTAACAGTGAACAGACGCTCCTCTGTGTTCAAGGCGACTGCTCCTGGCCCCTCCTTGTCTTCCCCTCCTGCTCGCCTGCAGCTTCCTTCACATCTCCTTCCCTTCTGATGCCACTCGTTTCTCCCTTTGCTTTCCGCTCTCCTAGGGCCTGGGATCTCTTCGTGCACACGGCGGCGGGAAGCTGCGCTGGCGTTATTTATGTTTGGTCAAAGGTCAATTCCCCAGCCATGTGTCCCAGCTAATCTTTAATTCACTGATTGTGTCCTCAACTCTCCCTTTCCACTTCCACTTTTGGTTGAACCAAGAAAAGCGAGTTTCTTGCTGTGTTTAAGCTGAAGGGATCCGGGGGGGTGAGGGGGGGGAGGGATAAATTGGAAGATTGGGATTGACGCATACACACTACTATATATAAAATAGATAACTAATAAGGACCTACTGTATAGCACAGGGAACTCTACTCAGTACTCTGTCATGGCCTATATGGGAAAAGAATCTAAAAAAGAGTGGATATAAGTGTATGTATAACTGATTCACTTTGCTGTACACCTGAAACTAACACAACACGGTAAATCAACTATGCTCCAATAAAAATTTAAAAAAACAACAACAGGTGGGATCATTTAGCAGTGCATTCTGCTTAGGACACCTGGATTAGGGGAGCCCAGAGGGCATCAATCACGTGAATCCCTACTGCACAGCATGGGAACTCAGTTTGCCAGAGAGGGAAAGTTTTGTTTTGTTTTGTTTTGTTTTGTTTTGTTTTGTTGTGAATGAAGGTCCCTGAGCTTCCTCACCACCCTCCCCACTGCCCAGAAAGAAAAAAATCATATGTAAAGAGCAACTTAATTATACTTCATTTTCTGGAGAAGTAAACATAAAATGTTTCATGTACCCATTTAAACAATAAATACAGGGAACCAAAAACTCTACTCAGGAACTACAAGGAATAGTAAAAAACAAACTTCAGCTCCAGCTTTCTGGCCCATCAAGAGGGAGAAACTATGCCTGTATTTGATTTTAAGGTTCCCCCATATTCGTGAATCTCTAGGTGATGCCATTGCCTAAAATCCATATTCAACTTGCTATGAATGTTGGGTGATGAGTTACTGGCCTCACCTTTGCTCATGTTGCTTCAAGAAAGAACCAGCTGTTCCCTCTCTGGGTGGAGTGAGAAAAGCTGGCCTTTATGCAGCCAGTTGGGTCTAGTAGTATCAGGGCTGGGCCCAGACTTCCAGGATCGCAGAGCTCAGTCCTGAGAGCAGCGTGGCCTGGCTTTGCTCCACCCTGGCTGCACATTCCAATCACCTGGTGGGAGCTTTAGCAATGCCCGTGCTGGGCCCCACTCCAGACCCGCCCATTCAGAGTCTCTGAAGGTGCAGCCCAGCCCTCAGTAGTCTTAAAACTTCTCCAGAATATTCTACTTTGCGCAGCAGTCCCTGGTTAAGAAGCCCTGGTCCAGGGGAAGATGCTACATGTTTATGTTAATACCAGATTCACGTTCCTCCCTTTTCTGTGTCTGGGGTATGTTACTTACCCTCTTTGAGCCTTCCTTATCTGTAAAACGGAGGTGTAACAATATTAAAATCTCAAGGTTATTCAAAGTCAAGGGTCTAGCAAAAGCCCTCGTTCCCGAACAGTTAATATTGGCCTTTCTTCCCTGCTGTCTCCGAAGGCACTTCCCTTTGATCCACATTTTCCATTCAGTCCCACAATAGCTTGCCAGTTTATTCTGCCGTCTGGTGTAAACATGTGTAACCATGTCAGGGTTATTTATTCCTAGGTTGTGAACGCTGAGTCCTTGTGAGGATTAAAGGAGAATGTCTGGCATACATTGAGTGCTTGGGAAAAAATTACATTACCAAGGGCGGCATCTCTGGTGCAGAAGAAAAGAGCTCAGGGCTTATGGGGATCAGAAGGCCTGGGCTGGAATCTCAGCCCCTATGATCTAAAACTGTGATTTGTCACATGACTCCTCTGAACCTCACTTTATTCTGCAAAACAGGTTGGCGATGCCCCGTCACAGGGTTTGTTGAGAGGATTAGACTGAAGTTACGTAAGTGAAAACATGACCGTATTCTCCTTTCTTGTCCATTTTGTGTATTCAGAAGAGAAATGGTCCCCATCCATCAAGAATATTCTCTGAGTCAAGTAGTTGGTGAAGCCCTCTGCATGTACTGGCTTGCTCTGGCCTTATATGATTCTATGAGATGGGTGTTCTTAGCAGTGTTTTGGGGATGAGAAAACTCAGGGAAGATAACCAGGTTGCCTTAGATCACACGGCTGCTAAGAGATCGAATTAGGAAGCAAAGCCAGGAAGCCTGACTTCGAAATATATACTCTGACAATTCCACACAGCTCCAGCGCATGAGGGATGTTTGCTAGGTTTCTACTGAATGAAGTAAAGGGTGGAGGACCAAGAGGGCCAGTCTTGGGTTGATATGATTGCCTTGTTATAGAATACTGAGCAAGCTCTCTTCATTCAGGTCCCAACTGCTCCCCAGGGGCAATGTTATGGTGAAACAAAGGACTTTTTCACGATGGTGATAATAACTTGATCGTAACAATAGAGATCTATATATTTTCTAGGGCTGCCATAACGAAGTAGCACAGAAAGTAATTTTCCCAGTTCCAGAGGCTGCGAAGCCCATAATCCAGGTGTCGGCAGGGTTGGTTTCTTCTGCGACGTCTCCTTAACTTGTAGACAGTCTTCTCACTGCGTCCTTACACGGTCCTCCCTCTGGATATGTACATCCCTGGTGTCTCTGTGTGTCCACTTTTCCTCTTATTAGGATACCAGTCAGTTTGGATGAGGGCCCACCCTAATGGCCTCATTTTAACTTAATCACCCCTTTAAACGCCCCACCTCCAATACTGTCACATTCTCAGGTACGGGGGTTGGGACTTCAGCATATGAATTTGGGGGCGAACACAGTTCAGCCCATAACAATATCACGAAGGCACAATGAGTTAATGCAAGATGCTTTGGCTGAAAGTAACAGAATATCTGCTGACACACCAAAGATGTGCATTTATCTCAGACATCAAGTCACCTAGGGCTCCTGGCGGGCTCAGGAGCTCATCTGGGTCATCTCACCAGGCTCCCACCTCCCACACTGTCATCCTCAGCGGGTTGGCTTCTCATTCTTGGTCTTGTTCAGTTTTGCTTATGAATGATTGCCTTCCCTCCAGGACTCATGTCCTTGCACAATAACTACAAAAGTAAGGAGATAAGATGGGGACGAAGCAGGCATTTTCTTTTTCCAGCTTTCTCTCTTTTTGTGCTAGAGACAGCTCTTTCCCATAATCCCCTGAGCAGATTTTTCTCTTAGTTTCATTGGCTGAACTGTGTCACGTGACCCCCCCCCACAGGCCAATCCCTGGCAAGGAGGAACAGGAGTGCCCTGATTTCCTTAAACCCATCATGAGTCACCCCTGGGGAGCACGTTGCTACCTGAATCACATCAGGATATCATTAGCAAGGAAAAAGGAGGGAATGGCTTGGGATAGGCAACCTACAGTGTCGTCTGCAGGCAGTACAGCGTTCATGCATCCTCACATTCATTCACGCAACATATATTTCCTCAGCACCTACTATGTGCTGGAAATACAGCTGTGAGCAAAACAGGAAAACAATTCTGTGCCTTCTCAGAAATTACACCAACTACATGCCAAATTCTGAGGATATAGTAGTGATTAATGAGAGTTAGTCCCTGCCTTCTTGGGCTCTCACGATGTTCTTTCTGTTTTGGGGGTGAGTCTGCATATCCCAAAAAACATGCATTTCCCAAGGCAGTTAGAGGCAGTGCAGGGGTTCATAGGACTGCCTTCATGTCAAACCTCCATCCTCTCTCTTTATAAACAAAAATAAACAAGCAGCAGCTGTTCTTTCCCAGGAAGCTCTGGCATCGCTCTGGAACCATGAAAGCCTGACCCCTGCTTTCCATGTCTTTGCTAATATGGGAAGAGTGGGACAAGGGACTTGTCGCCAGTAGGAGCTGTCTCCTGGCCTGTCCTCTGGCCTCTGATAAACACCATTCACTGGATGCTTGACACGTGCCAAGTAGCATGCTAAGTGTCTTATTAGCTGTCTTTTAGTTCATCTCTGTGAGGGAGCATTAGCAATCTTATTTTTACAGCCTCAGAGACGTGGAGGAATTTGATCAAAGTCAACAGCTAGTCAGCGCATGTTCTCCCCCACTAGCCAGTAATGCTGCCCACATTTTGAAGCTGATAGTTGAGAACAGAGGAGATATGGGAGCTAAAGTAGGTGTTCCACAATTTCTAAAATGCATGTGCTGCCTTAAAATGGGATGAAAACTGGCCAGTGCATGAGAAAACAGGGCAATGGTAATGTGAAGGGAAGTAGCTCTTCATACACAAGAGTTTTGGTCATTTTTTGCTGTGTAACACACCACTCTTAAGACTTAGTGTCTTCAACATACAGATGGCCAAAAAGCACATGGAAAGCTGTTTAACAGCACTAATTATTAGAGAAATGCAAATCAAAACTACAATGAGGGCTTCCCTGGTGGTGCAGTGGTTGAGAATCTGCCTGCTAATGCAGGGGACACGGGTTCGAGCCCTGGTCTGGGAAGATCCCACATGCCGCCGGGCAACTAGGCCCGTGAGCCACAACTACTGAGCCTGCGAGTCTGGAGCCTGTGCTCCGCAACAAGAGAGGCCATGATAGTGAGAGGCCCGTGCACCGCGATGAAGAGTGGCCCCCACTTGCCGCAACTAGAGGAAACCCTCGCACAGAAACGAAGACCCAACACAGCCAAATAAATAAATAAATAAATAAATAATTAAAGGTGCTAATAATTAAAAAAAAAAAAAAAAACTACAATGAGGTATCACCTCACACCGGTCAGAATGGCCGTCATTGAAAAGTCTACAAACAATAAATGCTGGACGGGGTGTGGAGAAAGGGGAACCCTCCTACACTGTTGGTGGGAATGTAATTTGGTACAGCCACTATGGAGAACAGTATGGAGGTTCCTTAAAAAACTAAAAATAGAGCTACCATATGATCCTGCAATCCCACTCCTGGGCATATATCTGGAGAAAACCATAATTCAAAAAGATGCATGCACCCCAATGTTCATAGCAGCACTATTTACAGAAGCCATGATTTGGAAGCAACCTAAATATCCATCAACAGAGGAATGGATAAAGAAGATGTGATACACATATACAATGGAATATTACTCAGCCATAAAAAAGAATGAAATAATGCCATTTGCAGCAACATGGATGGACCCAGAGATTATCACACTAAGTGAAGTAAGTCAGACAAGACAAATATCATACACTATCACTTATATGTGGAATCTAAAAAAAATGATACAAATGAACTTATTTACAAAACAGAAGTAGACTCACAGACTTAGAAAACAAAGTTATGGTTACCAAAGGGGAAAGATGGGAGGGAGGGATAAATTAGGGGTTTGGGATTAACATATATACACTACTATATATAAAACAGATAATCAACAAGGACCTACTGTATAGCACAGGAAACTCTACTCAATATTCTGTAACAACCTATATGGGAAAAGAATCTGAAAAAGAATGGATATATGTATATGTATAACCGAACCAGTTTGCTGTACACCTGAAGCTAGCACAACATTGTGAAACAACGATACCCCAATACAAAATAAAAATTAAATTAAAAAAAACACTGTTAAACAAACAAACAAAAAGACTTCCTGGCTTCAAACAACAAGCATTTGATCACGTCTGTGGGTTCTGCGGGCTCAGCTCTGTGGGTTGACAGTGCTCTGTGGGCCAGTTCTTCTGCTTTCACAGTGTGGGGTTCCTGGCGTGGCTGTGAGTCAGCTGGCAGTTGACTGGGACACTAGGAGGGCAGGGCTTGGGCCTCTGTCCCTCTCCATGTGGTTTCAGGGCCTTCCTTGACCCTCTCCCTGAGATCTCTCTAACAGGATAGCCAGACTTCTTCCATGGCAGCAAAAGCCCCCAGAAGTGAGTGTTTCAAGACAGAGGAAGCAGAAGCTGCCAGTCTCCTTTAAGGCTGAACCTAGGACTGGCATAGTTTCATTTCCCCTGACTGGTTAGCATGAATCACGGGGCAAGGAGGGGCCACACCAGGGTGTGAATATGGGCCTGGGCTGGGTGGTCCCTTGGGGCCACCTTTGGAGACTCGCAACCTCAACAGACCCATTTCCATTAGAGCCTCAGCTCTTCCACCTGCTAGCTGAGTGCTGAGCTTTTGGCTTAAATCTCAGAACCTCAGTCTCCTGATCTCTAAAATAGGAATTATAATATCTGCCTCACAGGTGTCTGCAAAGTTTAAATTAAACATTGTAAACTCTAATCATGTATGTCATGGTGCTTAGAATATGGTAGGAGCTCATAGCATGTTCCTTTCCTATCGTTTCTTGGAAAAGAGAGAAAATTTGGAAAGGTCAGCCGGTATGATAAGCAGAAATATTAATTTTTTGGAGCAGCTACAATGTACACAACTCTGGTCTGTCCCTGGAAGGAAAGTAGACCCTCATGACCCAGTACAGGATTTTAAGTTTCTTCTCATTTGGCTGTGAAGACACGTACACAGTAAGTAATAGCTAGTTCCCTATTATACCTGCTCTAGAAGAGGCACAGATAAGAAGTATCATGGGAGCTCTGAGGAGGGAAATCTTGCTCAGGCTGGGGAGGGTTAAGAAAGAAGGCTTCCTGGAGGACGAGGTGCACAGCCGAGCCCTTGAGGGTGGGAAGCAGTTGGATGGGCAAAGAGGAGGCAGGTGGGAGGGCCAGAGTGGACAATGGCGTGGAGCTGGACGATTCTAGCAGGCGGACAGGGAGGAAGCAGAGCCGGCGCCACCAGGGACTTAGTGACAGATAATGACAATTGTAGGTGCCATTTATTGAGAGGTCCCTACGTACTGGGCTTTCTTCTAAGCCTTTTGTACACGTGATCATGTACTCCTCACAATCACCCTAAGTACAGGTGTTTAGCCCCATTTTACAGACAAGGAGAGTGAGGCACAGAGGAGCTAAGTAACTTGCCCAACACCACAGAGCTAGGCTTCGAACCCAGGCAGCCTAGCTCCAGAGCTGTACTTGCAACCACTGTTCATTTCCACTGCCTCCGGGATGGAGGTAGTGGAAATAAACAGTGCACAATCCAATCCCTGTTTAGGGATTGGACTGTGCAGGATTGTAAGAATTTGGGCTTTACGCTGTAGGCAATGGTGTCCTAAGTCAAGGGGCCAGGTCCAGGAAGGCATTTCTGCGGGAATTTTGCTGTGTTGTCCAACACAGTAGCTGCTAGTAGCATGTGGCTATTTAAACTTAAATATAAATTAATTGCAATGAAACTAAATTCCTTATCCACACTAGCCACATTTCAAGGGCTCTGTAGACACATGTGGCCGGTGGCTGCCATCTTGGCCAGTGCAAATCCTCATGGAAAGTTCTATTGACAGTGCTGAGTTAGCAGGAGAGCTGCCAAGATTTGTATGTGGCTCAGGTGGACAGAAGCAGTTATGACTGCACAACAAGCCAGTTTAGAGAGTACAATTGTCAGAGAAGCCCATGGTTGTCAATAGTAAAAATGTGAATAGCCCACACATTCATTCATTCATTCATTCAGCTGTTCCACAAATACGGAGGGCCACCCGTCCGGGGTGGGGTTGCAGTGGCACAGAAGAGGTGACAAAGAGGCATGAGTGAGAAATCCTCCAGGGCAGAGAGAGGGGTTTTCCAGAAGGCCTCCTGAAAGGGGCAACGCCGAGCCAAGAGCTGAAGGATGGCTGGGAGCTGGCCACGTGGAGAAGCTGGGAAGAGCGGTCCAAAAGGGCAACAGCTTGTGCGGACACTCAGTGGCATCACACAGCGTGGCCACACCACCTCATTCCAGATTTTTGAAGGGGTGGGTGTGCAGGAGAGGGGAGCAGGGGCCAGGGGAAATGGCAGGCAGGAGAGAGGGGGGGTGGCGGAAGAGGAAAATTGTTCAGACTTCAGGCACTGGAGGCTGGGTTGCTGCGAGGGAGGCAGGAAGAAGGCTGGGGTTCGAGGAGGTGTTAACTGGCAAGGCCCTTCTCTGAGTTGGGTTGAGTATCCCCTGGGCTTCCTCCCAAGTCACACACGTTTGCACAAGTTGGCTATGTTGCTTCCAGCAGTGATCCAGAGACTGTGGAAGAGGACTCCCTTCCAGAGGGTGGAAGGCATGGTACAGAACCACACACAGTCTGCCCTCTGGAGGATCTGAGAGGCTCTCAGGGTGAGCAGGAAGGCTTGGTCTCCTCCCTTGGGGAGGGAGAAGGATGGGGGTTCCCAGATGTGTGCCCCTGCTCTGTAGTTTGGGTATCTTCTTATCGTGACACAGACCCAGCAGGTACTATTACTATTCCCTCTTTATGGAGGAAGCAATTGAAGCTTTTGAGGTGGTACCCCTGGACCAGAAATCACACAACACGTGGCAGGGGTGGGAGATTGAACGTGGAATCCTCTTACCTTGTAATCTGGGGAAGGATGCAGGAAGAGGAGGCTACCCTTCCCCAAGGCCACTTTTTCCATGGAATGTGCTACATCCATAAAGCAGTCTCGAGATGAAGAAGTAAAGCTGAATTCAAAAGGAAAAGTTTTTGGTGCTATAAAAACAACGGCCTTATTTTGCAATTCTGTATCTTCTACTAATGAAGTTATAGCCTAAAGTGAGTTAATATTTCCCTTTTGGAGATAATGTTATCATATCTAAATTACTTTGCGGTTTTCCCATTAAGTTAGCTTTTAAATGGTGCCTCTAATTAGCCAGTGTGATAAGCTGAGCAGGATAATGTGGAAATCTCGGATAGCAGGGTTCAAGGTAACAGGCAAAGTGCCAGCAAAGGTGGCAGCTGCCTCCCCGAGGGACAAGCATTGGTGGTGAGCTCCAGAACACAGGATGTAGGGAGTGGTGGGAGAGCCTCCCCAAGACTCCCGGAGTGAACACTTCACCACTAAACAAAGACCATAAATTATGCCATTAACATTTAAGAGGATTCGTAATTTCCTCAAAGTTCTACTAAACAGCAGAGACTGGTGTCATATAGGGTATTTCAGACAGAAAAATGGAGAATCATAGCTCCTGACCTCAATGAGCTCAGAGCCTAACAAGGGAGAAAGGAATGCAAATAATAATAATCATCATGCAGAGGTGCTGTGTATTATCATTTATATAATACTAATTTGCCACACTTGGGAGAATTGACAAGACTGAAATACAGCCGACATCACTGGTAGAAAAAGAAGGGCCTTCTAACGCCTGAGCTGGAATGGTTCAATTTTCCACCATGTACTTCAGGGCCCAGTCAGTGAGGCTGGACAAAAATTCAATTTAAATAATAACCACTGAGTTATAGTCTGGACGATGTCTGACATTTCTACCCCCTAAATAATCTTTCACACTGCACCTCTCACCTCCAGCCCCCCAGCTGCTATCCTCACTATTTTTGACCTCTTAGGCGCAGCTTCCTCATGGGTCCCAGTCCCACCCCCTCCAATCTACCTTCCCTGCTGCCACCAGGTGACCTGGCTGAAATTCAAAGCTGACCACATCACTCTCCTATTTAAAATCCGGAGATTAGCACAGTGCCCGGCACATAGTAGGTCTCAAGAGATACTGAATGAATGAATGGCACGTGGCCTCATTGGGCTACATCGTCATTGTATTAGTTTGCTAGGGCTGCCATGACAAAGTGCCATAAACTTGGTGGCTTAAACAACAGAAATTTACTCTCTCATGGTTTTAGAGGCCAGGCATCTGAAGCCAAGGTGACAGTAGAGCCATGATCCTTCTGAAGTCTTGAGGGCAGACTCTTCCAGCTTCCGGTATTGCTAACAATCTGTGATGTCGCTTAACTTGCGGCTACGTCACTTCAACCTCTGTCTCGGTTGTCATATGGCCTTCTTGCCTCTGTGTCTGTGTGTCTCTCTGTTCAGAGCTCCCTCTGCTTATAAGGACACCAGTCACTGCGTTAGGGCTCCCCTTAGCCAGCACGACCTCTTCTTAACTTGACCACATCTTCAAAGGCCTTGTTTCCAAATAAGGTCACATTCACAGGTACCAAGGGTTAGAATTTCAATGTATCTTTTTGGAAGTTACAACTGAACCCACAATAGTCATTAAGCAAAACAACTCAAAAGTGGAAACTACAAAGGCTGTAAGTGGATTTATTTTTACACCTAAGTTCTTGTAGTTTCTCTCTTGTTCTCTTTTATAAATACATATATATATATTTTTTCTTGTTCTCTTTTTTTTTTTAAATTTTATTTATTTATTTATTTTTGGCTGTGCTGGGTCTTCGTTTCTGTGTGAGGGCTTTCTCTAGTTGCGGCACGTGGGGCCACTCTTCATCGCGGTGCGCGGGCCTCTCGTTATCGCGGCCTCTCGTCGCTGAGAACGGGCTGCAGACGTGCAGGCTCAGTAATTGTGGCTCACGGGCCTAGTCGCTCCGCAGTATGTGGGATCTTCCCAGACCAGGGCTCGAACCCGTGTCCCCTGCATTGGCAGGCAGATTCTCAACCACTGCACCACCAGGGAAGCCCTTCTTGTTCTCTTTTTTAAGGCTGAAAACTTAAGCAATGCTAAAATGGAAGTAGATTAAACTGTTACAAGGGCATGGATTAAGTGGCAGTTAACTCGTGCAGAGGCTGAGAAGGCTTCAGAGAAAAGGTTTATAGTTGAGTTATTCTTGAAAAAGGGTGTAAGTGTGCAAGCGTATAAGAGAAGACATTCTCAGTGGAGAAACAGCATGTGCAAACATGTGGAGGTGTGGCCTGCCATGGCAGACCACCCAGGGGAGATAATGTAGGGTTTTGTGGTTTATGTTGGTTCTGGGGTACTGACACAAAATAGGGACTTACCATTCTGGGGCCTCTCCCTGAGAACCCCTTTCTACTAGCTTTCCCCCCACCCCTACCTCCACCTCACCCCTCTCTTCCTGACTAGTCCTTTAAGATCCAGGTTACCAGGCACCCTATAGAAGCAAACAACAAGGCATACATGAGCAAACTTGGAAGCCTCACCTACATACATGTTTAAAAAACCAAGAGAACACAACCCACCATTCCAATGACTCAGGTCGTTATCAGTTGCTCAGAGCTGGTCCCCAGGTATAGAACTGAAACCATGAGAAAAATGTGCAGGACATGACTCAGCTGTGTGAGCGTGTTTCCCAGAATTTGATCTGGCAGCCTGAGCCTTCAAGTGGGATCAGCAACATGAACAACAGAGAGATTGTTAATTTGGTTTAAACAGCGTTGAGTCCATAGCAAGAATCACAAAGATGTTCATGCCCTGTGGGCAGGCATCCCAGTCCCAAGGATAGACTTGTCTGAGCTTGGCTCTCCCAGAAGCAGACCCAAAAACAAAGATTCCCGTGCAAATGGTTTATTTGGGAGGTGAACCCAGGAGTGGAGAAGTGAAACAGGGAGGGTAGACATTAACAGTACATTATCAAGGTCATTACAATCTCAGGAAACTGAGGCTCAGTCTGGTGGGAGACTCTGCAGATGGTGTGAACATGCCTTAGAGTAATCTTTAGAGAGCTGGGGGATTGACCCAGCAACTTTGGTCAATAGGGTGAGAGTTTCTTCCGAGAGGCTCTAACTCCCAGGCATTTCCATTCTGTTCCTTGTGTGCAGAGGGAGGCAAAGAGCCATGGGTGCCTGCATTTAGAAGCCTTACATGGTAAGTGTGGGGTTAAGGCGGGGCGCTGACAGTGTCTGCTATAACCCTCAAGAGATAACTCAGCCCAGGCTAAAGGGTAAGTGCAAGAAGATGTTCATAGAAGTGTTGACTAGGATAGCAAAAGTGACCAGATCACAAACAGGTGACGAAAACCACAGAAAACATCTAGCAAAATGGGAATGGTGTAGTCAGTGTCCATTCATTGAAAGGAGACTCAGCCACCGCCATGCGGATTTCAACGCCCTTTAGCAACATGGAAAAGGCTTGCTATCTAATGCTAAGTGGGAAATGCAGGATGTAATATGAGCTAGTTATACGTACACTACGACTGTGCCTGGGTAAACATCTATCTTCAAGAAAAGAAGCATTTGAAGAAACCACAAAGAAATGAGAATGTACTAGGGTGACGGGACCACGCAAATTCTTTTGTCATGTTGTCGTTTTGATCGAATGGAAGGCAAAGATTCAATATGACTAACAAAAACACCAGTTCATATAGAATTGCACCCCCTCCCAAATAAGCTGTTTGCACTTAAATTCTTGTCTCAGCTTCTGAGGGGACCCAAGCTAAAATGGGTCTATTCCCAGGACTGGGATGTCTGGGCCACAGGGCGTGAATAGCTTTATGGTTCTTTTTATGAACTCAGTGCCCTATTTAAACCAAACTTGCTCTCTTTCTGTTTTCATTTGCTGACCCTGCAATGCAGGATTTGGAGGCTTAGGCAGCTGGATGGGATCCTTGGAATCAGGCTCACATGGGTCCAGCCATGTCCTGCTTCCTTTCTTCACATACACAGAGGTTAAGGCACATTGGGAGCTGACATCACCAAGATGAATTCTGTGCCCAGGAGTCTGCAATTTATCAGAATATAAAGAATGTGGAAATGGAATTCAGCCTGCAGATTTGCGTTCCTTATCGAATGTCTCCAAGCATGTTCCATGAGGGACATAAATTAAGCCTTTATCCAGGAGATAAATTATCTCTGCGTGTGGCCTTCCACATAGTTTTCTAATGAAAGTCATTAGATGCTTGGCCCCTGGAGATAAGAGACCGGTTCTGCCCAGCCTGTGTTCCAGCCTGTGAGTCAGCAATGACATCAAATTCTACCCAGGACTCTGCCTGGCAAGGCTACACCAGGGGTCTTGGAAGGGCTTCTGGGAAAGTGGCGGGGGGGGGGGGTGGTCAAGTGTCAGCTCCAGGGACCTGGGAGATGGGGCCAGGCTGGCAAATGCTCATTGAGTCCTACTGTGTGCCAGCCAAGGGATAGACAGATGTCAAGAGACATTATTCCTTCCCCCCAAGAAATTCACAGAATAAAATAATCCAGATGTCCATCAACAGAAAAAAGAATAAGCAAAATGTGGTCTATCTGTACAATGGGATATTATTCCTCAATAAAAGGAATGAAGTATGGATACATGTTCCAATATGGATGAAACTTGAAAAAATATGCTAGGCACAAAGGTACACATATTGTATGATTCCATTTGTATGAAATGTTCAGAACAGTTAAGTCCATAGAGATAGAAAGTCGTGGTTGCCAGGGGCTGGGGGAGAGAGGGGTAGAAGCAAAAAACAAAATAATGGTAACTTGGGTCAGAGCAAGCTAACAGCTTAAAATCAGACATTAGACAACTGTGTTCTCTAAAGCCTTTGGCCACCCTGCCACAAGGAATGGTTTATCTGACACCTTTTTTGAATGTTCCAGAGTCCCACCACATTGCATGGCTCCCTTCTCCAACCTCAAATTACTAATTTCTTATGAAGACCATCTCTTGTTGTAATGGTACAAACCAGGCCCTTGGTGTCATCCCTATCACAACCCAAATGGCCTAATAGGTATTTTTCTAAAGAAAAAGTTCCCAAGAGGAACTCTGGCATTAGTAGTTAAAACAAATTTTCCCACCACTAAAGTATCATAGTAATTTTGGCAAATTTAATTAATCTTGAAAGTCATCACGAACAACAAACATTACTCAGGAAGGCAAACAAAGAGCTAAGGTGGGGCTATGTTAGTTCTGAAAAACCCTTCACTGAACATTTATTCCATAAACTTTTATGGAGTGCCAAAAAAAAAAAGGAATGAAGCATTAATACCTGCTGCAAGATGGATGAACTTTGAAGACACTATGCTAAAGTGATAAAAGCCAGTCACAAAAGGCCACAGAGTGTAGGATTATACGAAATTTCCAGAATAAGCAAATCCCTAGAGACAGAAAGTAAATTAGTGGTTGTCAGGGCTGGGGGAGGGAGGAACGGGGTGTGAATGCTAGTCAGAACATGGTTTCTTCGGGAGTGATGAAAACGTTCTAAAATTGATTGTGCTGATGGTTGCACAGCCTTGTGTATATACTAAAACCTGTTGATATATATTTTAAATGGATGGATTGTATGGAAAGTGAATTATAGCTTAATAAAGCTTTTTTATAAAAAAAGAAAAAAGAAACTCAGAGGAGAGAGGCATATTATTTGAGGCAAGTTCTACAAGGTTCATTAAGGAAGTGCTGTTTGAGCTAATCGGGGATCAGCTTGAAGGTGATCACAGACGGCCTAAGGAGAAAGGGGTTCCTGCAAAAGGAAGAGCACAGACAAATGCACAGGGACGTGAAGGAAGGTCACCAGCAATGAATTATGATAGGATGAGCTGTGACTTTGAGCTTCTGGGGGAATGATGGGCTCATGAGAATTTATAATTTTTGAACAGGTAATGCATTCACATAGTACGAAATGGAAAAGTCTCAAAAAGGCGGCCAATGAAACAAAATTCTCGCTCCTGTGTCTGTCTCCCACTCACCTAGTCCCCGCTCCCCGCACTGGGCAATCACTATTGCTAGTCTCTTGTATGTCCCTTATGAGATATATTGCACACATATACAAATAAGTATTCATATGGGTTTTGTGTTAATGGGATTGGAACCTCACCAATGTCTCCTACTTTGCTTTTAATATTAGCCAAAATCTTAGAGAGCCTCCCGAATTTGTATACAGAGAATATGTTCATGTTTTAGTGGCTATTTAGGATGTACCACGTTTTATTAACCAGTTTTCTTTAAATGGACGTTTAGGTTGTTTCCCATCTTTCCTTCTTACACAATTCTGCAATAAATAACCTTATATATATATATATGGCATGTCACATATGTATGAATTCATCTGTAGGTAAAGTTCCTAGAAGTGGAATTGCTCCATTACAGAGCTTGTACTTTTTAAAATGTTGATAGATATTTGATAGATATTGTCACACTACCCACAATAGAGGTTGTACCAATTTATACTTGCATCAGCAATTGGTGAGACAGCATGTTCCCCCACATTTTGGGGGTGTGTTTGGAAACATTGTCAGAGATCATTTCATATAGGGCCTTGAATACAAAGCCAGGAGGTTTGAACTTGATCCATTGACCATGGACACCTGTTGGAGGGTTTAGGCAGTAGGTGAGGATGGGCAAGTTTGAAGTTTTAAAAGCTTATTTTCATGATGACATCAAATAAATTTTGTAGGAAATTTTTATTCTCAAACAGGCATGAGTGGTAATGTGATGAGTCAGAGAGCAGAAAAAAATCTCCATTAGGATTGAAGCCATGTTGGGGAGAATGTGATCATCATCTGGGCACAGCGGCCACTGCAGACAATGGGGTTGGATATGAGCACAACTTGGTTTCTTTACCATCCATAACTCTAGCTTTCCTGCCAGTTTTCTTTTATCGCATACTTCCCACAAGCTGATGGCTCCTCGTGAAACATTTAGCCCTGAAGGGTAATGACATAAAAACCAATAACAAGGAATTTTTATCGGAAGCTAATGGTTGACCCAATGACAAGCAGACAAGTGATACAGCAACTTTATCTTTCTCTACAAGACCTTTTTGCAAATTAATTGGATTTGGAACTGCATGGAACAAAGAGCTGGGGGAAGCAAAAATGCAGACACATTCATTCTGAGTCTTTTGTCTCTTAAACAAGAAGTTAGTCACGATTATGTGATACAACAAGAGAAGGAAAGATGGATGGCAGTCAGTTGTGAAGGCACGAGCATATGAAGAACCTAAAGGCCAGGCCCATCCAGATGCTCCAGCCGTGGTTCAAGGATGAGCACCTTGGCCTTGGTACTCTTGGGGCTTGCTCTGGGGTTTAGGGCCATTACAGCTAAGCCACAGGATGGCAGCTTTTGCCCTAAGAGCCAAGTGGCTTTCAGAGATGCTTGCTATGAATTTGTGCCTCTCGGCCGCACCTTCTATGGTGCCCAGAGCTGGTGTGAGGAGCAAGGAGGCCATTTGGTTTTTATTCATGGTGAAGGTACCCAGCTATTTCTGCAGAAGCACCTCATCCACGACAGGGAATGGTAGATTGGACTCACAGGGAACTTGGCTTGGAATGGAACTACAGAAGGTAGGTGCCGTGATAATTATGTTTTATGGGGAGCTTGTGGCTGTGATTCTCACCATAGTTTCTTACCCAGAACTCCATGGAACAAATTAGTACGTCCCAATTCTCATGGTAAGGAGACCCTCCTTTTTGGTTGTTTTGTGGATCAAATAAAATAATTCTTGTGCAGTACCTAGCACAGAATCCAGCTTGTAGCTGACATGCTAGAAATGTCCCTTTCTTTGCTTGTGCCTAAGACTAGCTATGGCTTCTTCAGTTCTTGCTAGAATAGTGCCTGGCACTGTCCTGAGTGCTTCACGTCCATTTTCACAGTGAATCCTTATCATAACCGATGAGACAGTTACGATTGTTGTCCCTATTTTACAGATGGGAAAACAGAGTCTCAGGAAATAATGACTAAGCTATTTTCAAAGCACTTCCACATGTCCTCCCCCGACTTGTTATGAGGCTGAAGTGGGTTAAGTGCTTAGCACAGCTCAATTCACATTAGACAGTCTCATGGCAACAGCTGTCCTGGAAACGCTACCTTATCCTTCACTCAGTGAGGACCCCTTCCTCCACCCCCCGCACGTTCAGGTGAGTCCTCCTCTTTGCACCTGTAGGGTCTTGTCCACACATTTAGGAGAGCACTTTTGGCATGACTTCGGTTTTTAGATGTCTTCCCCCCAGACTATGAGCTCTTCAAGGGACGGAACCATTCTTCTGGCCGTTTTTGTTTTCCCAGTGTCCGTACACAACAAAAAATGGATGTCCGTATTTAAGCCTTACCCCTGCCCCATGAGACAAGCACTGCTACTCTTATTTTATGAATGAGGAAAATAAGTCCAGAGGGATGAAATGACTTGTTCAAGATGATAGCGTCCTGCTACCTCCCATTGCCCAGTAGAAGCTGCTGGGTTTTAGAAATGAGTAGCTTGGTCTGGGCTGAACACCTGTAGAAATGTACCAGCGTGGATGGAAATACTTTAATAAAGGAGCAGCTGGGGAAGCTCATTTTAGGAAACTCACAGCCAAGGGATTTGAATTCCAAAATGCATCTTCAGGCAACATCTATTGAATGGTTTCTTGCTTTGTAGATGCAGAAATTGTGGATTTCTGTATATCAGACACCCATTCACATGCAGTTAAAGGAGCGTGTCTATTTAAAATCTCCAAGGGATACCGCATGGCTGGTACAGAAAATGGGGTAGATCTGAGTAGGCTGATACGTCCTAACCTCCATTGCTCAGTGTTATTTAAGAAGCAAGGGACTGTCCTGGCTGTGTGCGATATGATGGCATTTGTGTAACTAGATTTCAGGCATTCATAAATGTTGATGTATGGATACAATTCATCCTGGAACAATTTTCAAGAAACATAACAATAATGGGAGTAGTCCATAGGTTGAAAGAGGGAAGATGTTTTCACTTTATACCCTTTTGTGTTCTTTGAATTTTTTTAACCATATGTATGAATTTCTTTTCCTTAAAAAAATGGTAAATGTATTTCTGAGTCTTCACAGTAAATAGTTTATATCCAGTGTTTTCTAGATCTCTGGTGTACCTCTGTATTACACACACACACACACACACACACACACACTTCTTCAACAATCATGTTGGTGTATTCAAGGCTCTGAAGAGTACCAAAATCATGAAAATTGCTTCCACTTTAACTCAGTGCTGCCCAAGTATATTTGACAAGGGCCCCTGCTTCTCTCTGGAGTATCTCTTGCCATCCCGAGGCACACTTCTGTGCTCTTTTTTACTTTATTTTTTAAATTAAAAAAATTTTTTTTAAACCTTAAAAAATTTTTTTTTAATTTATTATTATTTTTTTGGCTGCATTGGGTCTTCATTGCTGCGCATGGGCTTTCTCTAGTTGCGGTGAGCGGGGGCTACTCTTTGTTGCCATGTGCGGGCTTCTCATTGCGGTGGCTTCTCTTGTTATGGAGCACAGTCTCTAGGCGCATGGGCTTCAGTAGTTGCAGCATGCGGGCTCAGTAGTTGAGGCACGTGGGCCCTAGAGCTCGTGGGCTTCAGCAGTTGTGGCTCACGGGCTTCAGTAGTAGAGGCTTGCGGGCTCTAGAGCGCAGGCTCAGTAGTTGTGGCGCACGGGCTTAGTTGCTCCGCAGCATGTGGGATCTTCCCGGACCAGGGATCGAACCTGTGTCCCCTGCATTGGCAGGTGGATTCTTAACCACTGTGCCACCAGGGAAGGCCTGTGCTCTATTTTAAATTGTGGTTAGACATTACTGGAAGCATCATCTATTTAATCAAACCTCTTTGTATGGGCTCTTGGGCTCGGCACCCCGGTTCGTAGGCTGAGACCTTATCTTGGAAGAGAGTGGCTAGGTGATGCCCCTTCACTGGCATGGGACAGAGAGGCCTTCAGCCTGGCAGCACTGCCTGAGCACCCACTGCACACAAGGAGTGGAGCTGGGGCAAGCTCTGTACACACCAGGATCAGGAGGACCCTTCCAAGTCCTGGAGGTCATATTCCCATCCCAGGGCCCAGGACCTGGCTGGACACCTCAAATGTGAGCTACAGCCACTGGCGCAGAGGGCAGGATGCTTCTGTAACCAAGCCCTGCGGCTACATTGGGAGAGACCCTTCCTTTGGGTGGTCGTCCTCGGAAAACTGCACGCAGGAGTTCGCCTGCATCTGCGAGTTTGCTGAGCTGGCCTGTGCTGTGGGGTCTCCCTCCTTCCTTCTTTTTCTGTCTCTCTCTCTTTGTCTCTATCTCTCTGCATCTCCTTCTGTCTTGCTCTGTCTCTCTCTGTATGTCTCTGTCTCTATCTCTCTAAATGCCCACAATCTCCGGCTGTGTGATGCTCCGTGTCTCACTTCATCTCTCCAGCTCACGTTCCGCTCTCTCCCTGTCCACTCACCCGCCTACCCGCCCTCTAGTCTCACTTGTCTCTCTGTCTTCCCCCTCATAACCCACATTAGAGGGAAATGCTCAGCCCTATTTCCTCTCCTTTTCCAGTCTTCCCATGAAGAGACATGTGGTCCCAGGAGGCTGTTCTCACTCACCCTTGACTCCCGCTCCCTGGTCAGCCTGGCTTTGAGCCCCTCACCCCCGCACCCCACTCCCAACTCCCAAATCCCCCCACGCTCTGCTCTTGTGCCCTTTCCAGCTGCTGCCTGTGGTAGGCCCCTTTTGTGGGCCCTGGGAACCCCTTCCTGGGGACTGTGTGTGCGAGTCCCCGCAGGAGTGGCCCGAGAACCACACGGGGTCCTGCCTGCCATGGGGGGCCTGGTCTTGGAGCTGAGCTACCTCGTGGTCCCCTGACCCTCAAGCCAGCCTTGACAGAAAGTTCTGGGCTTCCGGGCCCAGTCCCTTCCCTGGTTCTAAGCCCCTCACTGGAGACTCTGGCGCCCAGGCCCCAGTCTGGGTTCAGACACTTACTGGGACCCCTGCTCTATTTCCCCCATGCTCAGCTTTATAGATGCCATGCAAGCTTAACTTTCCTCCCTGGCCGATTCTGAAAACTCGAAAGCTTTGTGGACCTGTGGGTTATGCAACTTCCTCACTTCTTACCAAAGCTCCCACTCAAGCCCCATCCCCTTCCCCACCCCCACTGCAAGCCTGTCTCAGCACCGTCAGCCCCCAGGGTCTTGCAGCCCCTGGCATGAGGTCACACTAGGAAGTGCTAACATACATCCAGCAGGAGTTCCACGCACTGAGCTGTACATGCCTCTGTGCACTTATTCATCACACAGTAGAAATACCTCCATCATTCTGTCGCAGGCCCATGGTAAAGCTAAGAAAAGTGATGCTCAGAAAGGGTAAGTTCTTTGCCCAAGGCCACACAGCTGGGAGGTGACAGGGATGAGATGCGAAGATCAGAGAGAGAGACTGGGAGACACTGTGCTGCTGGCTTTGAAGGTGAAGGAAGGGGCAGCCTCTAGAAGCTGGAAAAGGCAAGGGAATAGCTTCTCCCCTAGAGGCTCCAGAAGGAACCAGCCCTGCCCACACCTTGATATTAGCCCAGTAAAGCCCATTTTGAACTTCTGACCATAACTGTAAGAAGATAAATTTGTGCTGTTTAAGCCACTAAGTTTGTGGTCATTTGTTACAGCAGCCATTAGGAAATGAACACAGATTTTGATCTCAACCCCTGCCCTGTGGCGGTCCCACCAGGCAGACGGGCCTGAGTCTGAAGCCAGTGTTTCCCACTTTCTGCTGTGCACATCTGAGCCAGGTCATTCTTTATCAACAAATGTTTACTGAGCATAGACCACATGCCAGGAGCTGGGCTGGAGTGGAGTCTCAGCACAGTGACCCCACAGAGCCCGATGTTACCACAGGGGAGGATAATAGTGCAGCTCACAGGACTGGTATGAAGACTCAATGAAATCACTCATGCATTCAACAAATGCTTGTTTAGCATCTATGATGTGCCAGGCATTGTTTTCAGATAAGTCTCCGGGAAGGCACTCGAAACAGGTGGAATGATAGTTGCCACTTCTACAGCCCTGACCCTACACGTACAGACTCATTTGATCCTCCCAACGACTCTATGGGGTGTGATATTGGCTCCCCCCCAATAAAGAGGAGGCACGGAGAAGCTGAATAACTTGCAGAAGACCACACAGCCTGAGTGTGGCTGGGCTGGCCCTGACCCTGGGCACTCTGGGCCCAGAGCCATGCTCTTGCCCACCACATTGTTTCTCACCCCTGCTGAGTCAGCTCCCACTGTGTCCTTGCATCTCACAGTCCTGACCCCTGAGACCCCTCTGCTTCCCATCACCTGGCCACTTGCCCATCTGTGACCACAAGCCCTCCTAAGGTGTCACCTTACCTTTGCCACAGCTGTCGGCCAGAGTCTGGCCTGCGAGAGCCTCAATGCCACCATGCACTGTGGCTCAGGGGAGGTGATCCAGATCCAGGATGCTTTCTATGGGCGCCAGACTCCTCATTATTGCATCCAGGACGCCGGGGACCCCTCAGACCTGGAGGAGGAATGCAGCTGGGTCAGTGTCAAGGACAAAGTGGCAGGTAGGGCCCAAGGGCTCTGTAGCTCTGGCTGCAAGTGCAGGGCACTTCCTGGTGTCCTGTGCCCAGCAAAGGGGTCTGGAAGGATTGAACAATCTTCATATCTGACCTCGGGCCTCCATCATATAGGAAAACTGGCCAGTCTGCCCACAGCACCAAGCAGGGGAGTAAGGGGGCCGTGGCTCACCCTTCACCTGACATCAAACCCACCCGACGGGTCAGGTGGACATTTTGCTCCCCACCCCAACTGGGTGCAAAAACGTTGCTTTCTTTTTTTTTAATTTAAATTTTTAAAATTTCGAAATACTTCAAACGCACAGACAAGAATGAAAAAAATTTCAATGAAATCCCCTGGACCCACTACCCAACTTTGTCAAATCTTAGCATTATGCCATATTTGCTTAAGATTCCTCATTACAGAAATGAATAAAACATTAGATTCGTATCATCTGTCTTGATACCTGTTGTACTAGTTTGTTTCATTTATTATGTAACTATATCATAGTTTGTCTTTTCCTCTGTTGAGAGATGTGCGGATTGTTGCTTAATCCTTGCTATTATGAATAGTCCTGAAACAGACAAACGTTCCAGGTGGTATCTCTCCTGTTCTGGATGGTATCTCTCCTTCACGTGGGAGAGTTTCTCTAGGGTCTTATTTTTCTAAATCAGATTAAATCTGCCTCTGAGCCAGGTTTGTCTGGTGACAAGGATTCTCCCTTGGAAAGAAACTTGCACCTCTCCCCGCCACATCTGACCCACATCACCCCTGCTCCCCTCAGAGCAGGCATGGGGGAAAGAAATGCCGAAATCAGCCAGTTGGTTCTCTTCGGCTCGCCTTGTTGCCCCAGCATTCCTGAGGCTGTGGCCCACCAAGGAGGAAAGGCCTGGGCTGGATGGGCCAATGGGTGTGCCTCCCTCACAGATGGAGCTCAGTGGGCTATTTCCTCAAAGGCCCAGATGTAAGCTTCCAAACCTTGTAGCCACACCCAGAGGGCACATTGGATGGGAGCCCTTCATCCTTTTGGGGAGGGTTGGAGGAGATCTGGGCAGAACCCCAGGGGGTCTGTTTGTACCTAAGCGTCACCATCACTCATTTATTCAGTCAGTTTGCTGATAGACGTTTATTGAGCACCAAAATTGTGCCATGCACTATCTTGGGCTCTTTGGGTGCAGGGATGAATCAAACACAATCTGTTCTTCGAAGAGGTCACAGTCTAATGGGGAGACAGATACAAATACAGGCAATTACCTAGCACTGTGCTCAGTGTCACACAGAAGGGAGAAAAGGTGCTGTTTAGTTACTCATGCAAGACTCATTTTGTACCTGCTATGTATCAGGTACTGTTCTGTGTGCTGCAGATAGAGCAGTGAACAAAAACAAAGCAAAACAAAACATTCCCTCTCTCTTGGAGATTGTAGTCTAGTGCTGTGGATGTACCTAGTAGGGTACAGATCTCACACTGAGGGGTATAGCAAACTGGGTCCCAGCAGGAAAACAGAAATCATGCTAGGTCTTCCAACAGAGGGAATTTAATGCGGGGAATTGGTTACCCAAGTCATGGAAGTGCTGAGAAGCCAAATAGGAGATGATGATTCAACCCTGAGATTAGAGGAGCGGAAAGCCGCTACCACCCCAAAGGGCTGGAGGGACAACCATGGGGGATGTCACACCAAAACCAGAAGTCAGGGCCACCCGGCAGGTGCTAGAACCATGATCTGCCCTGTGGGAGCAAGGACCACGGAGGGAGACACTGGCCAGAGGGAGCTGGAGCTGTGGAGGAGATGTGGTGAGAGAGAGGGCAAAAAGCACCCTGCCCTGTACCTCTTCCCATCTGGCGCAGGCAGACTTTGAACCCCCAAATTCCCACCCTAATCCCTGGAACTGCGGGTATGATGAGATGCCATGCCCATGAATATGTTAACGTACGTGGCACAAGGGTCTTTGTACAGGTAATTATGGTTGATAATCTTAAAATAGGGAGATTATCCTGGATTATCCAAGTGGGTACAATCTAATCACCTGAGCCCCTCAAAGCAGAGAATTCTCTCTGGCTAGAAGCATACGAGAGGTGTGGCAGTTGGAGAAGTCAGTGAGATTCAAGTATGAGACAGATCTGATGCCTCATTGCCAACTCTGAGAGACAGGGGGTCACATGGGAGGACTGGAGGGAGGCCTCTAAGAGCTTAGGGTGGTCCCAGCTGATAGCCAGCAAGGAAATGGGACCTCAGTCCTACAGTCCCAAGGAACTGAATTCAGCCAACAAGAAGAATGAGACTGGGAGTAGATTCCTCCCCAGAGCCTCTGTGACACCTTGATTTCAGCCCTGTGATACCCTGAGCAGAGCCCAGCTGAGCCCACCCAGACCTCTGACCTCCAGAAAGGTGAGGTAATAAAGGTGCTGTTTCATGCCACTACGCTTTTGTAGTTTGTTACAGCAGCCATTGGAAGTTACTACGTCGTCTTCAGTCTTCCATCAGCGCCTGCCAGTGTACAGGGGCGTTTGGGAAATGTAGTTCCCTGCAATTTGGAACCAAGTGGGGTGAGGGTGGATCTGTGGGCCAACAGTCAAAGGGCTGGCCACCTTCCCAGAGGAGGTGAGACCTGAAGATATGATAGGAGTCACACAGGAAAAGGACAGCTGGGTGAATGGGGACGAGTGTTCTGGGGAGAGGGAAGAACTGATGCAAGTCCGAGGAAGAGCACGGTAGGTGCAGGGAACTGCAAAGCACTCAGCACGGGGGGAGGTGGGGCACCAGTGCCTGAGGAACCCAGACTCTAGCCCCAGGATGTTGGGGAGGCACTGGAGGGTTTTGAGCAGGGGAGGATCACGGCCAGGTGTATTTTAAAGCTGCCTGCAGGCTGCTGTGAATCCAAACAAGGGAGGCTGATGCCAGAAACCCAGGTGAGAGAGGCTGGAGGCTGGAGGGCAATGCAGATGGAGAGAAATGGACAGATTCCAGAAACAGAAGGAAGTACTGACAGGACTTGTCAATGATGGGAGTCCAGGATGACCCTGGCATTGAGAGGAGAGGCTGGGGGAGGAGCAGCTGGTGGCAAAGGTGGAGGAGGGAGATTGTATTCATGTCCTAGGGCTGCCTTACCAAGTACCACAAACTGGGTGGCTTAAAACAACAGAAACACATTCTCTTGCAGTCTGGAGGCTGAGTCCAAAATCAAGGTGTCAGCTGGACTTCTCTACCTCCGAAACCTGCAGGGGAGAGCCCTTCCTTTCCTCTTCTAGCATCCGGTATTTGTCAGCAATGCTTGGCCACAAACCCTTGTAGGTGCATCTCTCTAATCTCTGCTTCCAACTTCACATGCCCTGTCTCTGTGTCCAAAGGACAGCAGTCATACTGGATTAAGGGCTCACCCTAATGACCTCATCTTAACTTGATTATGTTTGCAAAGACCCTGTTTCCAAATAAGCTCACATTCACAGGTACCAAAGGTTAGGACTTCAAGATACCTTTTAGAGGGGACACACTTCAACCCAAATCAGAGATCAAGACCTCATTTCAGGATATGAGAAGCCTGGGGTGCCCTGTGACGTCCAAGTGGAGATGCTGTGTAGACAACTGGACATACAGGATAGGAACTCAAGAGAGAGCTAAACAAGAGACATAGATCAAGGAGTCATCGGCCCATGGCTAAAAACCGGGTGAGGGGGGCACAAAACCGTAACAGCTGGGGAGGAACCAGGGCCAGGAGAGCATCTGAGGAGGGGGTGGGGCTTGCCTGACTAAGCAACCGGACAGGAAAAGAGCATTTAAGTATGCCAAAGCCTGGAGCAAGCATGGGTCTCTAAGATGCGAAAGAGAACAAGGAAAGTGATGCAGTGCAGGGCACAGCCATAGGATGCTCTCAAGCCAAGGAGGGAACCAGGGCCACAGCACCTGCCTGTCCCTTCTCCAGGCCTCTCTGTAGGCATCTATTATGTCTCCATGGGCGGAGGGAACGGGTGTTGGGATGACCCTGAAGCTTCTGGCCTGGGGTCTCCACACTCCTCCCTCCTGTGGGCACCTGGTGCCCCTGGCAGACTCAGGGTTCCTAATCTTGTGCCCTCTTTGCCAGTTCTCAGGGTGTAGGTTTCTACCTTAGACCATCTGAGTAGATGCCACTGGACCAGTGGTTCTCAAAGTGGGGTCCCTGGGCCAGCAGCATCGACATCTCCTGGAAGTTTGTTAGAAAAGCAAATTCTCAAGCTGCCCTCCAAATCTACTGAATCAGAATCAGGGTCTGGAAATTTGTGTCTTCACAAGCCCTCCAGGGGGTTCTGGTATTCCAAAGTTTGGGAACCATTGTGCTGGACCCTGAGATATTTGAGGGCAGGAATCCTACTTGTTTCTCCCCCAGCACCGGGCTCAGTGCCCCGTCTTCAGTAGATACCAGCAGGTACTTGTTGGGGGGATGGTGGGTGAATGAACGAATGCGAGGTCACTCATCTCTGTCTGACCCTATCCCTTAATGTCCTTCACACGGTTTCTGCTTCCGCTGGGATGTGGGTGCCTCCCAGGCCAGTGCCAGGGGCTGCAGGCCTGCCAGGTGGCAGCAGATGGGACCTACTTTGGAGACCTGTGCCCCAGCCGGGGCAGTTACCGGTGGGTGCAGCACCAGTGCCGGGAAGGTGAGTCCCCAACTCGCCTGGGTGTGGGAATTCCCTGCTTGTCTCTAGCCCTCCTTGGAGCCGAGGGAGCAGCTATCCATGGGGGTGGATCTGCTCAGCACTAAGAGACCTCCTCGCCCAAAACTGCTGCCTTGTGGCTTGCCCTCCCCACCTGGCTTAGCCGCAGGGTAAAGCATTGGAGGTTCAGTTGCAAAACAAGCCATCAAGCCAGAAGTTGAAAAAAAAAACTGTTTTAACCCCAGGACCCTTCAAATTAAATCTCATGGGGTGACCCAATAAATACAACAGACAAATCCAAGATTACTTGATTGGAAGGATTCCCACATGCCACAGCCACTCAACCACCACCCTCCCTGTAGACTCCCATTTTAGAATGCACAGGGGCTTTTACAAATCTAAAAAACCATAAAAATAACCCATATTACCAGAATTTATAAAAGCTTTATAAATCAAGAAGGAAGAATCCCTCCCTTCAATTCTACAATTCTATTCCTCATAAAGAAACTACTCTTAATTGTTTAGAATAAATTCTTCCCTGCTTTTTAAAGTGTTTTCATAGACATGGCTGTGTGTGAATGTATAGATGTATATGTCTACAACTCAATTTTTTTCACTTAATAATATATCCTAGACATCTCTCCAAGTCACTACCTTATTCTTTTAATGACTGCATAGTATCCCATCATAAGATTATGTCGAAATTTATTTAACCCGTTCCCCTCTTGCTGGACATTTTGGTTGCTTCTGAGTTTTTGTTGTTATGGATCACTCTGCAGTGCTCTCTTGTGCCTTCTTGTGCATATATCTTGACATGCGCCTGGGATGATTTTTAGAGGAGAGATCCCTAGTAGCGGAAATGCTGGGTCACAGGGTACGTGCCTTTTAAATGTTAGTAGACATGGCCACATTACCCTCCAAGATGGCTGTATCGAGTTCATTCCTGTAACAGTGTGAGTGCAAATTTCCCCTCAAGCTGGTACACCACATTATGCCATTGTCCAACCAATTAATCGGTCAGAACGGCAAATTCTACCGAGTCCGTGAGTAATGGTTCAAAGAGCTCTGAAGGGGAAAGATGAGTCAGGGAAGGTTGGGGTCCCCAGGGGCCATCCAGGAGAGCGGGGTCCTTGGGGACAGGAGGAGGAGGGCTGCACGGAGGAGAGGGTGCAGGAAGGTGGGGTGGCACTAGTTTGCAGAACACACTTGGGTGGAATAAGAGTGAGCAGGGTGTCTTGTTCTATTTTCTGGGAAGAGAGGCTACATGGTCTGGCAGCACTTTCCATTAGGTGGTTTTGCTCCTGGACAAAGGGTGCCCTTGGAGATCTGCCAGTTGCAGCCTTGCTGTCATCAGACAGACGGGTAGCTTAGGGCTATGGGGTGAGTTGGGTCTGGCTACGACATGGACCAGATTTTCTGTCCTGACTTTGATTTCAAATATCTTGTCCCTTGTGAATCAGTGTGTTCTGATCACCATCAGTTTCTCATTTCTGAAGGGAAGGACTTCATCCAGCAGTATCCCCTGCCCCCAACCTCCTGCCTCTGTGCCCAGAAGGGCCTGCTGCATCCTGAGTTTCCTCGGATGATCATGAATCAGTACCAATCAGAACCACAGTGGCTTTCGGACCATCTCAAGAAAGTCCTTTTCATTTGCATTCAGCTTCTTACATATTTTCCCTTCTCATTTAAGTCAGAAACCAAAAGATTGTGCTGCACCAATCAGCCCATGGCTGGGTGAACCACCACAAATTCTACCCCTCACCCCATCCTCCAGGCCAACTTGTGAAGCTCAAATTTGTAAAATTTAATGTGCACTAAATTGCTAACAATGATTCATCAGCCACCCTAGCCAAGGAGATTTTCCTAAAGGTGCTTTGCCTTTTGCCTTTTTAAACATTATAAAATACATTTAGACAATCAATGGATCCTGGTTAAATAAATTAGGGTACATTGTGCAGCTATTAAAGAGTATAAGGCAGCTCTAACTGAATTCATATAGAACATCTCCAAAATATACTAAGTGAAAAAAAAGGAAGGTGCCAAATAGTGAACAGAGCACCATTTGTATAAATAGAAAAGTATGTACATGCTTGTGAGTGTGTAGGTATCTCTGGAAGGAGACCCAGGAGACTGGTAACAATGGCTGCCTCTGGGGAGCAGAACTGGGGGACTGAGGTGTAGCAGTGGGGGAGGGCTTTCTTTTCACTGTAGACCCTTTTGTACATTTCAAATTCTGTATCTGGGTCATGTATTACCTAGGAATGAAAAATAAAATTCAAAGGAACTTTAAAAAGTAAAAATAAAATTTTTAAAACTTTAAAAGCCCCACTGAAGATAAAGGTCAGGTAGATAGAAGAGAGTAGGTTTTAAACAGAAACATCTGCTTTGCAACAGCAAATGGTATTTTGAGTTTTGATCTGCAGGCCTGAAGCTGACAGTGTCCAATGAGAGTTTCATCTTTGACAATGTCACCATCTCCCTTACATGGTTCCTCTCTCCCTACATTGGAAACCTGTCCTGTATAATTAATATGGGGGATGGCCACACTTTCTATCCCTACTACCCCACAAGGTAAGAGGAATTTCTGAGCCTTGAGTAAAAATGTATCAGTCAGTTTCTGCTGCATAACAAAACACCCCAAAACTTAGTGACTTACAATAATAGTTATAATTTTTCATGGTTCTTTGGATCAGCTAGGTGTCTTTTCTTGCCTGGACTAGCTCAGCTGGATGGCCTAGGAAGGCCTCATTCTTTTGTCTGGAAGTTAGCTGGATGTCAGCTAGTGGCATGTGTCACTCATCACGCAACAGGCTAGCCTGGGCTCATCTGCATGGTGGCAGAAGAGTTTCCAGCAGGGAGTGAAAGCAAGGCCCAACGTGCAAGCATTTTTCAAATCACTACTTGTGTCACATTTTCTAATGTCCCATTGACCAAAGCAAGTTCCATGGCCAAGCCCAGATTGAACAGGTGGAGAAATAGTCTCCACCTGTTGGTGGAAGGAGAGGCAGAGTCACAGTACAAAGGGGCATACATACGGAAATGGAAGGAATGGTGCTCACAGGTTTTCTCAATGGAGAAGGTCACTCAAATAGTCATGGAGAGCTGGGTCCTTTTAGCTCGGCTCTGCGGAATCTCCCGAGTCACTGTCCAAGGAGTCAGTAACGGGGTGAAGAAGACGCTCACCTGGGTGTACGAATGTTTTTTGTTGATAAGGATAATAAAAATAATAGTAGCAATATTAATAACAGTCCAGCTAAGCAGCTTTCACACCCAATCTCACTTAATCCTCACAACAACCCCACGAGCAGGACCTATGCTGTCCTGAATAACAGCCACTCACCATATGAGCTACTGGGCCCTTGGAATACAGCTGCTCTCAACTGAGATGTGCTGTAAATGTAAATGCACGTGGGATATTGAAGATGTAGCTCCCTTCCCGTGAAAGAATGGAAAATATCTCACTAAGTGATGTTTTGATACTGATTATACATTGAAATGATAGTATTTTGGATCTATTGGGGTTAAGGAAATAATTTTTTTTAATTAATTTCACCTGCTCCTTCTCACTTTTTTCAGTGTGACCATTAGAAAGTTTACAATGACACACGTGGCTCACACAGTTTCTGCTGGACAGTGCTGAACTACATAATCATCTTGTTTTACGGACAAAGCTATTGAGGCGCAAAGAGGTCCAGTAGCGTTGCCCAAGCCACGCAGCTGGTGAGTGACAGCATAGCCAGGCAAGCCAGGACTGCCTGGAATCAAAGCTCAGGCTCTTAGGCTCTTAGGCCCTGGTGGAGAACACAGCACGCAGCAACGGGGCCCAAGGGCACCAGACGCTGCATCCTCCAGGGAAGAGTAGCTCCCCAAGCTGATGGCAGCTGAACACAATTCATAACATTTCAAAGTCCTACCTGGGCCTGGAGTAAGCTCCATTCTACCCTGCTGGGTGCCCCAGCTGAAGGGGTGCCCCATCAGTTCCAGATCCTCCTTGGCATCTGGCTCATTTCAGGGAAATCAAGGATCCCCAGGGAAATCATGGAGGCCCATAAGCACCTCTCCTAACCCTGAAACATCTCTGGTTCTACTCTGTGTGGGCTAGAGGTTCTGAATCCAGCCCTGTGGGTGCCTGCCATTCCCAGAAGGCCTGGGTGGGCTGGGGCAACCCGGGGGCCAACCCAGTCCACAGTCCAAATCTGATCCAGTGAGTGCGGGTCTCAAACTCAGAAGTCCTCTGGGGTCTCAGGCGCTGTGCCATGCCGCAAAATAAAATGTGTCCAGAGGCTGGGGTTCTTATCCCAGATATGATGTGAGACCCAGAGACAATCTCTGGGTTTCCATTTCCTTCCCTATCACATTTATATTGATGGCGATCTTAACTGTTTCACAGAGTAAAATGAGAAATTATATATGAAGTTGCTTTGGAGAAAAAAAAGGTTTAAGTGATAGAAATACCCATGGCATTATTCTGCAGGTTTCTTCCCATTTGCTACCATTTCATCAATAAAACAAGAAGGGCTTCCCTGGTGGCGCAGTGGTTGAGAATCCGCCTGCCAATGCAGGGCACACGGGTTCGAGTCCTGGTCTGGGAAGATCCCACATGCCACGGAGCAACTGGGCCCGTGAGCCACAATTACTGAGCCTGCACGTCTGGAGCCTGTGCTCCGCAATAAGAGAGGCCGGCGATAGTGAGAGGCCCGCGCACCACGATGAAGAGTGGCCCCCACTTGCCACAACTAGAGAAAGCCCTCGCACAGAAACGAAGACCCAACACAGCCATAAATAAAATAAATAAATAAATTTTGAAAAAAGAAAATGCTCCCTATTAAAAATAAATAAATAAATAAAAAATAAAACAAGAAATGCTAAGTTACACAATCTTTCAGCCCCCAAATTTTATACAAATTGCATTTGGCATAAGTCAAAATTGACTGACTGTAGCCCTGCTAAGTTCTTTAGTTACACAAGGACATTTCAGTAATATACAAATGTAGTTAAAAACTGGAGCAAATGGGACAAAATGCAAATATTTGTCCACTCTGGATGGTGAGTCCAAGGTTGTTTATCATATTACTCTCTGGAATTCTCTGTGTGATTAAATGTTTTCATAATCTAAGAGAAACAGCAATAAACAATGCTTTACATTTGCAAACCCTCTGGGCCATTTGCTGTAAGTGAAAGCTACTGCATTTATTTTTCTCTTTCGAAAGAAATAGATGGTGATACCCTCCACCATCACTCCAAGCCAATAACCCAATTTTGTCTGCTTTAAAGATCTGTTAGACCTTGAAACCACCCACTCACCTTCTGCTATCATTTTTATTAACATTGGGAGATATATTTCTGATGCTTTCTTATCAGCACTAGCAGCCTCAGAACTCAGTTTACAATGTGAGAAATAGCATGAATTTTAAGTATACAGAAGTCACATACTTCGTGCAAACGTCACTATGCTTTTTTAAAATGTGTTTGTATGGACGCCTACTTTTGCTTAACTCCTCATTAGGCTAAGAGGTGGATTTTTCAAATCGGACTCCATCTCCATCCTAGATAAATCACATGAGCTAATGGATAGGATTCAACCTCAAATAGAAACAGCGTAAGACGTCAAAGGATTTCTCCTTCAAAAGCTCCTTCTAGCCTTGCACTCCCCATGTCTTGTGTTCATTTGCATGGCAAGCTGTTTTGTTTCTCTGTTTGTCGTGGGAAACCTTCTACATTTCTGAAATTATATTATGTGCCTATAGAGACAATTTGAATAAAGTGAAATTTGTCCAAGTCCAGCGTTGGGTAATTCAGCGCCACCTATTGACAGATCTGGGTATTGCCGTAATTCTTGGGTCTTTATTTTGAGTCACCTCTGGACAGAGCTGAGTCTGGGGGACCTCCCATTAAATTGTATCACATTCACGTCAAGTATCAAAGCAGTGTATACAAATCAGTAAGTGATGGAATTTTGAACTAATTTTTAAACTTTTTATTGAGGCATAAGATATGTATAGAAAACTGCACAAAAAGATACAGCTCAATTAATTTTTATACAATAAACACATCCATGTAACCAGCACCTACATCAAGAAACAGAACATGACCCAGTACCCAGAAATCCTCCACGGGCCGCACCCCCACAAGGATACTGATTTCTAACATCATCGATTACTGTGACCTGTGTTTGAAAATTATATAAATAGAAGCGTAAAGTATATTTTCTCTTGTGTCTTACTTCTGCTCAGTAAGTATGTTTTTGAGATTCATGCATATTGCTGTGTATAACTGTGATTTCTTTTTTCTCACTGCTATATAACATTCTGTTGTATGAATATTCCTCAACTTATCCATTCTAGTGTTGATACACATTGGGGTGGTTTCCCATTTGTACTACTACAACTTGTGCAGCTGTGAACATTCTAGTACATGTCTTTTCATGCACATATGTACACATTTCTGTTGGGTTTATACCCAGGAGTGGAATTCCTGGGTCATAGGATCATTAAATTTAAGTTGTTGTCTCCATTGCTTTGTACTCCAAGCACAGCTTCTCTTTGTTGGCAGCAGTTACTAAACCACTTTGCACTCTTCTCTCTTGGGTGAGATCACTGGGAGACAAATCAAGAAAAATCCATTTCTCTGCTTTTTAGTCCTGGGCAATTTCACTTGGCACCAGAGTTTAGAGAATGGAATAAATTGCTTCTTCCAGACAGATTGCTGAAAAACAGGTAGGATTCAAGGTCATCTTCACATTTCTACCGTTAGTTTTCTTGTTCTGAAATCTACATGGTTTGATATTAATAACGGCCACTCCAACATTCTTTTGATTAGCGTTTGCTGTTACATCTTTCTTCCATCCTTTTACTTCTTTTTTGTTGTTAACTGTTATTGTTTTCTCAAAGTGATTATTTTTTTAAAATGTTTATTGGAGTATAGCTGCTTTACAATGTTGTGTTAGTTTCTGCTGTACAGCAAAGTGAATCAGTCATATGTATACATACATCCCCCCTTTTTTGGATTTCCTTCCCATTTAGGTCACCACAGAGCACTGAGTAGAGTCCCCTGTGCTATACAACCATCCTTTTACTTTTAACCTATCTATATTGTCATATTTAAAGTGGGCATCTTATAGACAGCATACAGTTGAGTCTTGGTTTTTTAAAATCTCATCTGGCATGATAATTGGTATGTTTAGACTGTTTACAATTAATGTAATTATTGATATAGTTAGATTTAGGTCTACTATTTTGTTATTTGTGTTCTGTTTGCACCCTCTGTTTATTTTCCCCCTGTTCCTCTCCTTTCTTCCCCTCTTTTGGATTATTTGAATATTTTCAGCATTCCATTTTAGCTTATCTATTGGCTTTTCTGGTTATTTTTCTTTGTATTACTTTTTAAATAGTTTCCTTGGGGATTACAATATACATATCTAACCTTTCACAGTCTACTTAGAGTTAATATTTTCCACTTCAGGTAAAATGTTACATGATCTTTTTTACCTAAAAAAAAAAAATGTTATGGCCTTACCAGCATATAGTTTCCTTTGCCTGCCATCTTTTATGTTATAATTGTCAATTGTGGGACGTTTACATACATTGAAAAGCCCTTTCAACAGTCATACATATATTAAAGAACTTAAGAGGAGAAAAATAGGCTACATTTACCAAGATATTTACCTTTTCTTGCACTCTCCCTTCATTCCTGAAGTTTCGAGTTTCCCTCTGATATCATTTCCCTTCAGCTGGAAAAACTTCCTTCAGATGTCCTTTTTCATTTTTTTTTTTAAATAAATAAATTTATTTATTTATTTGTTTTTGGCTGCATTGGGTCTTTGTAGCTGCGCACGGGCTTTCTCTAGTTGTGACGAGCGGGGGTTACTCTTCGTTGCAGTGCGCGGGCTTCTCATTGCGGTGGCTTCTCTTGTTGTGGAGCACGGGCTCTAGGCTCATGGGCTTCAGTAGTTGTGGCGCGTGGGCTCAGTAGTTGTGGCTCATGGGCTCTAGAGCACAGGCTCAGTAGTTGTGTCACATGGGCTTAGTTGCTCCACAGCATGTGGGATCTTCCTGGGCCAGGGCTAGAACTGCATTGGCGGGCAGATTCTTAACCACTGAGCCACTGGGGAAGCCCAAGCATTTCTTTTAAAGTAGATTTTACAGCAACAAAGTCTCTTACAGAATTTCTTTATTCCTGAGAATGTCTTTATTTTGCTTTAATTCCTGGAAGATATTTTTGCTGGCTATAGAATTATGTGTTGACAGCTCTTTTCTTTCACCACTTTGAAGATGTCATTCACTGTCTCTGACCTCCAGTTTCCAAAGAAATCTACAGTCATTCAAATCACTGTTTTCTCTACATGTAGTGTATCATTTTTTTTTCAGACTGATCTCAAGATTTTTTTATCTTCAATTTTCAGCACTTCACTATATGTGTGGGCAAGGTTTTCTTTAAGGTTTTTTTGGTTTTGTTTTGTTTTTGTTTGTTTGTTTTTTACACTTGTGGTTTCACAGAACTTCTTGAATCTTTAAATTTATGTGCTTTGCCAAATCTGGAAAGTTTTCAGCCATTATTTCTTCAAATATATTTTTCTACAGCAACCTCTTTCTTCTCTCTGGTGCTCCAATAACACAAATGTTTTACTTTTAGATATTGTTACACAGATTGTTGACATTCTGCTCATTTTTTAATTTTTAATATTTTTTTCTCTATGTTCTTTAGATTGGATAATTTCTCTTGCTCTGTCTTCAAGCTCACTGACTTCTCCCTCTGGCATCTCAATTCTGCTATTGCATCCAACCAATGAATCTTTTATTTCAGACGTTGTGTTATTCATTTCTAAAATTTCCATTTGGCTCTTTTTAATAGTTTCTGTTTCTCTGCTGAGAACGTCTAGCTTTCCATTCATTTCAAGAGGGTTTCCTTTTACTTCATGCAGCATAGTTATAATAGTTGGGTTAAAGTCTTTGATATTTTAATATCTGAGTCACCTCAGGGCTGACATCTACTGATTATGTTTTCCCTTGAAATTTGGCCACATTTTCCTGGTTCTTTGTGTATCAGGCAATTTTGGATTATATTCTGAACATTTTAGGTAGTAGGTTCTGACACTCTGGGTCCTTTTAAAAATACTCTGGAAAATGTTAATTTTTTCTTGTCTGTTTGTTTTGTTTTAGCAGGCAACCAACCCAGTTAGGTTCAGACCACACATTCTGACTTGCCTTCTGTGAGCAGTGGTTCCCATTCCAGTTCAGTTTCCAAAGCCGTCAGGGTCTGTTCCATTCATGTGCCACTCGGGGTGCTGGTTTATGTTGTACTTTAGTCCATGAGGCCTTTGCTATATTTCTTTGGGTCTGTCCTGCACATGCGCAGTTTCTGGGTGAACTCATGATTCATGCTGGGCCATACACAGAATCAGGGAATCATCTTCTCTCCATCTCTCCTTTTCAGGACTTTCCCCACAATCTCCAGCTCCCACAGGCCCCTTTCCATGGATCCCCTGGATAGAAAGATCGGTTTTCTCTTAGGGATTTTGGGGTCTGCGTCACCCCACACAGTCAGTGAGGCTCCAAGAGAGAGGACAGGCTGGGGTAGGTACAGGAGAGAAAAAAAAAAACCCAACACAAAACAAAAATGGGTATTTCCTCTGTAGTCTCAGACTCACTGGGGCCCTTTTTCTGGTTCTCTAGCTAAACAGAGGGTGTTTCTCTTGGGGTTTTTGTTTTCTTTACTCACTGTGCAGTACCATGACCCAGACTACCCTCGGGACAAAGTCAAGAGATAAAGGAGATTAAACAAACAAACAAACAAACAAAACCACACACACACACACACACACACACACACAAAACCCAGAAAGAAAACAGGAAACTCCCGTCTTTATGGATGATTCTTAAATTTTTGACTTTCACCCGCAATCTGCCTACTGTTTTTTACTTTTCAGAGTCCTTGGGTAGTTTCTTTTTGTGTTCTGCCCAGGTTTCTAGTTGTAATTAATGGAAGAAATAGGCTATAGTGGGCTAACTCCATCTTGGCCGGCACCAAGAATCAGGTTACTGTTCTCCAAGCTTTTTCACAACTGTATCCATTTGTAAACTATTTCTCAAGCCCTCACTATGTGCTAGGCTCTGTGCTAGATGCCAGGTATGAAGGGAGAACTTGACAGACACTGTCTGCGCTGACAGCCCCACAGGGAAGAATGACAGTGGATAAGCGAGCACAAAAGGGGTGAGTGTCACCTAGGAGAAGCAGCAAAGCTATGGCGGTTATAAAGGGAATCTAAGAAGCCACCCCTGAGGAGGTGAGGTTTAAGCTGAGAACTGAAGGAAGAGCAAGAGTGTGAGCAAAGGGATGGGCAAGAGGCTTCCCTGTAAAGAGCGCACACTTATGGGCCTTGGGGTGGGGAAGGAGTGACATGTTCTATGGACTGGAGAGAGGTCTGAGCTACCAGTATGGTTATAGAAGAGGAGTGTGGCAGGAGCTGAGGAGGAGGACAGGAGGGGAGGTCACATGAATCTTTTGGGGCCATTTGAGAGATTTTAAATTAGTCCCCTCGGGAAAATGAGAAGCAAAACATACTCACAATTTTGATATGTTTGGACTCATCCCATTTTACAAATGGGGAAAACAAGGCTCAGAAAGGTAGGCTGGGGCATAGTATTTTACAGATGAAGCAAGAAGGCCCAGAGAGGGGGTGTATATGAGCCACAGAGGGAGAAAATGGCAGACAACGGACTTGCAGCCAAGTATTCGACTCCCTAGTTAGTCAGAGCTATTTCTTCCATTTCTCACCTGCTCCAGGAGTCTCAGTGTAACCTTCACAAACACGGAGAGCATGGCTTGGTCGTGTACCATCTTTTTCTTCATTGCTTTTCATCTTTGCAGAGCGGGGGAGATGTGTGGTGGGAATGCACACATGCACACGTGTGAATGCGCGTGTGTGTGAGCCCAACACTGGTAACGTTTCTGACCGTTGCTGGCAGTTTGTCCAGCAGTGTTTTCCACCAGTTCACAGCCCCTGGGGGATTCACTGTGTTTGCCGAGTGTACAACCAGCGAGTGGAACGTGATAGCTCAGAAGCAAGTGACGATGTGGGACAAGATGGAGACGCTCTGTGAGACTGGGTGTTCTGGCCTCTCCACATCAGGAACCAGCCCCCTCTGCTGGGCAGTCTTCAGGGACCCTCTGCGGATTCAGGTGGAGCTTGATGGAGGTGAGTCTGCAGAAATGATCAAGGTCAGGGCAAACTTGATTTGCCCCCGATCTATCCATCCAGCTCCCAGGCTTCAGTAAATACTAACAGCAATCACTTATGGAGTTAGTTTCTTAGCCATTCATTTATTTAGCACCTAGTGTATACCAGGAACTGGTCTAAGTGCTTTATATAGTAGCCCACCCAGTACATTTTACGGGGGAAGAAATGGAAGGAAGGTTGAGAAATCTGGCCGAAGTCACAAGGCTAGTAAGCTAGTGAGAGCAACCAGCCTTCTGAAGACCATTTGCACACCCCTAGTCCCATCACAAGACTTGGACTTCCAAGCCATTCCCTGTTGGGGGAATGTGAATCTCAGCACAGCCAGCACTGACCACCTTGACACAATCACGTTGCCCCCAGTTAGGGCTGATAATCAACTGCAGCAGCTGCTATGGCTGGTGTCCATGCTGATTGCTCACAGCTTCTCTTCTGATTGGTCACAGAGGCCCTTCTGATTGGCCATCATGTCCATTTTGATTGGTCAAGGTATCCATTCTGCTTTGTCATGGCATCTATTCTGATTGGTCATAGCAATATTTCTCACTGGTCACAACGTCCATTCTAATTGGTCACAGCATCCATTCGGATTGGTCACAGTGTCCATTCTGATTTATCAGAACATCATTCTACTTAGCTGGTGCCCATGCAGTTTCAGTTGTTAAATATTTTGAATATCACCCCTTCTGTCAATAGAGACTCTCCCATCCTCACCGAAGGCAGTATCTTTCCTCAAGGCACAGGTCCAGTCTGAGATCTGGACAGAGGCCTGTTGATATAAACTGAGTGGCACAGAGCTGTGGAGGTGAGGACATGTCTCAGTCCAACCTTTTACCACCCGGAGCCTCTCTCAGAGCGGTAACTTCATGGATCTACAACGGGACTTTAAACACAGTGCTTGGGGCTCCTTTCTGTTCTGGTGTGCTTGTTGGTTGAAGATGGCTTGCTAGGTGCACCTGGAAAAACTTAAGATAATCTTTTTTCATTCTACAAATATAACTGAGTGACTACTCTTTGTCAGGTATGGGGGGAGGCAGCAATAAACGTGCAAGTCAGGGCTCCTGTTCTCAGAGGGCTTACATCAACACCATCAGCAGCAACAGGATCACTCAAACAGGAAATATACTACCTTGGTTTCTATTGGAAAGAATCTTAAATTAGTGGTTTAAATCATATTTTTTAAGAGTCAACCACAATATTTAGCATCCAGTTAGGATAACCAGCCCCAGTCTGTAAGGGAGCCCCATCTCAATGTGAACAGGCTGAGCTCTCTCGTTGGGCAGGGTTTCAGGCAGTTAGCCGTGGAGATGGAAAGGGCTTCACTGCTTCGGCTTAAGACAAGACTGGAGGCTAATTCTCATGCATAAAAACCAGCCACACCCTTAAGAGACGCTACCTTTTGAGCCTTCCTTGCCACAAGGATATCTCTATCAACAAAATGTTCTGATGTTTTTACTACAAACTTTTAAGTTTACGGTAACACATGCATAGTATAAATAATTAGAGGGACTTCCCTGGTGTCCAGTGGTTAAGACTCCGTGCTCCCAATGCAGGGGGCCCGGGTTTGATCCCTCATCAGGGAACTAGACCCTGCATGCTGCAACTAAGAACCCGCACGTGGCAATGAAGATCCTGTGTGCTGCAATTAAGACCCCACGCAGCCAAATAAATAAAATTAAAATAAAATAAAATAAATAAAATAATTAGAATATGCAGGTGAGCAGAGAGGGCCCTGAAAGAAAAATCATTCATGAACCCAATACTCAGAGATAATCTATTTTAATATTTGGGTGGGGAGGATATATCCTTACATATGTCTTTATATCCATATCTATGTCTATATGTGGAATCTGACTTCACAACTGGAGTCTGAACTATCTCAGTATAATCTACTGCATGACTGACATTCTTAAATGTCTCTTACTCCACCTAGGAACAGGGGTGACTTACACTGTGCTGTCAGGTAACACAAGCCTGGCTGAGTTCACCACGCAGAGGGGCCCGCTCCCCTACAGTCTGACCCTGGATGGAGCAGTCCAGCAACGGATGGGCCCAGGGCTGCACCACTTGGAGATCTGAGCCACCAACACCACCACCACCTCTGCCCCCTCCAGAAACATCACCATCCACTTCGTGGAGCCCCTGTCAGGCCTGCAGGCCTCCTGGGCTTCTGGCAACTTGGAGCTTGGACAGGACCTACTGGTCAATGTCTCGGCGGCTCACGGCATCCCGGAGAGGCTGACCTTTGAGGTGGCAGGACTCAATGCATCCTTCTCCCATGAGAAAGAGAGCCTTGGGGGGCCATTTGGGACTTACCACGTGGCAGTTCCGCTTGAAGGTACTTGGAGTTTGTGGCTCCCCTTCCAAACCTCCTTCCTCTTCCCTTCCTGACTTGGTGTCCAGGGTTCTGCCAGCCAGTTTTTCAGTGTGTCCTAGACAAAAAGATGGTTCACAGCATCCAGCCTGGGTCACAAAATAAGGAAGAGACAGATATTACCTGCAGTTATAGAACTTATGGTCATAGGGCTTCTCAGCTTTGGCACTTCTGACATTTGGGACCAGATAACTCTTTGCTGCGGGGACCGTCCTGTCCTCTGTAGGATGTTTAGCAGCATCCCTGGCCTCGACCCACTAGGTGCCAGTAGCCCCAGCCCCCAAGTCATGACAACTACAGATGTCTCCAGACATTGCCAACTGTGCCCTGGGGAGCAAAATCACCCCCACTGAGAATCACTGGAGGAGAGCAGGAGTACTTGGATTTCTTCCATCATTTCTAGAGGAGGATGTGTTTTGGGAAACTGCAGTCCACGCCCTGCGGGGGAGAGATAGGTAAAAACTAAAGGGTGGGAGAGAGAGGAACAAGAGAGGAGGTGTCAGGAGGCTGGCTGGAATAGAGAGACAGGGCAGCAGACTGGCTGGCACCAGCCAGGGCAGGAGGCCACAGCTGACGTGCATTTAATCTGGAAAGAACAGAGCGTCTCTGAGGGCAGTGTGGTGAGGTCAGCAGGCAGGAATGTGATGAAGGTGGCAGAGTCTCCAGCCCACCCAGGTCCGCTACCCTGGACCTCAGAGGTGTGTGAGAAAGGGGGTAATGATGTGCAGGTATGGGCTACCATGCCCTCAGCAAGGGAAGTGGCAAAAGAGATGGCAGAAGGAACGACAGAGTCAAGAAGAGAAACACTGCAATTTTGCCAGGTACCAAAGGTACAGTTTGGAACAGGAAGAATCTGGAAATGAAATGGAATGACAATGGAAAATATAATACAGAGGCTGTAATTCAAATGCAAATTAATTTTTGTCTCCTATAAAAGCTACTTGGTAGGAGATAAGAGATAAAATCTCCATATACCCTGTGACTTTGGGGCTCACTCTTAGATGATAAACAGTCTTCTCCTCCCCATGAGAAAAACAGACTGGATGCCTCCAGGGATGAAGGGAGTGAGGGGAGAAGGAACGGGATCCAGGTAGGACAGGAAGGTCCTCACTTGGTGGCGCTGGCCTTGCTCTCACTGCCCAGCAGACGTTTGCAGCCGCCTCTCGTAGGAGCTTCTATGGGCTCTTGAGGCTCCCTGCTGGGCCCCTGGGACCATAGCTCCTGGGGTGGGGGTGGTGCCTCTCCTTAGAGGCCACGTCGGCTCAGCTGGTGCTTCTCCTGTCACCAACAGGGCCCCTTTCTCTGTTCTCCTCATCCTCTCTACCCTCTCCAGCCCCACCCCCCACAAGGCTAACATCTGGTCCATAGAAAATTCTCACCCAGTCCTCGGCTGCTTCCAGCCGACTGTAGTCATTTCCCAAATGCAGAAATGCTGCCTTTCCTCTCTCCCCTTCCCTTTCCCTCCATCCGTCATAGATCATTCCTAGGGCATGAGGAAGGAACCTGTCCACGGGGGTTCCCAGCCTCAGAGAACACACACCCAGCTCACCAAGGGCCCTCTCTGAAGACCTTCTCTCCAGGCTTGAGAAGAGAAGAAGGTAGCACCCGCCACCTCTGCCCCATGGGGGCGGCAGGGGCGCGGGGATACTCATGTAGCAGCGGCTCTCTCCAAGTCTTCTGACAAACCCTCCTCTCCCCTCCCCACTCTCTCGACCCTGTTAAAACCATGTCGTGGGCCTCCTCCTGCTGGAATCTCCTCTCTCATCGGGCAAATGAGCACCTGCTCATCCTCTGAACTTCAGCTCTAGCCCCTGCCCCACCTCATTAACCATTTCTTTCTCCCCCAGGGTAGAAGCAGACCCCCAACCCCATGCCCACACTGCCTCCCATGCTGATTCCCACCTTGCAGTGTCCCACACGCCTACTAGACCATAAGGCTTTGAGGACAAGGACCATGCTTCATTCATCTCTGTGTCCCCAGAGCCTTGCACCGTGCCTGGCACACATCAGGGATACATTACATTCTTCGATGATCAAAGAGTCAGATACTGCCATCAGAGGACTGGAGAAGCACAGGCTGGGAGAACTGTCTCAGAGCAAGTTAAACAATTTATTACAATGCCCATAGTTCTCCACCCTCTGCATTGCAGGCACCTTTCTGGTCACTGTGCTGGTGAGGAACGCCTTCTCAAACTTGAGTTTGAAAATTGGAAGCATCACTGTCACAGGTAAGAATTTTCTGCAAGGGGGTATAAAACTCGTGACCAGGAGTTTAAGGCATTGCACTTCCTCGGGAATCTAGTGAGGGGCCCCTCAAAACAGAGCTTTGAATACTTATTTTGTTCTACAGATATTAAGAATTCTCTGGTTACTCTGAATAGGCAATAATGTAAGCAATATAACATCCAACCATTGATACAGAATTCTAAAACTTTCGTATTTGTATTAGTTACACTGCTTTAGGCTTCAAATAATAGAAAGCCCAACATAAGTGGCTTTAAGTTCAAGTCTTACTAGCTTACATAACTAAGAAGTTAGTTCCAGGGTTGGTTCAGTGGCTCAGTGTCACCAGCGAGGACCCAGGCTCAGTCTGTCATTCTGCTCTGCCATCCTCAGAGCTTTCACTTGGTCCTTAGGTTTGTGTCTCATGCAATCAAGATGGCTGCCACAGTTCCAGACATCACGTGTCAACCCAGCATTATCCAGCAGCAGCAGAAACCCATTTCCCCCTGTGCATCTCTTTTTACTAGGGAAAAAAATCTTTCCCACTAGTCCCCAGCAATCTTCCCTTCAGATACCATTGGCCGAAGTAGGGTCAGGTGCCCAGCTGTAAGGGATGCTTTTTAGGCTCTGTGGGAGAAGATGGATTCTGACAGCCAAGAGGAAGAGCAGGGTATTGGCTGTTGGTAGGCAGCCAATAGTAGATGTCACTGTCTTAAAATTCACCTTGACTGTGTTTGCCAGGACTTTTGAGTAGCAAGAGAAAGAAAAGCAGTTCAAAATGGCTCAAGCCAAAGGAAATTTTATCAACTCAGAAAATAAAAGTCCAGGTTTTAGGCACAGCAGGATCCAGCCACTCAATGTCTTGAGAAATCTGCCTCTCTCCATCTCTTGGTTCTATGTTGGCTTCAGTCCGACTCCCTCTTCCCAAGTAGTAGCAAGATGGCCGCAGGCGTCAGTCCTTAACCCCAGAGGAGAAAGAGCATCTCTGGGTTGATATTTTCAGAACAAGTCCTGAGGCTGCCTCTCACTTGTCTAAGCTTGGTTCACGGTCCCTCCTAGACCTGTTGCTGAGACCAGAGGGAAGTGGTACTCAGGGCAGATCAGGATCACACGTCCACCCCGGAACATGATGTAGGATCAGATTCACCCAAAGGACTGAGGGTGGGGAGGGATGGTCCCCCAGGGAAAATATCACCTGTAAGTGCCATTAGCAAAAGAAGGGGGCATGGATGCCTGGACGGGGGAAGAAAATATGAGATGTCCATTCTACTTACTGTCCACAGTCCTCCTAGGAGTTTCCACGTATAGAATTTGAGGTCCAGGGAGGTTAATTGACTTTGCAAAAGTCACTCAGCTAATTCATGGCAGGATCAGGGTAGCAACAATTTCTCTGGATTTCTTCATTCAGGGTTATTGGACCATCTTCCTTCTTACGGTTAAGAAAGATCTCTGTGTCTGGCATTTTAGCTTTGTTTTGTATAATTTTACAGACCTTCAAACTTATCATTGTGAGAATAAGAATTCACTGAGAGGGAATTTTTTAAAGATCAGTAATACCCTGATCTTAAAACATCCAAGTCACCAGGGCCTAGCGAATCACATGGAATGACCAACCCTAAGTGCTTAGCTTAATCACTACACTTTAATTAGACATTAATCACACTCACATTTCAATATCTTCAGAGCGTATCAGCTGAGAGTACCTTTTCCATGTTTTTTAACTTGACACACTAATATTCTTTACAGAGAATAGATGACAAAGCAATAATATATACAGCACAGCATTCAGTCCTCCTGGAGTTTTGAGAAATAAGGGTTGCCTTCAGCCTTCTTTACGGATGAGGCACCTAAGACTCAGAAAGAGTAACTAACCTGCCGAGGTTCGCACGGCCATTAAGAGGCCAATGAATGGATCCAGAAACACACCATGGTGTGCTGAGTCGAGCTCCTACCAGCCTGCCAGAGCTGGTTGTGCCCATCTCTTCCCACTATGCATTCAGTGAGGTCAACTTGGTATCCTGAAATCTGCCTTTATGGGAATATTTGCACCACAGAAAAGAGCATATGAGATGAGGGCTCCCCACCCTCACCCTTCAGCTGGCAGGTAAGCATTAATGGCGAACAGCTGCAAGTCTGACCTTAATCTTGTTCTACCTGCCATTGGCAGCTGCCTGCCTCTTTCTTATCTGCCAAAGAAGTGTCTATAGCCCAGCGGTGAACATCATGGTTTTGCTTTTGACCCATTTCTTACAATCTGAATATTCTCTGTGTGTCCCTAAACAATTTCCAAAGACAGGCAGATACTCCCAGGGCAGCCTCAGCGTACCCTCTGACTCTGCCCTTTGGTGACCTTATAAACACCACCAACGTCTGACACCCATCCCCACTGTGTTCATAGCTCCTTCCAGCCTCCAAGAACCACCTGGAACAAAGGCTCAGGAAAAGAATGTATTTTTTTTTAAAACACTTAACCTCACAAGAAAAAGATGTCTAAATACTCTGTTTTAGCTTTGAATTTGGGCTTTTTGGTGCTAACAGCCAGAGCACTAGCAATCACTGAGGCTTCTTCTGTTTAAAAAGAAACCCAGGGCTTCCCTGGTGGCGCAGTGGTTGAGAATCTGCCTGCCAATGCAGGGGACACGGGTTCGAGTCCTGGTCTGGGAAGATCCCACATGCCGTGGAGCAACTAGGCCCGTGAGCCACAACTACTGAGCCCGCGCGTCTGGAGCCTGTGCTCCGCAACAAGAGAGGCCGCAATAGTGAGAGGCCCACGCACCGTGATGAAGAGTGGCCCCCGCTTGCCACAACTAGAGAAAGCCTTCTCATAGAAACGAAGACCCAACACAGCCAAAAATAAATAAATAAATAAATAAATAAATAAATAAATAAATAAATAAATAAACTTGAAGTCCAAATTTATTAAAAAAAAAAAAAGAAACCCAGAAGGATTGAAATCAAATGAAGCATGCCCTCTAACCACAACAGCATCATGTTATAAATCAATAATAAGTTATCTAGGATATGTAGATATCTCTCAGACATCTTGGAACTTAAACAGCACACTTCTTAAAAAAAAGATCAATGGGTCAAAGGAAAAAAACACAAGGATATTTTAAAATATTTTAAGTGATAATGACAATACAACTTATCCAAATTTATGGGATACAGCTAAGGCAGTGCTCAGATGGAAATTCATGGCTTTTAATGCTTATATTAGAAAAAAGGCCCAGGTCTTTTGGTATTTATAGCAAGACCAAGTCTTTGACTCCTTGCTGCTGACATTGCTCATGCATGCATTTATTCAATAACAGGATTTATTGTGCCTCTACAATGTTCAAGGGTTGGTATTAGGGGCTGGGGAAACAATGGTGAATAAACAGATGTGGTCCCTGCCTTCATGAAGCTTAACGGGTGAGACTAACTAACAAATTAGCATATAATTAATAATTGTGATGCGTCTAACTAGAACCAATACAGCGCAGAGACAGCAACTAACAGAGGGTGGACTAGCAAATGTGATCGGACACGGGCTCCTGAGAGGCAACATTCAAGTGGGGACCTGGAGATAGGACAGTCAGCCATCCTGGAAAGCAGAACCAGAGCTGTCTACGTATGTAGATGAGAAGGCCCTGAGGCCTGTTGTTGGAGGCCGGGAGGATGCAGGAGATTATAGAGATGGACAGAGGCCAAATCACATGGGGTCTCAGGTGCCAAGGCAAGGGGGTTGAGTTTTATTCTCAAACCGTAGAGACCCCTGGGGACTGAGTTCTGCCACAGCCTCCTGTTATTCCCAGGACAAGCCCTCTGGGCCTGAGCTGTTTAACAGGTCTAACCGGAACTGATCCTGGAACACACCACATGCCTGCCAACCCCTTTCCTTGAATCCATGTGCTCTCCATTGTTGCCCCAGCTCGCCCTCACTCCTCCTCCTTCCCCGTCTCGATGGCCCTGGGGTCCTGTCCTCTGGGAAGCTTGCCCTGACACCAGCTGTCTGCTGTGTAGAGGTAATAGCTCGGCGCTGTCCTCTGCTCCAGATGCAAGAGGAAGCGCGTCACTCGTTTTTCTGATCTGATCCACAGCAGCCCCAGGAGTCAGACACTGTCAAACCCTTAGGGGGAACAGATGTTCTTAACCTACTTCCTCCCTCATCTATTATCACCATCCCCTGAGCCCTCTCTACTGCAGCAGTTAGCACTCTGAGTTTTAATTGTTGGTTTCCTTGTCTGTCACACTAGATATAAGGGGTCGGGGGGTGGGGGGTGGGGGGCTGGGTCTCTATTCCTGTATCTCCAGGCCTCAAGCACAGGGCCTGGCCCAGAGCAGGCTCTGTTAATGCAGCTGAACGCGTGATGAACCCTGGGCACCCAGCCCGCACTCGGCCGAGTCACTTACCCAGTGATCCATCCCCTGCAGGCCAGGGGGATCAGACAGGCCTGTCTCCACTCCATGCCTCACGCTGTGGCCACCCCTGGCACAGACTGCTCTGGGGCGCAAGGTGGGGTGCCAACTGTGGAGGGCGTCTCACCAGCCAGCTGCTTTTTCTGCAGAGAGATAGAGGGGATGTGGAGCTGTGCGTGGAACCTGCTCAGTACTTGGATCCTTTCACAACAGTGACTCTGGGCTGGCCAGACAGTAACAAGGACTTTCGCTTCCAGTGGGCATGTGGTAGGTGACCTTAGAACTCTGAACCGTGCCGTCTCACCACGGAGTGATGGACAGCGGTCAGCTTTTGCTGCTCTTTTTCTTAACCTTCACACCAGGATTACTCATGCTTGACATTTTGTGTGCCTTGTATGTGCCAGAGATTGTGAATTCCATGGAAATGGGAGGTGGGGGGAAGCAGTGGCAAACCACGATGGGGGTGGCCCTGAAGGCAGGCAACCAGGAGAGGCACTGTCTGTAGAGAATTTAGGAACAATAGTTAAACCCTAAAACTCAGCCTGCTTTTTTATTATCACCACAAACAACGTTAGTGGTAAAATACTCCTCCCCTCTTGGACTGAACCCGTCTTTTAACCTCCACGCTCTTGGTATGCCACTGAGAAGATAGTTTAGAAGGAGGAAGTGATGAGGCCTTTTCTGACAAACCAAGATGGTAGCACTAGCACTTATTTTTAAGAAATGGTTGCTCTCCTTTTTATAGGGATATATCCTAGCTATGCACACACTCTTTTAGAAATAAAATGAATGCCATTCATACTGTACATATTGCTTTTGTTACCCTTTTTTTTCATTGAACAATATATCCCACATATTTTCATGTCTTGGTATCTTCTTCTCCATCTTGATTTTCATAATAACTGAATAATAGACTGTCAAGTTGCTGTATGATCATCTATTTACCAGTGCCCTCTCTTTGGACATTGAGGTTGTTTCAAATTATTTGCCCTTATAAACAACGCTGTAATGAACATCCTTACAGTTCAATCTTTATTTGTGACTGTGGTTACTTTCATAAACAATTCCCAGAAATGGAATAACTGGGTCAAAATCATGCAACATTTGAAGTCTTTTGATATTAACTGGTAAGTGCTCAGGACATCCTTCAGCATGTTAGTTCTTGTTATCTGAATTAATAGAGGATACAAATATAGGCTTTAGGTGATTGAGCTGATGACCTTGCCCAGGCATATCCTGTGAATGACTACACATAGGGGTAGTTGAGGTAGTGGATACACATTAATAAACAGAGTTGAAGGGCAAGGGACACAGAGACTTACTGAGTTGGTACAAAGCAGGAGATGACATGCAGCCTCCCAGATAGAGATACAGCCTCCCAGGTTCCCAGTGTACCGCACAGAGACAAACAGCTGTGGACAATCACTTACACCAGGGACAAGAAGGTGCCTTCTCCCAGGCGGGGCTGTATATCCTCTGGGCGCCTCTCCTGCTCTGCGCTGGCCTGCTCACCAGTGCAAGTCACTGATGCAAAACAAGCCAACATATCCTGCAGGTTTGCTCAGAGTCTGGGTGAAGCGGGGGTCATTTTCCCAGAAACATTCTTCCGTGGCACCATTCCTTCAACCTGAAAGTAAAATTAAAAAAAAAAAAATCTCTATTTGGAACCAATTTTCTTATCCATGACCCATTCCTTCTAAAAACCCCAAACCAGAAGGTAGCCACATGTGCCAAGTTCAAGGTTCCTGGATGGATCACAGTGTTGGCCCACCTCTCTCTCTCAGGGCACTGCTGGGTTCAGTGGAGAGACTGTGTTGAGAGGCAGCTGCTCTGCACAGACCAGAGGGAGCTGGGTGCCACCGTCCTGCCTGCCAACGCCTGACTCTGCTGTTACCCTGCGCCTGGCAGTCTGGAGAGGCCGCGGGCTGGAGAACCTGGAGGAGCAGTGCCTCTACGTGTCTGCCCCCCTGGAACTCAGGCCGCGAGTCAGGTGGGAGCACAAGAGCAAATTCCTGCAGGGCTGCCATTTGGCCAACACGTACTGAGTGCCAGCTCTGGCTACACTGACTAAGGGGCAGGACGTACAGTGGTGGGTAAAACCAGACCCAGTCTCAGTTCTCACTGGGGTTACTTGGTGATCAGCAGTGGTTCACAAAAATGAATGGAAGGAGAGAGCGCGCCTCTATGACAACTTCCCCAACTCGGGGTCAGGGAAGGCTGCCCTCAGCAGATATGTGAAGACAGAAAGGGAATTAACTTGGCCAGGAAAAGGGAGGGCGGGAGAGAGAACAGACAGTCAAGGGAGGGAGCATACAATAATCTGGAAGTGAAAGAGGCTGGTGTGGCTGGGGCATGGAGGAAGAGCAGGCAGGGCCTGGCTCCGGCAGGGCCTTGAGGGTTATGTCAGACACATGATTTCGGTCTTTATCCTAAGAGTTCTGGAAAGCCACCCAAGACTTTTAAGCAGGCTGGGAACATGATCACGTGTTGCTTCCAAACGCTCTGGTAGCAGGGTGGAGAAGTGGCTGGGGCGGGGTTGGGGGGCGGCGAGAGAGGACTCAGGGAGGCTGCTTAGGCACTTGCAGGAATCAAGGTGAGAGTTCAAGGTAGCGTGGCCATCAGCTGGGTCCCTGAAGGAAGCAGATGGCTCACTCAAACTGGGAATGGAGGGGAGTTGGATAAAGGGTCTATTTACAGACAAGGGCAGGGATAAGGGGATCAACCAGGGATGACAATGCAGGACTACAACAGGAGGAAGCCATTGTCCCTCGTAGGCCTGCAGGGGTAAGAGAAGGGGATGGCATCACTGGAACCCCCTTGGGAGCTGCAGCTGTGGGAGAGGTGCCCCCGGCACGAGCTGTGGCCTTGGCCAGAGGAACACGGCCTCTGCCAACTGCAGTCCATTTGGTAAGGAGCAGGGAAAGTGGTGAATAACTATCCCAAACCTCTCTCCTCTCAATGCTCCCCATTGGCTGGGCCCATTGGCTGGTGTGGAGACTTGGTGATGCAGTCTATGGAGATCAGTCCCTGGCGCACAGAGCCACAGAGCTGATGGCAAGTGGGCTGCAGGGGCAAATGGAGACTGTCTGGCTCACTTGCACTAGGGTAGACGTGAAGACAGAAGTGGGGAGATTCGAGAGATATTATAAAGCTCATACTGAAAGGACTGGGGATGGGTTGGACACAGCAGGAGTCAGTGATCTCTCACTGGCTCACGTGAGGGAATATGACATTACACAGAAGGCCCAGGACTCGGGTCCAGACGTGTGGGCCCATGTTCCATCCCCCACTCAGGAGTTGTGTCACTGGGACTAATCACACAACTCTCTGAGCTCAGTTTGCTCGTCTGTGATATGGGGATTCTGATAGGGTTGTGGTCAGCACTGGCTAAGCTAATAACAATGGGATGTGGCATGTGTGCTGTAAAATCACAGGATTCACTGATCATTATTAGCACTAAAAAGAATCATGGAAACTGACTGCTCTTATCCCCTCACTTTACAGGTGAGGAAACTGAGGCTCAGAGAGGTTAAGTGACTTGTGCGAAGCGGTCACTCACAAGTGGCAGGGGCGGGATTGGAGCCTAGGGTCCTCTCTCAGCCTCAAGCACTTTCCGTGTCGTTCTCCTGCGCAGTGAATGAAATGGGAATTCAGGCAGGAACGAATCGCTCCATCTTCGTGACCTGGTTTTGGTTGTGGCAGAAGTTGTTTTTATTCCATCTTTCACTTGACAAAGCCATTTCCTACCTTCTCAAAGGACTTGAGAAGAACTGGACAAAAGACCAGGCGGGCGGCCACAACGTCTGAGGGAGCAGCCCTGCTCCGTTCTCTGTCTCCCTTTCAGCTGTGAGGAGAACTGCAGGCCAGTGAATGCCAGCAGGGACGTTATGCTCAAGGTCACCATGGGGGACAAGTCTGCAGCAGCCGTGTTCAGCTGCTATTTAGATGACACCCCGCTGGAGAAGGTGAGGACACCGGCAGCCTCTCAAAAACAGAAACGTCTTCCCACTTTGATTGACCAGACCTGAGTCACATGCCCAGGACTGAGCTGGGGGTTGGTCAACTCCACTCAGAGCCCGAGGAGTAGGAGTCGGGGGCTGGGGAGCATTGGTCAGAAGACAGAACGGATGCAGCGGAGCAGAAACAATAGGGAAACATCGCAGCAGATGCTGTGGGTGCCCCAGCCCATCCTTACCAGGCTGATGCAGGCATCCCCCAGCTGCGATGGGGCGGCTGCTGGCCAATAACTGTGGGGTCTAACAGCCCAGCCCCCTGGGCTCTGAGTGAGACAATTTCTGTGGTGCAGCTTATGCGCCAGAGCTCCCCATGGGATCAGGCTGAATGAACCTGGATGCCTCCCGAAACCACTTCTTTGTCTTGTTTCATTCTCCACCCCATTCGGCTTCCCTCCCTGCCCTCCTGGTTTTGCCTGGGAGCCCTCCCTCGTAAATGCCCTGCACACAAATCCTCGTCTCAGGCTCTGCTTCCAGGAAACCTGGCCAAGGACAAACACCCTAACACGGCTGGAGATGGGCTATTTGGGCCGACCTCAGGAAAGCAGGTGATACTGCCGTCCATCCATTGGAGACAAATCCGAAAGGCCTCCCAGGGTCAGAAGCCACTGCCCTGCTGAGTCCTGTAGGCTGGCTGCAGCCTCAGGGGTCCTGGGCTGTGCTCTCTTTCAGGCTGAGCCCCTCCCGGCGGCCTGCAGACTCCAAGGATTCTGGCTGCGTTCTTTCATCCTCCTTCAGAGCGACACCGCCACCCTGCTGCTGAACAGCTCCTTCCTGAGGACCCGCAGCCAGGCCACCGGAATCAGAGTCAGAGGTGGGAAGGCCTCCTTCAGTCTCTTGTCACGGATCCTGTCTCCTGCAGACAGTGAGCAAGACAAACCCAGGAGCGCTGAAACAGGGGACATCAGTGCAGGGTGGGGGCCATACACAGGCTCTGGTGTCAATCCCACCCCCACCACCTTCTAACTGGAAGACTTCAGGCATCGGATTCAAGCTCTCTGTGCCTCAGTTTCCTCTCATGCAAACGGCACAACAGAAACACCCGCCTCTGAACTGTATGATGCAGGATAGATGACACACCACCAGTGGCAAAAGCAGATCGTCCTGGGGTGTGCAGCCTGCGCGTCCTGCGAGGCGATTCAGCGCTTCTCACTTAAAACAAGCCCAGAGCAGCAGGAAAAGTAGACTCTCAAAAAGATAAATAATGGGGTGATTATTCTTTTTCAGATGCATTCCTTTGATTCAGTATTTCTCAAAGTGGCCCATGGACCACCCGTCCAGGATAACCTGGGGTACTAGTTTAACATGCACACTCCTGGGTTCACCCCAAACCTTCTGAATTAAGTGTAGGCCAGGGAATTCATTTTAATTGATTAAAATTCTCTATGCCCAGCTCTTCCAGGTGTGCACTCCTTTTGAAAAACCAGGTGATTATAACAGGTGGTGTGGGGTATTGGCGCAGGTTAGCTGGGGACTCTTCATGGTGCTATGGGAGCCCATGGTTTTGGGTGAGTTCTGCGTGTTTCCAGATCCTGGCTGTGGCCCGTCCTAACTCAGTCTCCTGAGCAAGTCTTGTTTCCCGATATACTCCCTCCTCACTAAAGCCCTGGGAGGAAGCTATTATTATTAGCCCCATTTTACAGACGAGAAACTGATTCTTAAGAAGGTCAAAGCCAAGGTCACATGGATAGTAAATGGCAGGACTGGGACTCTATCTCTGCCCAGTTTCTCAGAGTGAGACCCTGGAGCGCCCTGCATCAAGGAGGTGAGGGGGTGGGCGTGGGAGTTGTTAGATATGCAGGTTTCTGCGCCCCACCCCAGAATCTACAGAGAGGTCTGAGGCCCTGGAGAGAGGCCTGGGAACCTGCATGTTGAACAAGCTCCCAGGAGATCGTGAACCATGGCGGAGTTTGTGCGCCTCACACAGCCCCCCAAGCACCCTCTGTCTCCTCTCCCCAGCGGTGACCAGGTGCGCTTATGGGGAGGGCACCTATGTGATCAGCTCCCTGCCCCTCCCGGAGGTGCCCACCTGCACCACTGCCCCGGAGGAGGGCACTGTTCTGACGAGCTTCGCCATCTCCTGCAACGCTTCTGCCGCCCTGGGGCCCCTGGGGTACTGCTTCTGCCTGGAGTCAGGTACCGGCTCAGGACTAGCTCTCCGCTCAGCTCCTGGGCTCATCGTCTCCAAGAATAGGTGCCCGTCTCTCTCTGGGAGCTGCAAAGAATATGTACCATGTGTGAGACAGGTTTGCAGGATGAGCCCGAAGCCCCGCCCCCAGGCACACGGACCCTGCCACACACCTCAGCAAGGTGAGAAGCAGTAACTCCCTATCTCCTCCGCAACTGTGGAGACCAAAACGACCTCTATTGTGGCATGAGGGACGTGGAACGGGCTAAATGGAGGAGGATATGCAAAAGTGTGACCACGTGGGGCCGCTACCAGGATACCACTCCTCAGTGCACGCTCGGAGTCGCCCCGACCCCTGGAGCTATTCAGGACAGGGATGGCCGGGTTCACAGGAGCGTCCACGATGTTACTGACCCCACTTTGCGGGGGGCAGCCGGGAATGGGCGATGTCACAGAGCACGCTGAGCTGAGACGAGACCTGTTTGCACAGGTTTACAGGAGGACGGAGCATGCTGATGCCGCCCCACTGCAATGCCCCAGCCGGTGTCCTGTCACCACAACCCACACCCACGACAGCAGCAGGGCATCAGCGGGAGAGACGGGGCGAGCGCCCACATTGCCTCTGCTCTTCCGGTTTGGGGGCGGTTGGCCCTTGGCGGGCCCATTTGAGTCCTCGTCTCCTCCCAATGGCCCTTGGCGTCCTGTGACCCTCACAAGAGCTCTGAACACGTGCCCGTCAGATTGGGACCTTCCTGCAAACCTAGGCTCCGGGAGTGCTGCAGGGATGCTCCCCAGTGCCCGGCGTTAGACACCGCAAGGACGTGAACTGAGCCCGACTAGGCGAAGGTGGAGGGGCCCCATCCTCAGACCCAAGGGAGTGTGGTTTTCATGGGGTGCCCGTCAGATGGACATGGAATGCAGCGCTGTTCAGAGGGCCGTGACTGGCTCTGAGCCTGGAAGGGACCAATTCAAGGAAGGTAAGTAGATTGCATTTCAGACCTGCGTCCCCCGAAACGGAGACGCCAGGCTAGCTGCTCCAGTAAGGGGCAGGGAAGTGTGACCACA
>NC_138900.1:60713195-60979614 GCF_965194825.1 Balaenoptera physalus | reverse complement strand
GGAACAGGTAAACAATGACTTCATGCTGACAGTGGTCATTTCTGTCTGCAATCACGTGGGTGACAGACAGCAGACCCAGTCAGCAGTTAAGGTGGGTGGCAGCCACTGTTTCTCTACTAAGACAACTTCTTGACTTGTCTAAAACACAACAAAAGGATGGTCGGGTTGAAGGGAGCCGAGGGTATGACCAGATGAGTGGTTGATTCATTCATTCCTTCAACATGTATTTACAGAGCACCTACTATGTGCCCGGTCCTGGGGATACAGCCGTGGACAAAACAGATGTGGTCTCTACCTTTGTAGATCTTACGACTAGTGGCCAGTATAGGGGAAGGGCCTGGTGGACTTGGGGTGGGGGACCTGAGGGAGATGGGGGCACAAGGATCCAGAGATGAGTTAGGCCAAGTGCCTTCAGAGTCCAGAGGAAGGAGGACCAAGATCAGCCAACAGGTCTATAAGGCAGAGGCTGGATAAAGTCTCAAGTGAATTTCAAGGGTCAGAAGCGTGGTGGAGTGGAAGGGCCTGAGAGCACGATGAGGAGGGCAGTGAGGGGAGAAGTAATGACCTGCCTGAGACTTGCTTTTGGTGGCCGTTGGCTGCTGGCACAAGTGGGTCCACTGCCCTCCAGCCTCGGGAGAGCCTCCATGCAGGCATCAAGCCGTCCACCCCGGCTCTGCTTTACCCTTGCAGGCCAGGAACTTCAGGCTCCAGGTTCTGGAACAAAAACCTATGGGCTGAGATCCTCCTGCTCTGAGCACGTCTCTGGTCTCCCGTTAGGAGGGACGTGGAGGCACCCGTGTGGAGGACGAGGCATTTCAGGCCGCAGTGTGTGACAACGTCACCGCCACTCTGCAGGGCGGGCGTGGCCCTGAGCAGCTCTTCCAGCTGGCCAGGTCTGCGTCATCCGTGCTGGACCAGCAGTGCCAGGGGCCGGGCTCCGGGCAGCCGCTGAGAGTGGACGACAGACAGAAGGTGCTCCCGATGGACTCCTTTGTCCCTTTGCTGGGGCCCTGGGGTCTGTATGCAGCCCATTCGGGGTGGGCAGGGGGGTCCACGGATCTGTGGAGAAGTCTTTGGTGTCTCCTGAGTTGTTGATGTCACCTCCCTCTTCTGGTCCTTTCGGTGAGTGACATAGGATGAAGGAAGCCTGCTTTCTCTGCTCAGCCTCACGGAGCCACAGGTTTCCAGGGCGGGAGGGAATTTAGAGGGTACCACTCCAGTCTCTTCCTACTAAAGAGGATGAAACCGAGGCCCAGAGGAGAAAAGGGACCCCATCTTGGTCATACGGTTAATGGTTTGATGTTGTCCAGCTCTGTCATTTACCATCTCTATTGTCACAGGCCTGAATCTCTCTAAGCCTCAGTTTCCCCACCATGGAAAACAGGGACAATAATAGTATTTTCCTCATAAGGTTGTGGTGAATGTTAAGAATTACATTCACTGTAGCTGTGGGTCAAATCATATGAAATTGCCAACATTCAACCAGTTTTAATCCACAAAAATGGCCATTCCATGTGTTACAACCTAGCATTAGAAACAACTCTGGCGGGCTTCCCTGGTGGCGCAGTGGTTGAGAATCTGCCTGCTAATGCAGGGAACACGGGTTCGAGCCCTGGTCTGGGAGGATCCCACATGCCGCGGAGCGGCTGGGCCCGTGAGCCACAATTGCTGAGCCTGCGTGTCTGGAGCCTGTGCTCCGCAGCAAGAGAGGCCACGATAGTGAGAGGCCCGCGCACAGCGATGAAGAGTGGCCCCCACTTGCCACAACTAGTGAAAGCCCTCGCACAGAAACGAAGACCCAACATAGCCATAAATTAAAAATAAATAAATAAATAAAAATTAAAAAAAAATAAAAGTTTTTAAAAAAAAAAGAAACAACTCTGGCAAAAGGTATGATTACTTCCTCTCCCAGTGTGCGCTCCCAGGCATGCTACCTGCATGCACGACACACAGCACCACACCTGCTGGGCACGGAGGACAGAAGACAGGCTCCTCTGGTTCCCGAAGCGTTTGCCTGAAAGTCCTCAGCACGGTGCAGAGAATGTGAGCAGCTTTCCTGGGTCCACATTTCCAGTAGGTGGTAAAGACAGGAGCAAACCCAGGTTTGCCCTTCCCCCGCCCACCTCCAGCCGTCTCACCGCAGCCCCTTCCTTCACCTAGTTCCCCCACTCCCATCCCCCGCCGCACACCCCCCCTGGCTCTCATTCACCCCGAGCATAATTTACAGCAAACTTCCCTTTGGATGCCCTGGGGTCCTAAGCACACAGACTGCACAGCCTGACGCAAGGTCTTCTCATGAAACACCAGAGTCCTGTCGGGAGACAGATGTCAAGCTCTAACTGGGCAATGGAGAAGATTTTAAGAAGGGCTCTGTTGAGAAAACTGGGGGCAAGGTTTCAGAAACAAACGAGAGAGAACACAGGACCCCAGAGGCTCACCCTGAAGTGACCAGCATCCTCAAGGGGCAGCTACGCGTGGAGGGGGCTCCCTGGTAGGAGCAGTGGCTTTGAAGGATGAGGCAGGCAACCCCGGCAGGGAGGGCGCCGGGAGCAAAGCTTCCAGCTCTCTCTCCTCCTGCCCTCTCGTCTCCCGCTGAGTGAATCCATGGGCCAGAGGCTCAGCAGCCAGTGACATCTCCATGCAGGCAGCCTCCAGGACGGCGACCAAGGATGGGGAAGAGCTGCAGAGGCAAACATGAGATTATCCATTACCTGACTTTCCTTCCAGAACGTTCTAACAGGAGTGCCCTCATAGACAGGGTTATTCTTTCCTCCATCCAAGCCACGCCCTGAATGGAAGCCTGGCTGCACCCTGAGCTGTTGGCAGACATGCTCAAACTCTGCAGCTGCTGTGAACGACTGTTAGACGGTTAGAAGAGTGAGTTGTGAGTAGCAAGCAGGACGGGAGGGTAAGAGGGATTACTCACCTCTGTCTGTGTTCTTCCAGATTGTTGCCATGAGCCATGTCTGGCCATATACATTTAAAGTAAAATGAATTTTAATGAAATAAAGTTAAAAATTCAGTTCTCTGGCTGCACTAGCCACATTTCAAGGGCTTAATATGTAGTCACATTTGGCAAGTGGCTATGTTACTGGACAAAACAGGGACAGAACATTTCTATAAATGCAGAAAGTTCAATGGCGTGGTGTTAAAATTATTTTCTTAGGTTTTTCTCTGCCTCAGCCAAAGCCAGCCCCTCTCATTAGGGCTTTGCGGCTTAGAAAGCATGTTCCCCGGAAGCCCCAGGAGGTCTGGCTTAAGGCTGGAGTTGGGGGATGGCTGGAGGGATCCTTGTCCCCATTGCCCCAAAGGCACACAGGGACCCAAGTCTGCAAAAAGACCTCCCATCCATACTGGGCCAACAAAGTGATCCAATTTCGGAATTTCATGCCATTTTAGTCACAGTGAGACCCTGAGACACCATTTGTTTTTAAATAATGCCAGATTTTACAGATTTTTTTTTTTTGGCCATGCCATGTGGCACATGGGATCTTAGTTCCCTGACCAGGGATCGAACCCAGGCCCTTGGCAGTGAGAGTGTGGTGTCCTAACCACTGGACCGCCAGGGAATTCCCCAGATATTACAGATTTGCTTTCAAGATTTGGAGAAAGCTTGAGACATCCTGTATTAGTTTCCTCCTGCTGCTATAACAAATAACCATTAACTTTATGACTTAAAACAACACAAATTTATTATCTTACATTTCTGGAGGTCAGAAGTTTGCAATGAGTCTCACTGGGCTAAAACCGAAACGGTGGCAGGGCTGTGAACTGTCTGGAGGCTATAGAGGAGAATCCACCCATTGGCTTTTCTAGCTTCTAGAAGCTGCTCACATTCCCTGCTCCATTTTCAACACCAGCATCTTCAAATCCCGACCCCTCTCCCTCTGTCCCTCTCTCCCCATCTCCATCTCCCTCTCCCTCTCCACCACCTCTGCCTCCATCATCACATCTTCTCTGACTCTGACCCTCCTACCTCCCTCTAGTAAAGACCCCTGTGATTACATTGGTCCCAACTGGTTAATACAGGATACTCTCCCCATTTCAGAATCCTTAACTTAATCAAATCTCCAAAGCGATTCTGCCGAAGTGCCTTTTGCCATGTGAGTAACATATCCATAGATTTCAGGGATTAGGATGTAGCTATCTTTGGGAGGCTATGATTCTGCCCACCACACATCCTAGGAGACAAGAAGAGGTCTACTGGCTTTGGAAAACCCCACATGAGCCTGGTCACTTTCTCAGACGCCAAATCTTTCTGAAACAGCTTCATCAAGCCACTGGAATTACATTTCCTCTCCCCACCTTCCTATGTCTATGCCAAGGTCAGAGAGCGTATCCTCTCTGTCTGCGGGGTCACTGCCTGCGGTCAACGCCACCTTGGGGGACATGCAGAAGGTGCAGGAGCCGGCCGAGGTACTGACAGAGGTGACCCGCCGCAGCGAGGAGCTCACGCCCTTGGCCCAGGTGAGTAGTTCCCACCCGCTGAGCCAGGCAATAGGACGTGCACTTCTGCGGTGGGTGGCTGACAACAGACCCCAACCCAGGTCACAGGTCCCTCAGTCACAGGGCCCCCAAGACTTCTGCCTTCTTGTTTCCAAGGCTCCCACAGGGGCGATGCCAAGGGAGGGGAGGTGCCCCTCTCACAGCCCTGTGTCTCCCGCTGCTTGTGATGGCCTGTGTGCTCACACACCTCACTCCCCCGCCAGCCGGTGCGCACCTGACTCTAACTAATCATTGGGTGGCCAAGGGTGTGTCCAGATGCTGCTGCTGACCCGACCATGGCCCCCACTTGAGTGCACTGCGATGTCCAGCTGCCAGCTCTTGCCCTTCTTTGCCTGGGGGCCTTCTCTGACCTCCCCTCCAGAGTCCACTCTGCCTGCCCACATGGCAGGTTGGACATGTCAGGGGTTCAATGCAGTTCTCAGTGACTAATGGGCTGGGGTACAGATACCCCGGCTCCCCCGCTCCTCTTGGTGGAGACCTCCCAAGTAGGACTGAGCCCCAGGTAAGTGGCTTGATCACACCCCCTGGACTGGCTTCCTACCCTTCCCTGTCTCACTTTCCCATTCTGCTTCCAGTGTTTCCTGGGATAATCTCCAAATAAATGACTGGTTGTCAAATTCTTGCCTTAGGGCCTGCTTCTTGGAGAACTCAAATTGAATCACCACTTTCCCAACACTGTGGCAGCCAAATGTCAATAAAGAAGCCATAAGCAGTAAAGGGGAGAGCTGTCTTGGCTCTGCCCCACCCACTCTGTCAGGAGGTTGTCCCCCTCACGTTCCTGGTCCTGGAGCCTGCTATGCTGACCTTTATTTCTGGGACCCTGATCACCCTAATATCATACTTCCCACTTACACATCCATTTGCTCATGCATCCCTTCTATGCACCTACATCTATACACGTACATATACATCCGTCTCTCCACCCTTCCACTCATTTATCCATGCATTAATTTTTTCATTCATTCAACAAGTGCTCCCCAGATGCCTAGTATGTGCCAGGTACTATGCAACTCATTGAAAATTCATCAGCAAATCACATAGACGTGGCCTCTGCCTTCATGGCACTTTTAGACAACTGGGCCTGCCAGTTACTAAACCATTTCACAAATACATATATAATTACAAAATTGGAATAAGTGCTATGTCCATCCAGCCAGCCAGCCAGCCAGCCAGCCAGCTAGCTATCTCCAGTCAGTGAATGTTTACTGAATGCCTACTATGTGCTGGGCATTGTGCAAGGCACTCTGGGAAAGATCCAGAGATGCATGAGGCTAGTGTCCTGAAAGAACTTAGCACGTGATAGGGAAGGAACACCTGGCCTCAAGTCAGCGACACAGGCAGCTTGTGTGACGGGCCCAGCCCAGATTTTCCCTGGCTTGAGCCCCCACCTTGCTCCCCTCCACTGCAGCGCTGGTCCCTGGAATGGCCCGGGGGCTGGTCTAACCCAGGCCGGGGCGCATGCTGTTCTTCCTCCTCCTCGGGGTGAGCCCAGCGGGAGGCCAGCAGGGCTCTGCAGCACGCCAGTGAGGCCTTGTTGGCAGTGAGTGCCGAGGCCCATCCTGAGGACCAGAGGCGCCAGGCGGCCACCAGGGACCTGTTCCAGGCTGTGGGCAGCGTGCTGGAAGCCCCCCTGAGGGACAGACCAGAAGAGCCTGCAGAGGCCAATGGCAGCCAGGTAGGTGTCCCAGCCCAGACGCAGACGTCACGCTTACCGCGTGCCCAGCTCACACCAGCACTTCTAGGTGGATCTTTCTCCACATCTTGCAGATGAGGAAACTGAGGGACTGAGTTTAAAGTCCTTTCTAGGAGCTGAAAGAAAGGCTCCAGAGACCAGAGCTTCTGGCAGGCAGTGTGTTGCAGCAGGCCAAGCGCAGCCTTCAAAAGAGGCGGCCTGAGTTTGAACCCTGACCTTGTCACTCACAAGCCTTGTGACTTGGGCCAGTGACACAACTTCCTGCAGCCTCATCTCCTCATCTGTAGTAGGTTGACAAGCTCTGCCTCACCCTGGAGAGGCCACCCGTTGGAGAGATCGTTGGTTCACCCTTGCAAGTTTGAATCCAACTCCTGGCTCACTTAGCCAAGGATACGGAACGTCTTTAGAAGAGAGGCAGCCCCCAGGGTAAGAAGAGCTGCAGCACAGCCTCACGCGGCCGCAGCACCCAGGACGTCATCATGACGGAGCCACAGAACCCATTACCTGCTGCTCCACAGTCCTTTACCTTGCGGGGCCATCACTGCATTCAACAAGAACTCACACACACATTCTCGCACGTGGCCACACAAACACACTCAAACACATATCCACACACTCACAGACACCCACAAACACTAAAACTCATACACACATTCAATCACACACACTCACACATTCACGCACACTTCTAGGCACTCATTTATGCTCTCACATACATTGGGAAGCCCACACTCCAGCACACACTCACACAGATGCACATTTACACTCATATCTTCACACAGGGCCACAGAGTCACACAAACACACAGACTCTCATATACGGTTGCAGTCACACACAAAACCACATACGCACACTCATTCATGCTCAGATACTTATACTCCCACACCCTCAAACCACATTCACACACTTACACTCACACACACCCACTTACACTCACACATACACACACTCAAATATTTACATTCACACACAGTCCCCCTCAATACACACATAAACACTCACATTCACGCACGTACAGTCGCACACCCGTCAGACATAAGACATACACGGACGCACAATCTGTGCACTGATAGGAACTCTGCACAAACGTCCAGCCCTCCTGCTCCTCACGCCTGCCTTGGCTTCAGCGAGGCCACATCTTCACCCAAGGGTTTGGGTTGCATGGGGAGTGGAGTCTGAGCCCGGGTGACCCCGTGCGATGGCTCTGCCTGTGACTTTCCATTTCCCCACGAATAAGACCTGGGCTGTGGGCAGATGTCAGGGTCCAACGGAGCAGCACGGACAGGCGCATAGTGAGCCCTGCCGTGACCCCGGCGCCTCCCCTTATCAGTGCGTGGCCTCCACAAGTCATCACTCTCTCTGTGCCTCTGTCTCCCCGTCTGCCAAACAGGGGTTGTAAAGCACCTGCTGGCAGAGGCTGGAGTCTTCTAAGTGCTTACTCTTGGCTCCCTACAGCACCTGGTGCCCAGTAAAGGGCCTTCCATCATGGTCTCCGCCTTGCTCCTCTGCCCTCTCCCCGTCCCTGCCAAAGGGCACACTAGCCTGGCGGCAGTAACCAGAGGTGGTATACGGCCACCAGTCCACAGCAGTGTCCCCTGCTTCCTTTTCCAGACAGCCATAGTGCCCCAGCTGCTGGGAGCTATGGGGCACATGCAGGCCGCCGTCCTGCCGGGGGGACTGCCCGGGGGCCTTCCAGCCACGCTGGCCGCCCCCTCCATCTCCGTGTATACAAACAGGTAACCGGCTATGCTGTGGTATCCCCTGACCTGGCTCATGCCACATCCACATCCCAAGACCCTGTGACAGGCAGAGCCCAGGAGACCTGCCTGGCAGTGGGGAAGTGATGGGACCTAAAGTGGAAAGGGCTTTTCACCAAGAGAAGGTCCCCGTGTTGGGTGTCTGTGCAGCACAGGAAGGGAGGTGGTGAGTGCTATGCTAGTGTCAGAGCCACGCATGTGTCCCGAGAGACGGGTCATGGTGGGCTGTGCAGGTGAGGGGGCAGAATGAAGGGGACTAGCCCACTTTTAACCTCACCCGGAGTGTGTCTGGCAAGCCTGCTGCTCCGTGGACCTGTGGGGATTCCAGGGGCACTTGCCTTGGGAGTTTGTCCGTGGAGCTCCTGCCTACCTCTCACTGAGCCCTCCTGCAGTACCTGGGGATGGCCTCCCCCTTCCATCCCTCCCCCTGACAGTCGTGGGCTGGACGACGCTGCAGGCACGCTGAGAGCCCCGGCATCGAGCACCCTCCCTTGGTTCCTCCTGCCAGGGCTGCGCTCCTGGATCCCAGGGGCAGTTTCCCAAAGCAGCATCCTGATCAGCACCAGGAACCGAAACCAGATCCCCAGGCTACTCAGATGCGACGAGGTCAAAGGCCAGTAAAGATGGTTTTATGGGAGCCCATGACATCAGAGGTCAAGTAGGTAGGGGAGGTAAGTCTGGAGAAATGTCTACAGCCAAGCTCATTTATTCATTCAACAAAATATGTACTGACCACCATCACGAGCCAGGCGCTGCTCTAAGCACTGGGGTGCCACAGTAGGCAAAGCTGGCCACAGCCCTGTCCTCATGGAGCTGCCAGCCCAGAGTGGAAACACTGGCTGCCTTTTATGCTGCTCCTACTGATGCAAATATTCAGAACTATCTACAGGGATCACAAAAGAGCCGCCCACTCTGATGCTAAAGCCGGGATCCCTGTAGAGCAAGAGGTGGGCAGGTCTTCCTCTGACTCTGACCTTCTCCCCTCTCTCCCGGCACCTCTGTTCTCACCTTGTGGAAAGAATACAGCCCCGGAGTTAGCGAGGCTCCCCTGTGCACGTTGCTGCTGCCAGCTCTGCGACCTTCACCCTGCCCGCTGCCCCCTCCCTTGGCTCCATGGAGGACGGTAGAGTGCCTGTGGACATAAGGGTAACAATGGAAGGAACCTCCTTGGGAACAGCCCTTTAGAGTTTGCAAAGCACCTGCACATATATTTGCTCATTTATGTTGATAACAACCCTGTCAATTATGGAATTATTATGCCCATTTTACAGGTGAGGTTCAGTGACTTGCCTGAGACCACAAGCAAAGTGGCAGAGCTGGGGCTCAGACCCAGGCCTCTGACTCCCCAATCCATCCTCTTTCCACTGTGATGTGGAATTTCTCCAGCAGCCCTGGTTTAATTAGTCATTGGAAATTAAGCTCTTCAGACTTTGTTCCATAGCTAGGAAACAGTAAACTCAGGGCTCTTTCCATTCCCAAATTAGGGCACATATGACTCTCTGCTCCTTGAGCCTCAGAGAAAGCAGACAAACTTCTTTCTCTTAGAGACTTGCTGGCTTTGCAGGAAGAAAGGCTCAGACTGTTTATAGCCCAGTAACTGCTCGGCTGTAACAAGTCCGATTGGGTCTCTAGGCCCAGCTTTCTGAAGCCACAACCCTGAAGGGGAGACACATACCAGGACAGACAGCAGCAGCTAAAGGCGGGGCCCTCCCAGTCACCCCACAGGGCAAGAGCCACTTGTCCATCCCATCTTAGGAAACCTCATCCTTCCCACAGGGACCTAGTCACCTTCCGGCCTTTGGGGCCCTTGGCTGACACTCTTTGCTCCTGGTTTCAGATGATGAGTTTCCCAGAGAACCCACTCCCAGCCCGAAGTCACTTTGACGTCAGCGGAACCGCTGGTGGCCTCTCTCTGCCAGCCCTGGTGGGCAGCTCATCCCTGTGAAGAATCTGTCGGAGAATATCGAGGTGGACTTGGGGCGCTCTCAGAAGTCAGGAAGTGCTTCTGTCTTCTTTTTCAACTTGGTCAGGACCAAAAGTTGGTCAGTTATGGAAAAAAAGAAAGATTAAAGAAGAAAATCATTAAAAATGATCTTCACCCTTCCTTAAGCGTTGTATTTTAACGTAAAACTATAAATGTACGTCATTATCAATCTTAAGGTGTACAACTGAAAGTTTCTTTAAATCTGTTGATTGGAATTTTAATCATCTTCACTACATAAATCATCCCCTGAACATAGTTAGATTTTCTTTAAAGTGAATAAAAAATGTAGGCACACTGGTACAATACGAGTTCAGATTCTTTTGAGATTTTAATGACTTTTTTTCCAGGCTTCTACAGTTTTCTCATCAGTGACTAATTCAATAACAATTTGTCCCCACTCATCTTTGAGTCTTCTCAAAGCCTTCAACTTAAGTTTTTATGCAAATAGTTCTTTTACACTCCTACTTTGTCAACTTATCACTCTATGAGAGCTATCATCAAAATGGACCCTTACGATCACCAGTACAATGGACGTTAGCAAGTGTGGGATCAGACACAACTGTCTATTGTTGAGCATACGCCTGACAGGTAGGAGGGGCTGCCAGAATTACTAGAGAGGAGATGTTGTAGGTTGTGTTCCCTGGAAGCCGGCACTGAGAAGGTGTTCGTGGTGCAAGATGCTTGCTAGACATCAACGCCTGTGAAGAGTGAAGAAAGAAAACAGGATTGGACAGAAGTCAGACTACAATCCAGACTCCACAAAGGCTCAGTCAACCCAGAGGGGGCTCTGCAGCAAGTAGCAGCCACCAGGGCTCTAGCAATCGTGTTTGCTATCTTCTGTATGTTATGATGTTTTGATATCTTAAAAATCTTGCTGGCGGGGAGAGACTGCCCCTCCCAGGGCCGGCCAGCTCTCAGAGAGAGCAAGAGCTCTGCCAGGGCACACCTTTCATGCGAAAACCAACCAGTCCTGAGTCTATACCCCAACCACCCCCTTTATCTCACTCACTCACCAGGCCAATATTCAAGCTCTGCCCCAAATCATCCCAGGGCCAGGTACCAACTAGAGACCAGCCTTATAGCCAAAGTCTGCTGGAATTATTCAGACTGGCCAATCCTAAGCTGTTTTCTATGCCCTGTCTTGCCTTTCCTGTGGAAACCCCAGTAAAGCTGTGGACTAGGCTTTCCCCCTTGCCTGCTTCTGCATCCTGACCGAGTGCTTCCCCTGTGGCCCTGCGTGGCATGGCAGGTCCTCCGCTCCTAGGAAATATAAGTAATAAATTCTTCAGGGCAGACCCTGAAGGAGCTGAGAGCTGGAGCCTGTCTGATGACCATACTCCCTGTGACTGGGTAGGAGGTCCTTCCTGGAAGGAAGAGCTGGGTGGCATATTCCTGTGTCTACTGTAGAGGGCCACCAGGAGCAAATAAAAAGTGCATGGTGGGCATTAATCAGTCTGTTTTTAAAAGGGGATGGAGGGCATCAGTTAATCTGGAGAGCTGATTAAATGGAGAGTGGTTGTGAGAAATTCTAACGTTAAGAGTAAAAGCAGAGGAATAGCAGCAACTAATTGTTGAGCGCTATTGTGTATCTGGCACTTGACTCAGTATTTTGTATATGATAACATTTTGAATAATCACCGTGAGTCTATGTATTCTACTGATGACAAGAAACTGAGGCTCAGGAATTCCCTGGCGGTCCCGTGGTTAGGACTCCATGTTTTCACTGCTGAGGGCTTGGGTTCGATCCCTGGTCGGGGAACTAAGATCCCGTAAGCCGCGCAGTGAGGCCAAAAAAAAAAAAAAAAAGAAAAGAAAAGAAACTGATGCTCAAAGTGGTCTGTTAATTGGTCAGAGGTCCCAGAGTTAATATAGGGCAGAGCCAAGATCAAAGAGAGATCTCTGTGCCTCTGCGGCCTGTGCTCCTAACTTAATCTTACTTGTTCCACTCTTTGATCAACACCACCACTAGTTCATATGCCACCTTTGTGCAAACTAGAAAGATGCACCCTTGTGCCCTTTCTGTGCAGATGCAGCCCCAAGCTGGGGTGAACAGCTTGATGAGCACAGGCTGAATAAAGGTCCCCAAGCTATCCACATCCTCATCCCTGAGCCGTGAATATGTCACCTGACATAGCAAAAGGGGACTTTGCAGATGTGATTCAAGTTAAACATCCTGAAATATAGAGATGATCCTGGGTTATCTGGGTGAGCCCAGTGTCATCAAGAGGTCCTTATAAGAGGCAGGCGGAGGGGGAGTTGACTCCAGAAAAGAAAAAGGTGATTTGATGACAGAAGCAAGAGGTTGGGTGATGCAAGGAGGGGCCATGAGCCAAAGGACTGCAGGCACCTACCTCCAGAAGCTGGAATACGCAAAGAAGTGGATTCTGCCCTGGAGCCTCCAGAAGGAACTAGCCCTGCCAACTGCAGGGCTGCAAAACCTGTGAGACTGGTTTTGGGCTTCTGGCATCCAGAACTGTAAGAGAATAAATTTGTGTTGTTTTAAGCCACCAGGTTTGTGGTCATTTGTCACAGCAGCCCCTGGAAACTAGTGGAAAGAGCAGAGCGCAGGGTGGATTTCAGGTCCCCAGGGGCTCACCCTGCCCAGCAGCCCTGACGCTCACTGGCATTCCCGTCCTGGCACACCCTTGATTTGACTGTTTCTGATGACAGATCCTGCTGCCTCAGCTTTCAGAAAGACACAGTGAGCCAACTGTGTTGAACCTGACCAGACCTGAAGCTCTGTGGGTGAACCTGGCTTCAGGGGGCGTGGCTTTGGGGATCCAGCTGCACTGCAGACCTGACATCCCACTCGTGCTCAGCCTGGGCTACGGCTAGCACCCCAACGAGACCAGCTACAACGCCCAAGCTCACCTCCTGCCAAAGGCTGCTCCAGGTAGTCCCAGCACTGAGCCAGTTTCTTGAGCTGCTTCCTGGCAGATGTGACCAGCTTAAAACTTGAGAATCAGGGCCATAGGGAAAAAGAAAAAAAAGAGAAAAAACACTTGCTACATTCAGTGCGTATTTTTGTTGGTGGTATTATTACTATTATTAGGTGATATTAGGTGAACACTTATTATATGCCCTGAAGAAGCTGACAAGCACTCACAGAACTGAACTCATTACAATCCTCATAATAGCCCTTGGGGATGAAGATGAATGAAATTTCTACTTTTCAGATAAAAACAGAGAGGTTAAGTAACTGGTCCAGAGTCACACAGCCAAGAAGGGACAGAGTCAGAATTTGAGCCCTGGTCAGTCTGACTTGGCAGCCGTGCTCAGCACGCTGACTTGGGAGTGCCTCTTCTTCCATGCTCCTGGTCTCAGGAGGAGAGGGTACTCCTAGGACATCGGGGCGGCCATCAGGATCGGATTCCCTGCCAAGGCATCTTGGTGCCCCTCTCCCATCATGCTAGTCCAGTTTCCATGAGGCTTCAGACGGACCCGGATCCCCCCTTCCTGCAGATGGGCTGTCCACATGGATCCTGAGCCCAGAGGACCTGCATTTTGGAGAAGGCATCTACTACCTGACTGTGATCCCCCAGTCTGACCTGGAGCCGGCCCCTGGCAGGGACTTCACAGTTGGCATCACCACCTTCCTGTCCCATTGTGTGTTCTGGGATGAGGTCCAGGGGACTTGGGACAACGCCGGGTGCCAGGTAGGGAAAGGGAAGCAAAGAAGAAGGTGGTAGAGCTGAGACTCAAACCCAGGTCTGTCCCCAGAGCACAAGCTCTAAGCGACGTGAGGCACTGCTTCTCCAGAGCTCACAGAGCCCTCGGAGGCATGTGGCCCTACTAATTGCAATCAAATCCCTGTCTCAGGGCAGCTCAGCTCTGCCTCCAAGGATCCAAGCCCATGACACTGTCCTGGTGACAGACATTGGCTCTGAGGCCATCAGAAGCCATCTCTGAGGTATCAGTGTCCCCCTTCCTTCTTCCATGCCTTTGCATATGCTGCTGTCTCCCCCAGGACACCCTTCTTCCCTACCCCGCCTGAAAAACTCCCATTCACCCTTCGATCTCCCAATCCAATGCCACCTTCTTTGGGTGGCAGATGTTTGCAGTCTCCCTCTGTTGCACTTCCATACCCTCCCCAAGAACAGCCACCTCCACATCTAGTTGAAATTTGTCACACACCTGTCTCCATCCCCTACACCATATACCTTCTTTCATTCATTCTACAAATATTCACCAGGTGCCAGGCCAACTGATAGGGATACAATGATGAGAAAAACCAGTGAGCTTTCAGTCTAGCAGAGGGCACAGACAAGAAGCAAATGGCATGTATGTCCAATGACAACAGTCATAAGTAGCGTAAGAAGCCAGGTCCCAGCAGAGCCACAGACGGGGACTTAAAGCCAAGCTCCTTCCGGGTTTGTTTCTGCTGCATCTTTGGCTTCCTTGTCAACTCCTGCTTCCAGCTGTCACACATAGGGAGTCCCCCACAAAGTGCCAAGAAGAGACGAAGGCACGTTGAGATGTCCAAGAGACAGTGGGTCCCCCACACCTGAAGCACAGGTCTTTGTACCTCGTGAACGAGACCCTGGGTGTGCTGCAACCTTTTAGAGTCCTTGCTACCAAAAGCTTGTCCGATCCCCACGTTGCTGGCAGAATACCCGCTGCAGGCTGCCTTCCGAGGCCGGGGGCTCAGAACAGGATGGTGCAGGGGCTGGCGGCCCGGCTCTGCCATCAAACAGACTTGGGTCCAATCCCACGTCATCAGTACTTGCAAGGTGACCTTGGACAAGACACCCCACCTCTCTGAACTTTCCCATCTGCAAATGGGGATAAAGGATGGCTGCCACTTACCACAGGGTGGGACCTAGACGAGGTTAGGGGTATAAAGTACTTAATGTGGTGCCTGGCACATAGTAGGTGCTCCACAGATTAAAGTGATTGCTGTGTTAGACACTCTGAGCATAGAGGAGACAAAACTATATAAAATGGAAATCAAGGAAAACAATGGACATAGGATTCTGCATGTAGTTGGGTTGAGGGGGAGCATGGGGACAGATTGGGGGAGGACCACTTAGCTAAACGTAACTTATTGGAAAGTTCCTAGCTTTTGAGTGGAGTCCTGGGTTCCCAGGTGCTTATTATGTTATTAAGAATATACAGCTACTAATGCACACGTACACGAATGTGGGGTGTACAAAAGAATGTCGGAGTTGTGTTATAGTGCCAAAATTATATTAACCCAATATTGTGTACCTGATGCTCATTATAGATATAGATGTTGATACAGATATAGATGCTGATACAGATATACAGAGATCATTGAGGAACCATAAATAAGTGAATGGGGAAAAAAATAAGTAAATGGGATCACCAAGTTTGGATGGAAAAACACCACTGTATTCTCAAAATAACTAAAGAAAGTTCCAAATCTGTAAAATGCAGACCTTATCGGGGTGGGTAAATGCAGAATTATTGCAAGGGGTTTGAGAACTGCATTCTTATTTATACATTTTTCTTGAAGGATACTAAAGGTGAAACTACTGTCACAAGGGGATCTCATGAAAATTTTCTGGTCTTTCCAGATTAATTTATGGTTTTCAAAAGGACTCTCATGCTGGAAAAGACTGGGAAAGCCACTGTCCTCCAAGTCTTTGTGAAAACCCAGGAGGGCAAAGGTGTTAGGCATAAATCAGGTCTGGTCCCTGGGCTCCCAGCGCTGAGATGGTCTTGTCACTGGTACTTGCTTGGGCTTCTTCTTTTGAACCAACCCCACCCCTCCTGGGTGTGCCAAGGGTTCCCGTAAGACCCACAGCTGTATGCTAAATGCTGACCAGGATTGGGAAACAGTGAGCAAACATGGAACTAAGACCCATGTGAAATCTGTCAATAAAGCAGTTGACGCCATAGCTGTTGGAGGGGTCAGCCTCTCTCGGTGGCTCGTTAAAGGTAAAAGAATTACCTGCTGGGCATGTTTGGGCTGCTGCGGGCTCTTCCTCACCAGATGCTGGGCACAGAACTTTCCGCATGCCAGTATTTTCTGTTGCCTCCTACCTTACCACCTCGTTGTGGACCCTGGAATGAAAAGGTAGTGCTGGGTTGTGGGTTTGAATTAAATCTTTACCCACCAAATGGCCCTGGGTGGATTGCAAGCTGGCTGGGGGCTTTAGGGAAGGCCTGCCCTACCTCATCCCTGTCTCCTCCCTCCCCCAACCGCATTCCCCACACCGCCAGGGACCTCGTGCCCAAGTTCCATCTACACACCCCGTTTCCCCACATTTTGCCACCCTTGTGCCCAGGGATGGCCACAGCAGTAGCCAGTCCTCCACAGAAGGACGATCCTGAGGAATGGGTCTGGGCAGGCCCTGTAACAGGGAATTCTGAGGTCCAGGTCCCCAAACCACCATCTAAAAGTGGGCGTCCCAGGGCCAGGACTAGGTAAGGCAAGTGAGGCATCTAGAGTGCAAAATTTAAGGGGGGGATCTTTCCTGGGGTCACCTAGGACCTCGCCCTAGTCCTGGCTGAGTGGTATGTGCTGTGGTGGGCATGCCCCGCCCCGCCCCCGACTCCTCATCCTGTGCGGAAGGGCGCAGCCTAAGGACGGCTAGACTGGGACTCTTCAAAGCAGGAGCCCAGGACGGGGGGCCGCAGGTTCCTCGATCTAAGGTGGGTAAAATTTAGAGAATTTTTTCCTGGTGCTGAGACACCAGCTTAGGATTTAAATATCTGTCCTTCCCTTTTTCTTGCATGGTTCCCCCAACCTCCGTCTTTTTTTTGCTCTTCAGTGTAAGATGACCAACTGCCCCAGTTTGCCCAGGACTAAGGGGGCTTTCAGTTTGAGAAGCAGGAAAGTCTCTGGCAAACTGAGATGAGTTGGTCACCCTGAATGTCCTCTCAGCACCTTGCCCATTGCCTGGCCTGGAAGTAGCACCCAACAAACACCTGCCTAGTGAAGGAGCACCCGGTGGGAGAATGTAATGTAAGGATGCACACCAAATGTGTGATAACGGCTGCTTTTGGAGGCTGGCAGACAGAAGGGACTTCAATTTTACCCATAATACTTCTCACCTAAAAAAGGCAAAGCAGACTGGCAAGATGGACACAGGTGCTCACTGAGAATGACAGGTGCAAAGATGCTTATTATAGACATTATTCTCTGCATTTTAAAATTAATTTTTAACTAAGTAAAAAAGCCCAAAGGAATCCTCAAGCTGGTCTCCCAGCAGTCTCCCCAGCCCCTCCCCAGGACAGTGGCCACCCCTCACAGTTCTCCTCCCTTGAGCTCGAGCGGGCGGGGATGTGCTCCCTGAATACTCCTACCAGGGCCTCTTTGGGGCTGCAGGTGGGACCACGGACCACCCCCTCCCAGACACACCGCCTCTGCAACCACCTCACCTTCTTTGGAAGCACATTCCCGGTGATGCCCAATGCCGTGGACGTCCGCCAGACTGCTGAGCTCTTTGCCACCTTCGAGGACAACCCTGTGGTTGTGACCATCGTGGGCTGCCTCTGTGTGGCCTACGTGCTGGTGGTGATCTGCGCAAGGAGGAAAGACGCTCAGGATCAGGCCAAGGTGAGGTTGCACAGTCCCCGGGAGCAGGAGGGAGGAGCAGGAGTGTCCCCTTGCAGGGGCTCCAGGGGATGGAGCCCAGGTGGGGAGCTGAGGGGCCAGCTGCAAATCCAGGCCTTGACCCCTGGAGTCATCTCAGGTAAGCTGGCCCCTCAGCCTCTTGACCAGTAAAATGTCCTTGTTCATCAAAGTATCAGGAGGAGTATGAAACTGACCTCTTATTGAGAATTTACTATGTGCCAGGTATTACCCCCATTTAATGCTCACGATAGTCCCAAGGGGAAGGTACTGTGTTGAGAGTCCCCAAGACCACCCTCGAGTTCAGTGATTTGCTAGGACTCACAGAACTTAAAAAAGCCACTATCCTTACGATTATGGTTTATTATAGTGAAAATGGTGCAAATTAAAATCAGCAAAGGAAAGGGTCCAGGAGAGATCAGGCAAGAGCTTCTAATATTCCTCTCCCAGTGGAGTCCTATGGACAGATGAATTCTTCTGGCAATGACGTGTGATAGCACATGTGAAGTACGGCCAACCAGGAAAGCTCCCCTGAGCCTTGGTGCCCAGGGTTTTCTTGGGAGTAATTCCCACAGGTATGGAGCCTGCATGACTGACTTTAGTTAGTCTCCAGCAACCACTGCTCCCCATCCCTGCCCAGGTCAGACTGATAGAGCGTGGCCCAAAGCCCTCACCACAGATCACATCGTTAGCACATACTGCCTGAGGTGGCCCAAGGCCCCACGTAGTCAGACACTCTTATCATGCAGGCTATTTCAAGGACTTAGAGGTTATCTTCCACGAGCTGGCCAAAACCAGTCTATCCTTTGGAATGTGTGGGGTTTGGATAACCCAAGCCTGCTGAATTCACCCTTTACTGCACAGCACCTCTATCATTTTACAGAGGAGGCAAGTGAGGAGCAGAGAGGGCAATTAACTAGTCCAAAGCCACCTCCCTCCCAGGGGCCAGAATTCAAACCCAGATCTGCCTGACGATAAGTCAGGTCTGAGGATAGAAATGAGACCAAACAATAACCATTTGTGCAACCAATTGTGACAACAAAGTTCTGATTATTTTTCTGATACAGGCATCATATCTGACACATAGGAGCCGTCAATAAACATTCATGAGTGACTGAGCACACAAATGAATACAAGGATGCATTGTCACAAAGCTCTGAAACTTTCAACATTCCCTACTGTCCCTATACACAGCAATACTTCTCAGGGTGTTAGGATGGTATGAAACCTAAAAAGATAATAGTTGCCCCATTTATCCTGCTGTCTTTGATTTGCCCAAGGGATTTAACATTAATACGTTAAGTCCCTCAGCTTTAGGTTGATTCCTGGGAAGCAGACTCTGAGATGGAGTTAAGTATGCAGGGTGTTTATCAGGGAGTGCCTGGGATCAGCCCCTGGGCAGGGAGGGAAGGAGGCAGGATGGGCAGGGGGAGAAGTCAAGCTGGGATGCAGCCCACTGACAGCTGGGTGACCCCTTGGGGAGCTCTAGAACTGTCCTGAGTTGGGTTGAGAAGCCCAGGTCTTGATCTTGGGCAATGCATCAATCTGTTCTTAGATATCGGCCTCTCCAGGATGGGGCATGACTTTGACAGAGGAGACTCTTGCATCCCTGGCTACACCACCTCGGCAACTGGGAAAACAGTCCTCCATTGACAGGAGATCTGGGCAGCTCATCACAGAGCGCTCTGCAGCCTCTGACCAACTCCAGCTATTTATTTTCTGCTAAAACAACTTAACATTCATTCCTTCTAAATTCCCTTAGAGGCACAATCTGGTTACCAAGGTTATGAGGAATTATTTATGAACAGAGTTTGCATTCATCAGCTCAAGCATCAAACATTCTCAGCTTAATACCAAGTTCACTTCCAATTTGACTACTTTGGGTGATATTTAATACTGAATGTACTTTTTTATTTTAAAAGTTTGGTTTTCACTTAAAACCCTGCTGTTGTAAAGAACAGTTCTCACCTGATGGAATGAATCAATAGCATACATAGTTTTGCTTTCCCCCTTTAATTGTCATGAATGCCCGACTCACTCTTGGCTGCTGTGCGGTGGATGAACCCACCAAGCAGAGCCCTCCTAATGCCATCCTTCTGTCCAGGTGAAGGTCACAGTGCTGGAGGACAATGACCCCTTTGCCCAGTACCACTACCTGGTGACAGTTTATACCGGACACGGGAGGGGGGCAGCCACTTCCTCAAAGGTACCTGACCTGCAAGACACCTCGGTTGATCCGCACGTCCCACTCAGCAAAGCGCTTGCCAGTCCGTTGTTGAGTTACGTTAGCCCAGTGGATTTTGTTGTACGGTTTTTTCACTTTTGCTTTTTTTTTTGAGAAAAGTATCTTTTTTGCCAGACAAAATAACACCCTAAGCCCCAATATTTAAAAATATAAAGGAGGAGTGGATTAAGGGAGAGTTGGGGTCTGGTATACTGTACTCACTGGTCTTCTCATTTAACCCTACTAAAAAATAATTCAGACAGCTGGTTACCTGCACGCAAATGTGCTCACATATGAAGAACAGTCAGTAGACTGTTATCAATGAATAAAGGGGAAAACAGAATTTCTAAGAGAAAGGGGAGAAAGGAAAGAAACAAACAATGGCAACCATTTGAAAATGAGCCTTGAATTACATTTTTTAGGAAAACTGATTAGCTGGCATCCATCTGTCCCTGAGAAGGCTGACTAGAGGTAATAAGGACACAATTCCATTTGTTTATGAATTCTCTGAAATCCTTAAGTTTAGCTGTGGAGCATACAGCAGGTTGTCTCTGTCATGTCTCAGCATCCTTAGTTAAGTCTGGCCTCACCCTATCACTCATCAGACTGTAGCATCCCCTGCAGCAGCCTCCAAGCTTCCTTCACTGAAATTGTGCTCCATGGAACACAGTTTGAGAACCACAGGCACTGTGTGTACTGTCCCGGAGAAATCTCCATTGATTTTTTGTTTTTGTTTTTTATTAATTAATTTATTTTTTGGCTGCGTTGGGTCTTCGTTGCTGTGCGCGGGCTTTCTCTAGTTGCGGCGAGTGGGGGCTACTCTCCGTTGCAGTGTGAGGGCTTCTCATTGCGGTGGCTTCTCTTGCTGCGGAGCACGGGGTCTAGGCACGTGGGCTCAGTAGTTGTGGCTCGCGGGCTCTAGAGCGCAGGCTCAGTAGTTGTGGCGCACGGGCTTAGTTGCTTCACGGCATGTGGGATCTTCCCAGACCAGGGCTCGAACCCGTGTGCCCTGCAATGGCAGGCGGATTCTTAACCACTTCGCCACCAGGGAAGTCCCTGTTTTTTAAAAAATGACATTAGGCTCCATGAGAGCAGGACATGTGTCCACTTACATTTTACTTTTTATTTTAAAAATCTTATTATTTATATCTTATTATTTTTATTTATGTTATTTTTATTTAAATTAAAAAAACTGATATTGCTGCATCTTAGGGCCTCAACCAGCTAACACAGAGTAAGTGCTCAGTAACGATTTGTTGAATAAATGCAGGAATCACTTTCATCCATCTAATGAAACATCCATCCCACTTCCATTTGACACTGAAGAGCTGACCTTACAGGGAAAGAAAGAATGAAAATCTGTGATCCACAGGCCATTTCTCTTCATGGAGAGTTGCAGTCACATTTCAATTGATACTGTCTTAGTTCGGTTCTCCTGGCACAGTGGTTCTCAACTGGTTGGCCCCCAGGGACAGCTAGCAATGCTGGAAGTGGTTTTGGTTGTCACAACTTGGGACAGGAAGAGATGCTCCTGGCACCTAGCGAGGAGAGGCCAGGGATGGTGCTAAACATCCTGCAGCACACAGGACAGCCCCAGAGCAAGGAATCATCCGACTGAGAAAGTCTACAGTGGAGACTCTGCTGTAGAAGCCGACTCTGAAACAGGGATTCAAGCACAGGTAGTTGATTTGAGAGGGGATCCCAGGACACCACATACAGGAGTGGGAAGCCAGGTGGGGAAGGGAAGGAACAAATAAGGGGCGCATAATCAAACCCATTACCCCTGTGGGCAACTGCAGCCCAATCCCACTGGGGAACTCTGGAAAACAGTAAGGAATGTGGGCCTCAAAGTCATCCCAGCTGAGGACTAAGTGAACTGGGTTAGTTATCCACCAATCCCACCAGTCATTGGTGGAAAATGGCCTGCAGGGGCCATCAGGTCTCTGCTACCTTCAACCTGCTGCTCTAACAGCCAAAGAAAGTCCCAGGGAAAGAGGCACAGCTGCTGGCAGTTGGACATGGGAACCCCACAGTGGTGAGGCTGAGTGATGGATGTCAGTGGAGCATAGGTGTCATCTGCTGTAGTTGGTTTTGGCTCAGGAAATCAGGCATGGTCACCAGCCATCACCGGGATGGCTTCAGAAAAATACAGATTCCTGAGCCCTGTGCCCAGTATTCTTGGTAGTTCTGGAGTGGGGCCTGGGAATATGTATTTTCAGAGTAGTGGGCCATCATTCATTCCTGTCTCAATGCCGGGAACTCTGGGAGGCACTGAGAATATAACCGCTAGGGAGAAAAACCAGTTCTTGCCCTATGGCCCTTTCAAATAAATATTCGAGAAGTTTGAAAAGGTCACCAGGAAGAATTTTATGAGTATAACTCATCTCAAAGATGTAAATGCAGATAGTGTCACCCCTAAATCTTCACACAACTGAAAAATAACTCTGGCAGGTCCAAGATGGGAGGAGAGGAGGTGAAAAGGCCATGCTTTGTTGGGTTTCATTGGTTTTTCAACACCTCCAGTGAAACACGGGGCTCTGTTACCACGTGGAGTTGGTCACTACTGGTCTCTGGATTTCAGGGGACTGTCTCCCTATATGGCCTGGATGGAGAGAGTGAGCCCCACCACCTGTCAGACCCCGACATCCCGGTTTTTGAGCGAGGAGGAGTGGATGTCTTCTTACTCTCCACCCTGTTTCCCCGCGGGAGCTGAGGAGCCTGCGGCTATGGCATGACAACTCAGGGGACCAGCCATCCTGGTGAGTCAGGGGAGGGTAAACCACAAGGACCTACCAAGTGCCAGGTCCAAGGCTGGGCATTGTGCTTTTGCTGCTTTGCTGGTCCTCACGAGCCTCTGTGAGACGCACAGAATGGATCCCCATTTCACAGATGAGGAAACCAAGGGTCAGAGAGGCCCACCAGTCCACAGGCCACACAATGCTAGTCCCTCCCTTGACACATCTGCAGCATCAACCTGTCATTTAGCCCTCCATTTCCCCATCTGTAAAATGGGATAGACGCCTATTGCAAAGACAAACTCTGCCCACTAGGAGGAAAGTACATGAGACATTGGGCTGATTCTCCAGGAGAAGACCTAAGAAGAGCTCTTCTGCAGAGCACTAAGTTAAGTCTTCCTGTGCTTTTCTCACTGGATGCTCACAGTGACCCTCTGGGACAAGCGCTGTTATTATCCTTGTTTTATAGGTGGGAAAATCTAAGCTCGGGAAAGATAACTGACTTGCCCAGGTCACACAGCTGGCAAGCTCAGAGCCAAGACTCCTTCCCACTGTCTGAGGCCAAAACTAGTGACCCAGATGGGTGGTCTCCAGACTGAACACTCTTCGGTGGCTGGCAGCTTTAGGAAAACACAGCATTTAGACCACTGTCTTTGACTCATCTAAGGCAAAAACACTAATACATTAATGCTTTAAGACCCTCAGCTGTAGGGTTGGTTCCTGGGGAGTGGCTCTGAGATGGAGTTGAATATGGAGGCTGTTTATCCAAGGAGTGCCTGGGATCAGCCCCTGGGCAGGGAGGGAAGGAGGCAGGATGGGCAGAAGGAGAAGAGCTTTGATGCAGCCCACAGACAGCTCAGCTGACCACACAGGGGGCTCTAGAGCTGTCCTGAGCTGGGCTGAGATGCCTGGGTTTTGATCACACCCAGGTTCTGTACCCAAAGGTCACTGGGGATGTCAGCTTCCCCAGGAGGCTGCGTGACCTCAACAGAGGTGGCTCTGGCATGCCTGATGGGACTACCCTTCCAGAAAGGAGAAAATGCATGTCAGGAGCTTCTTAGCACAGTCCCCATTGTGCAGTAAATGCTCAATAAAGAGTGCCTCTTGTTATCATTACTCTTATTTCCCTGTAAAGCAACTGCTGCTGGATCTGGCCTCCCAGCAGAGGCAAGATGATTTCATTTCTTCCCTGGGCCTCAAAGATCTAAATCAGGTTAGATGATCGCCACGAAGTGCTGAATGGACGGCAGGCTCATTCTCTGGATGGAAGCCCACAGGAGGACAGAGTTTCGTGTGCTCAAGCCTGCACCTCCCTGTACACACAACAACCTGGCCTTCCTCACTTGTAAAGCCCGGTGACCCTGGGCTTGCTGCCCTGCATGAGGGTTCACAGTTTCAGAATGCACACTTTTGCAGCATATCTGTGAAAACCTGGCAACCTCCAAGCTGGCAGTCTACACTAGCTGAACTCCCCACATGAGGCCAAATTCACCCACTGATTGGGGCATTTTGATCAAGGCACCAAGAGCAATGAAGAAAAATACAAAGTCTCTTTCCAAGAGTTCTCGTTCTTGGGCTCAGGTTTGGACCTTCGTGGGGTCCAAAGAAGTCTCATCCCCCCACCACATTATCCTCAAAAGTGTGGGTCCCTTCCAGGTATGTGAGCTGGGTGCTGGTGCATGACCTGGCAATGGACCGGAAGTGGTACTTCCTCTGCAACTCGTGGCTGTCCATCGATGTCGGAGACTGTCCTTGACAAAATATTTCCAGTGGCCACAGAGCAGGACAGGAAACAATTCAGGTACTATATTTTTTCTTTTTAAGCAAATGCTCTTTACTTTGTTCTTTCATCTCTAGGGAAGTTGCGTTATAATTCAGTCACAGCCAAATAAAAGCACATTTCAGCTAGTGGGCCGGGGCAGCTCTGAGTGTGTGACATTAATAACCAGTTTTTCTTGTTGCAGTTAAAGGGCCCTGAAGGGACATGGACCCTCCAAGACAGAATTATCTTCAGATGGTGATAACAGTTATAGAACACTTATCCATATTTACTTACGAATGTCACAGAATGATATTGTTTATATGAGTGAACAGACTGATCTGAATGGTGATTCAACGTCTGGCCACCTGGAGCTTCTTCTTCATGTTGTTTTATCCTAGATGCATTTTTCAGCATGTTTCCCCTTGCTTTACTCACTCCCTCACCCCCTTTCCTGTTGCGCATCCTTCCACATCCGTCCCCAAACACAAATAAGCAGATACAAATGTACACACATGCACATGCACACACACACAACACCACAGATCGTTATTTTATAACTTTTTAAATGGCATGCTACTCTAAATATGTTGCCTCTTTTCCTTAATGATATATCACGCACATCCTTCCAGGAGGGTATGTTTGGGTCCAACTTTCCTTAGTGGCTGCGTGCTCTTCCACAGAATGGATGTCCCACAGCCACTCTCCTATGGATGGGCATTCAGTCTGCTTCTAGTGCATTTACTGAAAGACGACTTTTCCTCCCAGCTGCCACCGTGAGCATCTCAGCCGCCAAGGGGGAAAAAGTCTGAATCAGAGAGACTTGGACCCCAACACAGGTATAACACAGACGTGGGCACGGATCACAAAGTCCCACACGCCTGCTGTTGACTTGCCGCGTGACCTTGGATACGTCACCGCACCTCTCCAGGTCTCAGCTTCTGCATCTGAAAAATGACGAGTTCAATGTGCCTGCCCCATAGGGGGTCCCAGGTCCCATGAAACGATGTAGTAACGTGCTTGGCACACTATGCGGCTCACACCGAGTACTCAATTCCAGAAGCAGATATTATCTCTGAGTGCATCAGCACATGTGATGCCTAGAAACTCGGCAAGGAGCTCTCTGAAGGCAAAAGCTCCTCATCCCTCCTGTGAAGCCCTGGTGCCCAGCAGAGAGCCTGGGACACAGCACCAGGGGCATCAGATATTCGTTGAATAAGACGAATAACATGGACAATCACTGTTGTTGGCAACTGACCTCTCTCTTTCTGCACCTTCACTCTGAGTCCAGGCCACCGGCACACCCCCGAGTCACAAAGTATCGTACAACCCTGGAGGATTCTGGCATTGACCAATCAGGACAGGCGGCAGCTGGGAATCTCTACTCTGGACACTCTTAGCAGAATCTGGGCCTTTGAATAGCTCCTGTGGTTAAACTACATTCTACTCATAGGGAAATAATACAGGTTCTTTAGGAGAATGTGGTGCCATTTTCAGAAACCTTGTCTCACAATTTTTATTCTCTCAAACTGAGTCTGAACCCAAAGCCTGGGATTTTTAACCACTATTCTCTAATGCTCTAATTATAACAAAACAAATAACATTAGAGTTATATATTATTATATAAAAATTATAGGGCTTCCCTGGTGGCGCAGTGGTTGAGAATCTGCCTGCCAATGCAGGGGGACACGGGTTCGAGCCCTGGTCTGGGAAGATCCCATATGCCGTGGAGCAACTAGGCCCGTGAGCCACAATTACTGAGCCTGCGCGTCTGCAGCCTGTGCTCCGCAACAAGAGAGGTCGCGATAGTGAGAGGCCCGCACACCGCGATGAAGAGTGGCCCCCGCTTGCCACAACTAGAGAAAGCCCTCACACAGAAACGAAGACCCAACACAGCCAAAAATAAATAAACAAATAAATAAATAAATAATTCCCATTAAAAAAAAAAAAGTCATGGTCCTTGCTTTAAAAAAAATTATAACAAAAATTATTGCTAACACTGATGAACACTCACCTATATGCCAGCTACTTTGCCAAATGCTTTACAAAAATTACCATTTTTAATCCTTTCAACAATCCAGTGAGGCAGGTTCTGTTATTACCCCCATTTTACAGATGAGTAAACTGAGGTACAAAGAGTAAAGTAACTTGCCTGAGGTCACACAGTAGTAAGAGGGCTGTCTAGGGTTCCAACCACTCTGTCCAGAGTCCCCATCATTAACTTGAAGTGATGCTACTATGATGCTGTATTTCTTCTATAAAAGAAAAAAACAGATGATGAGTTTTAGAAACAAATCCCTCCCTCTCATCCCAGGATTGCTCCAAAGAGATTAGGCTTCTCCCCATTCCTGTCTCCCTAAATGCCTGTCCCTCTCCCCTGGCCTGTCCACACCCACCTGTTTTTCATGAAGACCTCCACAGTCTTCCAGGATGGCCACATTTGGTACTCCATCTTTAGCAGCTCAGCTTGGAGCAACTTCACCCATGTCCACCAGGTGTCCTGCTGCTTCTCACTGCTCCTCTGCACCATACTGACCACCATCATGTTCTGGGGTGTCCCCAAGGACCCAGCTGAGCAAAAGATGGACTTGGGTAACTCCCACTGTCATGGCGATCAGGGCTAGTGGCTGGTGGACATGAACTGTCACTGCCCCAGAAATGCTTTGCAATTCCAGAGGTCCCAAGACCACCCTCAGGTTCAATAATTCATTAGAAGGATTCACAGTAGTCAGAAATGCCATTACACTCATAATTATTAGAGAAAGGATACAGATCAAAATCAGGAAAGGGAAGAGGCACGTGGGGCAGGGTCCATGGGAGACCAAGCATGGAGCTTCCAGTTATGTTCTCCCAGTGGAGTCTGGACAGCGCTCACTCCTCCTGACAATGATGTGTGACAACACGCATGGAGTAATGCCAACCAGGGATGCTCACCCGAGCCTTGGTGTCCAAAGTTTTTATTGGGGCACGCTCACATAGACATGGCTGACCCCAGTATGGCCGACCTTAGCCTCCAGCCCCCCCAGAGGTTGAGGTGATACGGTGCAACCAAGGCCCCCACCATAAATCACACTGTTAGCATAGACTATATGGAGTGGCCCAAGACCCCAGGTAAACAAAGGCATACCCACCAGGCAGGACAGCCCAAGGGCTTAGTGGTCACCTCCCAGGAGCCACTCAAGGGGCAGACCTCTCTTTGGGCAAGGTTAACCCTTACTGCATAGCCACCTTCTGGAAGGGGGGAGGGGACTCTCCCCTTGACCCCTTCCCTCCATCTGCCCCAGGTAAAATTGAATTCACTTGGCAGGAAGTGATGATTGGGCTGGAGATCTCGCTCCTCATGTTTCCCATCAACCTCCTGATCGTTCAGATTTTTTGGAACATCCGTCCTTGGGTAACCAAGGAGCAGAACGCTGGGAAATGGGATGGGGGGGCCCCCTCAGCCTGACCCCCTCACCGCAGCCTGTGGAGGATGGTCTTCTGACACCTGAAGCAGTGACCAAGGCGGGTCCTCAACCTCGGCAGTGTGGGGAGCTCTAGCCTGGGCAGAAGGGGGTGGGGACTGGGGTTTGAGGCCTACAACCCATGTTGTCGGACAGCATGAGTCACTGAGATTCGTCAACTGCGTACACATGCACATACACATATGTGCACACAGTACACACATATACCTACACATGCATGCATACACACATGCCATACGTGCACACATTCACATACACCACACACACCTACATGTACACATGTGCACATGTACACACATATACACACATACACACACATATATCTGCACAGTGCACACATGTACACATACACACACCTACACATGAATGCATACACACATGCCACGTGTACACATCTACATACACCCCACACCTACATGTACACGCGTGCACATGTACACACATATGCACACCTGCAAACACACCTGCACACATACATGTACACATAAGTGCACATATACCACATACGCATGTTTACATGCATGTACACACAGGCACATATAAATATTCACGCAAACACCTACAACATATACACACACATGCACACACATTTTTGCATACCTACTATGTACAAAATATTATACTTTCAAACAGATTGCAGGCTGGAAGCACACAGAAAGAATTCCCTCTGCATTCGTGCACACATTAAGCATTTATTGAGCACCTACCGAGTGCCACACTTCAAAGAATACAGCCTGGAATGTATCAGTTGAAATCCTAGAAGAGGGATTTTTATGGGGGACAAAACAGAAGCTCAGGGTAGTCCAACGTCATGTCTCAGTAGGCAGAGCTGGGATTCAGACCCAGATTGTCCAGCCCCAGGGCAAGTGCTCTTGACCACTCTGCTGCCCCCTCACCTGTAGCTCACGTCCCCTTCCCCCTGGGTGACTTGCAGGATTTGTGAAGACTCGTCAGCTCCTTGTTCAAAGCTCTGAAGGTGCCACCCCCTTGCTCGGGCTGGGACTTCGCGAACTTGATGGACATCAACCAACTGCTGGCCTTGGTGGAAGACGGCGTCTGTCAGCAGAACAAAGCAGGGCAGGTGTTCTGGAAGGAAGCCAGCCAGACAGGGGGCCCTTTAACACTCACTCTTGGGTCTGTACAAGTGAAAGGTGAGTCCTAACATTTCTGGGCCGAGAGGGGGCATGTTGGAGCCAGGTGGATGCAGGACCGAGGGCCACGTCTGTATCACTATCACTAGGGAGTCAAGAAGTCCTACCGGGGGTCTCCCTCACCAGCCTCCACTCCAACCACTCGCCACCGCCTCCCTCGCAGTACCACAGGCATCCTGCTCTCCACACAACGCCAAGCTGCCTTCCCACTAAGGCCTGCACGCATGCTTGTCCTCTGATGGAGAATGTTCTTTCTCCTCTCTTCACTTGGCCAATGCCTACATAGACTTTATTCTTGGCTGATGTGTCCCTTCCTCAGGGGAGCAACCCAACCCCCCGAGCCCACAACAGGGTCTCCAACCATGTGCTCTTTAGCCCCTAAGCATCTCTTGTACTGCTTTCACATTGCTTGTTGCCAAATCATGAATTGTGTGAAGACCTGCACATATGTATTGCACATTATTCTGGTTTGAACTAGTCTCTCTGACTCTGCTCTTGCCCCTTTCCTGTCTATCTTCCACCCAGATCGCTGCCTCCAGTGTTTAGATCAGGTTGTCCAATAGAACTTCCCACAGTGACAGAAATGGTCTATATCTGCACTGACCAATATGGCAGCCACTGGCCACATGTAGCTATTGACACTTGAAATGTAGCTCGTGTGACTAGGGAACTAAATTTTTTTATTTTAATTTTAAATTTTATTAAAAAAAACTAAACCATATATATCTTCCCATAGAAACCTGTTCCTCTTCCTTGTTATTCCTATGAAATCTTTATTCCTATGAAATACTAAAAATTCAGAATCACCTTCTCTTTCTCCTGCAATCCTCACTTGCAATTGATACACACCTTTGAAAATGTCTTTTGAGGGACTTCCCTGGTGGCACAGTGGATAAGACTCTGCACTCCCAACTCAGGGGGCCGGGGTTCAATCTCTGGTCAGGGAACTAGAAAAAAAAAATTTTTTTTAATTTTAAAAAGTCACATGTGGCAAGTGGCTACCATATTGGATGGTGTGGGTTAAGAATGCTGCCATTTTTAAAACACAAGGCTGGTCACAGTCTAAACCTTGTTTAGAATATAAAAATGGAGTCTATAGATTGGGGAGTTTGAATTCATAACTCTTGGCTCCACCTCTGATACAGTGAATTAAATTTTCTAAGGTGAGGCCAGGAATCTGCACTTTTTACCAGTCACTTTTGTGACTGTTATGCACACAGGATGTTGAGAGCCACTGTCCTCCAGACCAGGTCCCAAGTCCTTACTGTAGCACTCCCTCCTGGCCAGGCCTATGCGGACCCCATGGTCAGCCCTACTTTGACCCCCGTGTTCCAGCCACTCTGGAGGATTAGCCCTGGAGAGCTGGGCTTGGGCTGCCCATGAAGGTCGTCCCTGCAGCAGCTCTGCTGATGCCCACGCTGGACACTTGGCCCTGTTTGGGGTCTTTGGGGTTTGGGGGACTTTGGCATTCACAGCATGGGCCTTAGAACAAGGACTCTGGAGTTGGCCAGACCTGGGGCTCTCCCAGACGCAAAAGCAGCTGTGCAACTTTGGACAGTTGTTTAACCTCTCTGAGACTATTTCCTCTCCCTATAAAACGGAAGCGCTGATCCACCCAGCTCCTTGGCTTGTTCTGAGGACTGAATGAGATCATACGACACATGAAGCGCTTAGATCCGAGTCTGACACAAAGCAAGGATTCAGTAAGTGTTTATGATTGCAAATGACGGTATCTTCCGGAAACATTGCCAGAACGCTTACAACACGAAGGCTGGTGATGCTGGAACCATTAGCTGTGGCTTCAGTGAGGGAGGCCCAGGAGGGAGGGGGAGGTAGGAGGCCTGAGTCAGAGGGAGTTAAGAGTCAATGTTGCCAGGTCTTTACCAACATCAGGTCTGAGCCATAGCTTTCTCCACATCACTTGTTATTTTCTCATTCACTTCTCACTGGTGAGTGGGGAGGGGTCCTGGGGTCAGGGTGCTCCATTTTGCCATGTTCTATATCCAGTCTCACGCACCCCTTGTGAAGATGCACACTGGCCACACCTGGGCCCTTCCTGTCCCAGGAGAATGTGCCCCTGGGCACCGGCCTCCCAGCTCAGGCTCCAGGGACCCAGGCCTGGTTCCACTTGGAGAGTTCAAGCTTCCCTTAGAACACTTGGGGAATAATGAAAAGGTTCAAATTAGTCTTTTTCTTGCAATGAATATGCATTAGCTCTGTAATTTAAAACAAAAAAAACCTTTTTTTTTTGTTTTTTTGGGTTTTTTTTAAATATCAATTTTTTTTCACACACACACTGTATTAAATATCAATTTTTTAAAAAATAAATTTATTTATTTATTTTTGGCTGCGTTGGGTCTTTGTTGCTGCACGTGGGCTTTCTCTAGATGCAGCAAGCGGGGGCTACTCTTCGTTGCGGTGCACGGGCTTCTCATTGCGGTGGCTTCTTTTGTTGCAGAGCATGGGCTCTAGGTCCATGGGCTTCAGTAGTTGTGGCACGTGGGCTCAGTAGTTGTGGCACGTGGGCTCAGTAGTTGTGGCGCACGGGCTTAGCTGCTCCGCGGCATGTGGGATCTTCCCAGACCAGGGCTCGAACCCGTGTCCCCTGCACTGGCAGGTGGATTCGTAACCACTGCGCCACCAGGGAAGCCCAACACCTTTGTTTTTTTTTAAAAAAAAAAACTTAAGGAAACTGAAATTTGAACAAACGAACTGTAGAAAAACATTCAGAGATAACGGGGGGAAACTTCTCCACTGACTGGTTGCTTCACGCTATTAAGGGACTATCATTATTGTTTTAAAAATTGATAATGACACATTGTGGTCTTGTTTTTAAAAGGAGTCCTTTTCTTCCATAGAAGCATATTAAAATATTTAGTCTCAGGACGTGGGGCTTGGAATTTACTTCAAAATAATCCACATGGAGAGGGTGGGTGGGGTGCAGGCGAAACAGGATTGGTGACAGGATGAGGTGATAATTTTGAGCAATGGGTATAGGTTCATCTCATCATTCTCTTTACTTTTGTAATTTAAATTTTTTCATAATAAAAAGTTAAAAACAAAAGATTAAGACTTATACCATCTTTGGCAACAGGCAAACTTGGGTTCAAATTCAAATCTTGTACGTATTAAAATATTTGCTGATGAGAGAACATTATGTCTCGGATTTACTTAAGGTACTGCAGGAAAAAAAAAATTGGAGGGCTGAGACAAGACAAGATTGGCAAAATGTGGGTAATTGCTGCAGGAGGGCAATGGGTGTACTATTCTTTTCTCTTCTATGTGTAAGGAAATTTTGAAAATGTCCTTGATAAAAGACTAAAAGAGGAACATTCAAATCCTAACTGACCGTATGAGCCAAGTATCCCATCTTTCTGAACCTCAGATTCCTCACGGTTTGGCACACAGTAAGCGCTCGATACAAGAAAGCCAAGCCGTTACTAACACTCCTGTTTCTGCTGCACGCGGTCTGCTCTGTCACTCAGCACCAGCTGATGCTCTTTCTCTCCCTTGTCCTCCAGAAAAAAATGCAGTGCCCCAGGCCCGAGGTGGGCCCAAGAGACGCTTGGAAGGACAGTGCCTACAGGCAGTGTCTCTACCTTCAGCTGGAGCATCTAGAGCAAGAGCTGCTGCTGTGGGAGCCCCAGGGCTTTTCCAGGCACTGGGGCAGCTGCAGACCCTGAAGGGCTGCCTGGGGGGACAGCCCGGAACCCCGCCCCCAGCACACTCCAGGTAATACACTCCCTTGGGTGCTCCCAGCCTGGGGCCTGCAGGGAGAGCGCATCCCGGTCAACCTCGGAAGGTTATTCATCCGAATCTCCCCAAGAAGCAGCGATTATGGACTGCACAAATTCAGGGAAGAGGACTTTGAACAGGGTGATTTTGCCAGATGACGGTTAGAGCCCTTTGTACAGCACTTTACAGTTTATAACCATTTTCACGTGGGTGTTTCCTAGCTGCACACCCTTGGACAAGCCCCTCATCCTCTCTGAGCCATAGTTTCCTTATCTGTAATATGGGAATGATAATGCCTATCTCCTGGTTCAAACCTACGAAGAATTTAAAAGGGCCTGGTCCAGGAAGAGCAGCATGTGGGCTAAGCGTGGAAGGGCCTGGAGACCAAAGTCTTCTCCAGGGTCCCATTGTCACTGCCGGCATAGCAAACATTTGTTTACCAAACATTTGCTTTCATCTCCATATGAACTGCCTTCCTCCCCTTTGAGGTCCCAAACCCCTACCCCCCTTTCCTCTGAGATGCCACATAACCCTCAGTTGCCTAACTTGTCCTTGAGCCTTATATTCTTCTGGAGCCCCTATACATATGTAATTAAATTTCTTTTTCTCCTGTTAATCTGTCTCGTGTTAATTTAGACCAGCCAGAAGAATCTAGAAAGGGTAGAGGGAAATTTTTTTTCTTCCCCAACAACAGCACCATAATTCAGTGAAAAAAATGACCATTTTTTTGAGATGTATTCTAAAATAATTGGTGATGATTTTATATTATGTATGAAATTTATTTTTAAATATTCCAGAAAAGAAAGAAAGCATGTGGGGATAGATGATACACGTTTGACAAGGAGGTGATGGTTGTTGAAAGTAGTTGATGAGGGTTCACTGTACTCACTGATTCCCGTAAAATGGGGAATTTTCATAATAAAAACTTAAGTACCAGCCTTCTAGGCTTGCCATGAGGAATAACAGAGAAAACCCGTATAAAGCAGTTTGCACGGGGACTGGCTCCTAGTAAGCACCGAATAAAGGTGACCTCAATAGAATATATGTATGTGTACCGGATAGAATACAGAATAGGATAGAGGAGAATAGTGAGGGTCTGAGGGGTCAAGGAGCTTGGCCAAGGTCACGCAGCTGGTAGGGTTGGGGCAGGGTTTGAACTGGAGCCCAAATGGTGCCCCCGGGATTACACCCATCCTCTCTTGCAGCTCCCTGCAGGCGAGCAAGCCCCCTGGAGGCCTCCCCTGGTGGTGTGTCCTGGTGGGCTGGCTCCTGGTGGCAGCCTTCTTCACCATGCTCTACGGCCTGCACTACGGGCGGGCCTGCCCCCTCAAGTGGCTCATCTCCATGGCCGTCTCCTTCGTGGAGAGTGTGTTTGTCACCCAGCCCCTGAAGGTCAGGACCCCTGTGTGGCTGCCCTCCTTCCCTCCGCCCATGATTTCCCTCCTGCCAGCTGCCCAGTTCTTAGGCTTCAGCAATTCCTTCATCTATTCAATCTATTCATTCAACAAACCCACGTGGAGCACCACTTCTGGGTGGACCTGGGGCAGGAAGGTAATTACGAGGATAACCCACGCTCCCTCAGGGCCAGATGCGGACATTTCATCATCACAGTCACCCTTAGGAGGGGCCTCACCTCCATTTTACAGATGAGAAAACCTGAGGTTAAGAGGATAAGGTCACAAAAATATCTTGCCCTTAGGCCACATGTATAAATAGTAATGATATCTTACTTCCTCAGATCTAGGATGCTTTTGATTGTGAGATGGGCCAGCAACTTACACAAACTTTACCTTCAGAAAAAAGAACACCAAGCCATTAAATGTGTGCATGAACTGGAAATACGCTCCTATTTCTGAAAACTTAAAATTACGCAAGAGAGCAGTGAGAGTCAAAGAGACCCTGAGCCCCGCCTGGAAGGAGGCAGGCAGTAGGAATACTGTGTCGGGGGAGCTGCAGAAGTGAGGGAATATTTAGAGAAAATCCTTCCACCTACGAGGCATCACGGAATCCCCCACCCTCATTCTGCCCTGAACAGCCTTCATCAGAGACTTAAACAGCTCCTGACACCTCCCCCAATCTAGTCTGAGAATATTAAGAACAGTCCTGAACCTTTTTGTTCCGCAATCAAACCACAGAATCCTACTGTGCTTGTGCACTGAAGGCGCAGAGACAGTGTAATGGAAGGAATTACTTAACACAGAAAGAAAGGGAGGGAGGGAAGGAGGGAGGAGGCAGGTTTAACCCGCTATGCTAGTAAGTCACCAGGCTGAGAGGTAAGAGAGAGGCCGAGCAGCAGGAGACCAGCAGGTGGGAGGGCTCAGAGAATGCCGGAAGCAGGGTGAGTTCAAGGATTTGCGTGTCTCTGCCTGGTTGGTGGCCAGGCACGCAAGCCCTGCCCCTGACCCTTTATGACCACGTCCCCTCTCTGCAGAGGATGGTTTCCCCAGAGCATGGCTTCTGCGCCCAAGACACAAGTCTGGCTCCCATTCCACCCCAGCTCAGACCAGGAATTGATAGGGAGTTTCCAACCCAGGCTTGGGGTTCACAGTGGGTGTTTTCCAGGTGCTGGGGTTCGCTGCTTTCTTTGCGCTGGTGTTGAAGAGAGTGGAGGACGAAGAGGAGCCTGTGGTCCCCCTCCTGGGACGTCTCTCTGGCCCAGGTATTGGTACCCGGGTGCAGGCAGGGGCCTGGAACCTGACGAGGCTGAGAAAGCCCCGTGGAGCCCAGCCACTGGGTGGTCCTGGCCTCAGACCTTCGCTCCCCATCAGCCTTCACCCTGACTGTTGAAACACTCCCAGTCCATCCAGGGACAAGTGACTCTTCCTCTGTCTCTTGGGCAACCTGTTCCTCCCCTATCCGAGCCCTTCTCTCTGACACCTAAGCATGAAGAGGCACTATGGGGTCCACGTTCTTCAAGGGCCATCATCCTCTGTGTAATCCCAAGCAAGCAGCTTTCTTCTCCAGGGCTCAGGTCATTAGACAACCAAAAAACGACAAGCTTGTGTGGGTGGGGTGTGTGAATGGGGGGTGAGGGAGCTATAATTAGGGTTCTAAGACAAAGGTCCGCCAACAACAGACAGGGGGCCAAATCTAGCCCAGAGCCTGTTTTTGTAAAGAGTTTTAGTGGAACACAGCCATGCTGACTGGTCAGAGGAGCCCATGACCAGCCCTCTTCCCCCCAACCCGATTGCTCACTTCCCAGCCAAAACTCCTGAGCGTGCCCCCAAGAAGAGAATTACAAAAAACAAACAAGCAAACAGAACAGATTCAACACTCTAATAGTCTATACAGAGATTTTGACTTTCAGGGAAAGTAAAACAGGAACAAACGAAAGCCCATATCCCTACATCACCATGCAGTGTGGTGACCTCCTCATGGGACTGTATTCTTCTGCCCTACAATAGGGATTTGGCTTTGTAGATCCAAAAAGTCCATTAAAACCATCTTCCCAAGTCAAAAGAATAATTATTCTCCAAAGAGACGACAGCCTCCTGACTGATCAAATATTCATTTAGTAATTCCTTTGGCAATTATCCAGGGAGTACTTTCTGTGTGCCAGGCAGTACAATGGCTTGGGAACATGATTTACATAAAATCCAGTCATCGTAAGTGTATAATTACTGATTTTAGTAAATTTATAGAGTCGTGCAACTATCACCACAATTCAGATTTAGAACAGCTTTTTGGAACTTACCCCCAAAAGTTCCCTCTTGCCCATTTGAAGTCAATCCCCACTCTCAGCCTCAGCCCTGGCAACACAGCACTGACTGGATGGAACAGGTTGCTGCTCTTGGAATGAACAGCCCATCTGGGGAGACACATTAAACAAGTAAATGCACAGCACGACTTGTAAGAGAGAATGAGGGGGTAGAATAAGAGGGTGGCTCCTAGAGGATGGGAGAGGGAGGGTCTGAACACTGGGCATGTGCAAAGGCCCTGAGGTGGGACAAGAGCTTGTCATTTTATAGCAATTACTGACAGGGTGGCCAGAGCATGGGGAGCTGTGTGTGCATGGACGGAATGCTTCAAGATGAGGGCAGAGAGGTGGATGGGGAGCAGGTCATGCAGGGCCCTGTAGGGCCTGGGGCAATGCCGGGGTTTTGGAGTGTTTTAAATAGGAGAGCAGCATGATCGGATTTGCGATTTTGTGACTGCTCTTGGAGACCAGAGGTATTGGGTCAAAAGTAGAAGTGCGGAGGCCAGTAGGAAGACTACTGAAATGGTCCAGGCTAGAGATGGCATGCATTAGCAGTGGGGGTGGACAGAGGGGCATGGATCCAAAGGATAGTTGGGTCAATATACCCCTATCAGACTGGCTAAAAATAGCGACAACACCAAATGCTGACAAGGATGCAGAGAAACTGGAGCATTCTTACGTTGCTGGTGGGAATGTAAAATGGTACAGCCACTCTGGAAAACAGTTTGGCAGTTCCTTTCAAAACTAAAAATGGGCTTACCATACGCCCCAGAAATTACACTCTTGGGCATTTATCCCAGAGAAATGAAGAATTATTTTCATACAGGAACTTGTACACAAATGTTCACAGAAGCTTCATTTGTAACAGTCAAAAGATATTTAGCCACTCCTAGGAATCTACCCAGGAGAAATGAAAATATATGTCCGCACAACACATTCATAGCAACATTATTCTTAATAGCCCAAACTAGGAATAATCCAAATGGCCATCAGCAGGTGAATGGATAAACAAAAGGTAGTATGTCCGCACAATGGAATATTACTCAACAATAAAAAGAAACTAACTACAGGGAATTCTCTGGCAGTCCACTGGTTAGGACTCTGAGCTTCCACTGCAGGGGGCCCAGGTCTGATCCCTAGTCAGGGAACTAAGGTCCTGCAAGCCACGTGGCACGGGAGAAAAAAAAAAAAAAAAGAAAGAAAAAGAAACTAACTAATATACACAACATGGACGAACACCAAACCATTATGCTAAGTGAAAGATGCCAGATACAAGAAACTATGTACATATGATTCCGTTTATATGAAAAGTCCAGAAAAAAAAATCATGAAGACAGAAAGAAAATTAATGGGGCTAAGGGTGGGGATAGAGTGGGAGTAGAGACCAATTTTAGGGACATGAGGAAACCTTTAGGGGTGACAGAAATGTTCTAAAACTAGGTTGTGGTGATGGTGGCACAACTCTACAAATTTACTAAAATCACTGAATTGCAGGCTTCCAACGGGTGAAATTATGAAAATTATAGGTCAATAAGGTGGTTTGAAAAAGAAGAGACTTGGAATTAGATATAACAGGACTTTGAGATATTAGTTACCTTCATCCTTCCATCCTTCCAAGTTTTGGAAGCATTGGGATCCATCTTAGAGTTCAGGAACACAGAAAGACAGCATCCAGGAATCAGTAAGACTTCAGGTGAGGAAGGCATGTGTGCCTTCAGTATGAGAATCCTCCAGCTGGAGAAGAAGGGACGGAATTCTGAGCACTGGGATAGCACGGGCAGAGGCATGGAGGGTAGCGCTGGGAAATGGCTCCCAAGGAGGAGGAACAGTGGATCCCGTTGTACCTGGTGAGGGGAGTCTCTTGGTTGCAAACGTACAGGCTGGTTCCACTGCCCATTTGGGGGACTGTCCTTGTGCCCTTGCTTTCACAGACCCCTCTGCCTTGTTCCGAGCACAAAGAAACAGCAGAAGGGACATCTACCAGAAGGCTCTGGCCTCTGACGTTGAGAAGATGAAAACCACCCACCTCAAGGAACAGAAAGCATTTGCCGTAATCAGAGAAATCTTGGGTAGGCAGCCAAGATTACTTACGAGCAACCTTCCCACTCGCTGGTTCTCAACATAGATTTGAGCAGATGTAGTACAATCTCTGACAGGCCCACACTGCTTCTGGGCCCATCGCCCCAGATATCAACTCACCCCAGCTTCTCCCCTAAACTTAAAATCCTTCCGTGGCTCTTCCAGGCCCCTGGATAACGTCCAAACTCCCTGCTGTGCTCCACCCACCCAGGTCACCTCTCTCGGCCCCTTGTGCCCTAAGCCCCAGTGACACTGCATCCTGCAGCTCCTGACCCAGGCCCTGTGGCATCTAGTCTGCCTGGAACGTGCGCACCCTCCTCCCTGCCTCTTCCTCTGGTTAATTCCTTTTATTCTTCAATTCTCAGCCCAAAGGCTGTGTCGTCAGAGAGGCTCCTCTGGCCCGCGGACCAGAGGCTTTCAAACCTCACTGTGTGTCTTAGTCTGGGTTCCCCCACAGGCAGATCTGGGCACAAGTAGTTGGTTTGGGAGGCGATCCTGAGAAGCACTGGTAGGAAAAAGTGCAGGGAAAGAGAAAGAAGCCGATGGAAGGTGGTTGATGAGTGGGTTCCACGTGGGCAACTGGGGCTCAGTCCTGCTGAGACCGTGCGAGGGGCAAACGTAGTACCTACCCCCTAGTTGCCACCCACCAGGTCACTGGTGAGGGCTGCTTCCGAGGAGGGCACTGACCCTGCCGCAGCCCTGGCCTGCCCTCCCACGGGGAGCCCATGTGGCCAAACCACAGAGCAGCGGAGCTTGCGTAGGAGCTGCACGTACAGAATGAAGAAGACGGATGTGGGCAGAACCCCAACAAGTCACCTTGGAGCAGGGGTGCCAGAACGCATAGTCCCAGGCCCTGGGCCCAGAGATTCTGGTTCAGTAACTTTCTGCATCCCCCAACATGATTCTGATGCCAGGCCTCCTGAACTAAATCTTTGTACCTAATGGGCTCTTAGGTCACCTGTCTACAGGTGAGCTCCATGAGGGCAGGGAACACGTCTGTCATCTTTATTGCTCTATCCTCAGCACTGCAACATGGCAGAGCCCCCCCCCCTTTTTTTTTTTTTGGCCACACCATGCAGCATGTGGGATCTTAGTTCTCCGACCAGGGATTGAACCCCTGCCTCCTGCAGTGGACGCTCTGAGACCTAACCACTGGACCACCAGGGAACTCCCCAGAGCCCCATTTTTAAAAAATTCTATTTAAGAAACATTCATACAGCACGAAGTCCATTCAGGCCCTATTTTAAGTGCTTTATAAATATTAATTTGTTGACTCCCTCATCACAACCCTGTGTGACAGAATTATCCCCACTTCACAGACGAGGAGAGTGAGGCATAGAGGGGTGAAGTCACTTGCGAAGGGCACATGGATAGGAAGTGGAGAGCTGGGATTTGAACCCAGGCAGGAGGCTCATGGCCTGTGAACTTTACTTCTTTCTGCTGTCCCTGTAAGGACTGATTCCTTTGTCACCAGAGGGGCGAGTGGCTGGTCTATAAGACCTCAACTGTTCTGAGCCACGTGCCTTTCCAGTTCCTGCCCTGGACTTGGTAGGAGTTGGGGCCTCTGCCTGACCAAGGGCTGTGCCTCCCTTCCCAGCACACCTGGGCTCCCTGTGGATGCTGCTGCTGGTGGCCTACGGGCAGGGGGACCCCAGCGCCTACCACTTCAACAGACACCTTGGGCACAGCTTCACCCGAGGCTTTTCAGCCGTGCTGGGCTTTCAGGACTTCTTGACGTGGGCCAGCACCACCCTCGTGAGCAACCTGGACAGTCATCACCCAGGTACTGTCCACCCACCCCAGGACGTGTGTCAGCTCCTTTCCGGGAACAGCTGTGGGTCACTGTCAACTTCAGCCTTACAGAGAACCAATAACCACAGAGCCATATGCTTTGAAGGAGAGACCCTCTGAGGGTCCCTAACCCTCCCTGGATGCAGAGTAGAGAACCTCCTTCTTAGATAACTGAGCAGGAATTGGCCAGGCAGAAATGGTGTGCCAGGCAGAAGGGACAACATGAGAAAAGGCAAGCCTGAAACACCGAGGCACTATACTTCCTGGAACTACAGAGCATTGAGTGCAACTTCAGTGTAGGGTAGGAGTTGAGGACCCACGAAAAGCAGAGCAGGAGAGAGGAACAGGGGCCAGATCATGAAGGCTCTGGAAGCTCATAGTTTATGCTTAAGGAAATGAGGAGCCGTTGACAGCTTCTTGGTGAGGCAGTAACATAATCAAATCTGTGGTATAAGCTGCATGTGGAAGTTGGAGTTGAGGGTAGGTAAGTTAGGATGCTGGGCAAAAATGATGCGACTGATGTAGGGATGAGGGGCAGAGGTGATGGAGAGACAGGGGTGGGTGCAGACAACATTGAAGAGGTACTATTGGTGGGCCTCGCTGACCCTTAGGATTTGGGCATCGAGGGAAAGGACATAAATGGTCTCCAAGTCGATGACTGGGTAGGAGTTGCCATTCCCCAGGAGAAGTTATGCAAGAAGTAGACCAGGTCCAAGGTGGGGAGATGGTGATGAATGGTTGAATGTAGTCTGTGGTTGGCCATGAACTTCTCTTGGCTAATTCTACAACGGGTACACTGAAATTCACGTTAGCATCCAGGCCAGAAAGCTTGGGATGTGTTAAGATGACGTTGATGGCTAGCTTTACCCACTTGTTTCTCATCTCCAGGCTTTATCACTGATGGGAACTCCAAGCTGGTTGGCAGTGCCCAGATTCGCCAAGTGAGGGTCCAGGAAAGCTCCTGCGCTCTTGCCCTGCAGCTGCAGGCTTCTCTTGATGGATGCCATGCGCCATATTCCCTGGATATTGAAGACCTGTCAGACTATGGGGAAGGCTGGAATGCCTCCGTCCTCAATAACAGCAATGACTTTTCCCAGGCTTGGCAGTACCAGAGCCAGAGCCAGCGCCGAGGGTATCCCATCTGGGGCAAACTCACTGTGTACCGGGGAGGAGATTATGTGGTCCCCTTGGGGACTGATCGCCAAAGTGCATCAAGGTAAGGCTCACTTGATTCACATGCAGCAGAGGAAAGACATTTGCTCAAGTCCGGATCTGATTGGAGGGTGCAGCTTTCAAAACAGGGCTAAGCCAAGCTCATTGTGTCATTGTGGGGAGGGGCTGGGGGATTCAGAGGCATTCAGGTCATATTTTCAGGCCCCTGGAAACCGTGCAGTCTCAGAGTTGGAAGGGAAATCCTGCTTCCAGCATTCTCAGCCTGCTGCACCAAGCCTGGTGGCCTCTGCTAGAGCCAATACAGGGATGCGGAACTTAGTACGACCCAAAGCGTCCACCACCAGGCAAGTAGGAAGTGGTTAAGGCTCTTAACCTTAACCAAGAATTATGCAGGGTCTGAGGTCTTACCCTACTCGTAAGCTAACACACTAGCCTGTTTCATGGAGGCTGGCAGAAGACACAAGACTCCTAGGTCAGAGACAAAGGATTTCATTACTCACAGCAAAAGCAGTAGCAGAGCTTCATGGTGGTTGAAGTCAGTTCCCCAGGAAGGGCCACGACAGATGCTTGCCCATGCAGTGAGTTACAGTACCAAGGAGGAACACTGAGCTTGGAGCATTCACTGTTTCTACAGTGGCAGAAGCAAGCCTGCTCTTTGACTGAAGGAGGACGTCACCTCATCCCTTGAGGTTGCTCACTGCAAACTCAGCCCTGAGATGACGCCTGGGTAAAGCCCAGCCAGAGCCTGGCATTCGTGGAATACTCAGCACGAATGTGCAGGGACACTCAGGGTCCACGCACACTGCGTCTCCCAGCACGCTCTAGAGTCAGAGAGCCCTAGGTTTGAAACCCTGGCACCACTCCTGTTAGCTGTGTAGTCCCAGGTGAGTTAGTGAACCCAGGTGAACCTCCATCTCCTCCATGGCACTATTACAGCACCAAGGAACACAGGTAACAAGCCCCAAAGGAAGACACCTGGCAGGGGTCCCCTGGGATTAAGGACAGGCCAGGAATAGCTTACTTCCACATAATAGGTGTTTTCCTGCCACTCAGAACAACAGATACTCTCTCTCTGCTTCTATGTATCAAAGCAGGACGCAGACCCACCAGGGACAGGGCATGTGTTAAAACAGGCCCATCATTACTGCTCTAAGTAATAACAGCTATTATTACTACATGTGCGTGTGCACACACACACACACACACACACACACACACACACTTCTATTTCCTCTTCACAATGATCCTGAGGCACCGGTGTTAACACTATTGCAGATGAGGAAACTGAGGCCTGAAGACATTATCAGCTTGCCCACAAGGCAGGCAAGATTTGAACCCAGGTCCCTCTGGCACATGCTCTTTCCACGGCACCTGTGAACAGATCTTCAGGAACTGGTCTTTTGAACTGCCAGCCCAAGAGGGGCTGTGACAGTTGCAGCTGCTGCCTGCCTAAGCCCCTAATGTTCTATGTGGCTGCTCTAACACCATGGTCCTCAAACTTTAAAATGCACCATATACGAAGTACTATGTATAAAATTGGGACTTCCCTGGTGGTCCAGTGGTTAAGACTCTGTGCTTCCACTGCAGGGGGCAGGGGTTCGATCCCTGGTCGGGGAACTAAGATGCTACATGCTGTGCAGCGCAGCCAAAAAAATAAAAAATAAAATAGACACGCAACAAGGATATATTATATATATATATATGTGTGTGTGTATATATATATATATATATTTTTTTTTATATAATTCCCAAGGGAATTATAGCCCTTATTCTGTAATAACTTTTAATTAATTAATTAATTAGGCTGCACCGGGTCTTAGTTGTGGCACACAGGATCTTCGTGTAGCATGTGGGATCTTTTTCGTTGTGGTGGGCAGGCTTTTCTAGTTGTGGCACACGGGCTCAGTAGTTGCGGAGCGTGGGCTTAGTTGCCCCGCGGCATGTGGGATCTTAGTTCCCTGAGCAGGGAGCGAACCCACGTCCTCTGCATTGGCAGGTGGATTTTTAACCACTGGACCACCAGGGAAGTCTCTGCAATAACTTTTAATGGAGTAAAACCTATAAAGATACTGAATCACTATGCTGTACACCTGAAACTAACATTGTAAATCAACTATACTTATAGATAGATAGATAGATAGACAGACAGATAGATATAATGTTTAAAACAAACCAAAAAACCGCCAATCATAATCCCTCGGATGGCTCATCAAAACACAAATTCCCAGGTCCCATCCCCAGAGTTTCTGACTGGGGAGATCTGGGGTGGAGCTTGAGAATCTGCAGTTCTAACAAGTTTCCAGATGATGTGATGCTACCAGTCTGGGGACTGCATTTTCAGAACCTCTGCTCTGATGGTCAGGGGACCTTTGCACATGGGATGGGAAACTGAGGCCCAGAAGGAGAAAATTAATTCCCCAAGATCATGGCAAATGAAGGGCAGACTAGAATCACGTCTCCTGATTCGTGGGACTCTGTTCATTACATCAGTGATTCCCAGCCCTGACTGTACATTAGAAACACCTGGGGGCTTTTGGCAATGCCTGCCACTGCACCTGAGACCAATAAAAACAGAATTCCTGGGAGAAGGATCCAAGCACTGGTATCTTGAAATCTCCCGTGTGGTTTGCATACACAGCCAAGATTGAGAAACCATTGGAAAAATGACTAAAGAAAACAATTTAGGTGATGACAAACAAACTTTAACTTTTCATGAAGTGGACTGTCTCCATTCGGAGACCTGCAAAATGGAGTGGAAGGCAGGAAGCTTTTGTAGGGTAAAGAATAACGAACAAGGAAGGGGAAAACAGAAAGTATCTGATTGGCCAGGGCCACAGAGTCAACCTCATTTGGGATGAGAAGGAAGAGGAAATAAGTATAGAGCCTGGAGTTTGCCTGGTGTTTGGGGATTAGCTGACTGGATATACTGCACTTCTGGTCAAGGGGAGCCTTTACAGAGACACAAACATTATCCAAGTTTCAGTTTGCTGACATCGCACCCTGCACAGGAGCAGCTCCATCTTGGGCCCAGAAATTTATTTCAAGATGTTCATATGGTTACTTTGGTTTAAATTTTGAGAAACCACCAAACTGTTTTCCATTTCACATTCCCAGCAGCAATGAGGGTCTTTGTACACAAATTCCTAATAGCCTTTGTTGGGGGCGGGGGGGGGGGGGCGCTGGCGGCTGGAGGGCATCTTGTCATTCTCAATGGAGGGGAAGAAGGAACCCGCTGGGTATAAAGAAGGAACCCTGTGGGGATAAAGGCAGGAGTGAACACCCTTGGGATTCCCAGAAGGAGGTCAATTCCAACACAAAAGCAACACTAAACAGTGAAGTGACTTTGGCAGGGACCAAATTGAACGATAAAACCATGGTTTCCCCTTAGAAAGAAAAGCCCTCAAAGAGAATGGTCCTACCTAAGTTGCATGGTTCTTTCTCCCTCTGCAGCTGTCGGAGGAAGGAGAGATCGTCGATTTGCTACTGATGAAGATACTCAGTTTCCTGGGCATTAAATGTAAAAGACAGGAACCTGGAAGCAGCAGTGAGCAGCCTGAGTTGCTGTCAGAGGCCTGGGCCCCTCAACCTGTATCAGCTGTGCCCCAAATTTAAGCTGTTGGTCCAGGCACAATCATCTGTAGAGTAGGGGAGGGCCAGCATCTTAGGCCTACACTTACCAGTGATTCTATAATCTCTCCAGGTCAATATTTTTCTGTGTCCATAGAAGAGTTACCAAACCTGGCAAGCAAAAAAAAAAGGAAAAATACATACATACCTCCATACAGTTGTCACCACTGTCATAGACTGTTTGTTCAAATATATTTTCTCCTAGAAATAAAACAAATATTGTCTGGAGTTCGGGGAGGGGGTGGGGGTGGGAAATCCCCTCTACAGACTAATTATTTCATCTTCTTGGTCAGTCAGGAGTTGCCTTTGAATGATTCTAGTTCAGGGTTTCCCAAACTGTGTCCAGGAGATGCTAATGGGTGTCATATTAGTTTGCTAAGGCTGCCAGAACAAAGTACCACAAACCGGGTAGCTTAAAACAACAGAAATTTATTGCTCCACAGTTCTGGAAGATAGAAGTCCAAAATCAAGGTGTCAACAGGGCCGTGTTCCCTTGGAAGGCTCTCTTTTAGCTTCTAGCGTGTGCCAGCAATCCTTGGCGTTCCTTGGCTTGTAGATGCATCATTCTAACCTCTGCCTCTGTTGCCACGTGGCCTTCTTCCCAGTATGGGGGCTGGGACTTCAACCTATCTCTTTAGGGGCCACAATTCAACTCATGGCAGGTGTCATCCTCCCCCAAATGTTTCTAGATCAAATGTGGGAAACACTGGATACACAAGTTCTGTAGCATGGGAATTGTTAGAGCTTTTAATATGCTAAATGTGCACTGTGAATCTTCTGGGATGAGATGAATGTGAGCAATAAAGTGTGTAATGATTCCCAAACCCCTATGACCGTGGCTTCTAGTATTGAAGCACTTCAATCAGGGCTAGTGTTCCTTAGGCAATACTCTGGGAATCATTGATCTACACCAGTGGTTCTCAATATTGGCTACACGCTAGAAACCCCAGACTTCATCCCAATTGATCAGAATCTATGGGTCCCAGGCATCAATATTTTTTAAGCCCCCCCAGATGATTCCAATGTGCAGTCAGACTTGATAAACATGCTTTAAATTCTAAGGACCACAGACCTAGATAATAAAAGTCTTCCAGGTGACTGTGTGGATAAGTGCACATTTCCCCTCTCCTATGCAGGAGAAGCACCTCACGAATCCTCTCCAATTCACCCTGTCTTTTCTCTCCTCCTTACACACCCATTGTAGCAGATACTCTAGGTAGCCTGCCCCAAATCCATTCCATGCTTCCCTCCTTGCTATCAGAATCCCAATTTGTTCAGGTAGCCCCTACCCCTACCCCACATGACTCATGGTAAGGTGACCCTGTGGCCACCTCAAAGTAAATCTTGATTTGTCTTAGCAATAGCCCTTGACAATGAGCTGTTTAGGGTGGCCACATGACCCAGTCTGGCCATGAAAAATGAAAAGAGGTCTCTAGGACACTTCAGGGAAAGGTCAGTTTGCTAATCAAAAGAGATGGGCTCTAGTGCTGGACATTGTCTGGTCTAAGACTGCTGGAACTCTGACAGCTACCTTGAGACCATGGGGAACAATCTGAAGATGGCAGAGCAGAAAGATGAGAGGAACATGCACACTTGATGAGGTCCTTAAACAGCTAGTTTATCCGTGAAGCTGAACTACTGCCAGCCTTCTATCTGGATGAGAGCTTAAATATCCTTTTAAGGATAGAGATCCTTTTAAAGATCTAGAGAAGTTATAAATTCTTCACTTCTCTTTCCCATCTTTCCCATCCACTCTCCACTTTTCTGTTGACTATAAATATCAAATTAGAAATTTCTTGTTGTGAGAGAGAAAAATATATATGCTCAAAGAGATGAGCAGGCCCCCCTGAGACACCTGAAAGAAATGACCACCTGCATTATCAGGTGCCTGTACCAACTGTGCAATGAGATGACCTTTCACATTTCAAGCCATGGATGTTACAAAGATAATCAGATGAAAAAAAAAATTTTTTTTAATCCACAATGCTTGTTACATAAAAAAAAAAAAAAGACACACTTCCTATTGCTTTGGCGTAAGGGCCCATGACATAGCCCACACATCGATCTGTGATCTTGTTCTTCATACCAAATGAGTTAGTGAAGCTAGAAATAAATATTTTAGGGCATGGCTTGCATTATGCTGCAGTGGCTTGTGACAAAACAATGAAAACAGAACATTGACATTATGGAAACCAGCCAAGATCTGGAGTTTAGAGTAGACCACAGACCACTGAGCCAGTCAGCATCCCAAACAGTGGCAAGTAGAACAGAGCTTAAGAGCAGTTGATTGTGAATCAGACTAGAGGGCAAGTTCTGCTACTGCCACCTAGTAACTGCTTAAGCCATAAAATGCCTTCCTCATTCCACTCCTGGGAAAGTTAGTTAAACTTTCTGAGTCTCCAGCTCTTCATCTACAAAATGAGTATAATACCTACCAGAAGGGGTTTGGAGAAGATTATAAAGATAATATCTGCACAGTCCCAGCACATAACAAGGGCTCACTAAGTGGCTATGATTTACTCAGAGGAAAACGGAGCACAACAGCCCTTGCAAGCCACCACACACATGTGCCCACATCCCCAATTTTATAAATGAGGCAGAAACTCACTGCAACATTTGGGTCTCCCAAACACAAACACTCACACACACACACACACTTCAAGGTACTCATCCTGTAATACTGAAGGTGTAGAGATTGAAGTGTTTTTCACTCCCGCGTTTCTTTGCTGATTCATGCCCACTACATAAAATCCATGTTAAAGGTGAGATCTTTCCTCGAACCTAATTATTTTGCCTCCTTGGATTGGGTGGGACATGTCTCCTGCTTAAGTAAGGACCTGATCATGCTGGGTCTCAACTCTCTGCCTTTTGATTGCTCCTGCAGTCCAGACTCCACCAAGAAGCCACTCCTACCCCTTGAACAAGTCCTTGCCCCTCTATGAGTTTCATGATTCTGTCTGTCCCCTCTTTGGCGACCGTGGGCCTTTTGGGATCTGTAAAGTAATAAAGTGTGTTCCTGGACTGTTTTCAATATTTCAAAAAGTCAAAGAGAAACTGCATTTGTGTCACCGAGACTTTGGCCAATGCCCAATAACCATCTTTGGCTGGCATGATTGTTTGGACCTACTATGAATCCTGCTCTGGGTGACCTTGATCCTCGTAGAAGGGTGGGACCTAATCTTTTAACAAAACTGGGAGCACCCTGCCTTCCCCAAGGCCCAAGGGCACTGGAATGCGCTGGCCCAGCAGTACCACCCCTGCCTGGAGCCCATTTCACCGCCCCGCTGGGTCGCGGAGGCAAGACGACCTGACCTAGCGCTTTCACTCGCCCAGAAGCAACGCCTGACGGCGTGGCTCCACCCCTCCCGGGAGGCCCCGCCCCTGACGGGCGGCCCGGTTCGCCCCCGTACTAGTCCCCGCCCCTCGCTGCAGCCCCTTCCGGGCCACAGGGCGTTCCGAGTGTCACGCCCCTCCCGCGTGCCACCCCATCAGGCCCCGCCCCTCCCGGGGCCCCGCCCCTGCGCGCCGGTCCAGCCAGCTCGCTCCGGCTTGCTCCGGCCCGGGGCCGCCCCCTCCCTGCCCCGCCCCCTCCGGCCAGGGGTGCTCTAGATGCTGTGCGGAGACCCTTTGCACCCCTGCGAACATGGCGCTGCGAGTGGCGCGCAGCGTGCGGGCCGCGATCTGCAGCCTGCGCGCCATCTCTGCGCCCAACGCGCCCTGCCCGCCGCGGCCCTGGGGACTGCGGGCGGGCGCCGTCCGGGCGCTGCGCACCGGCCCCGCTCTGCTGTCCGGTAAGTGCGGGCGGGCACGTGGGGCGAGCCAAGCTGACTCGGGGGAAGGGGCTGGGGCCTCGATCCTTACCTCGGGTCCCCGCCTCTGGTCGCCCCGGTCAAGGGAGGCGACCCCTGCGCACGCTTAGTTGCTGGGATCCCGTGTTGCGAGGCCGCTACTCCCTGAGTGACTTGGACGACCCCGCAGTCTTTGTCCTGCGGGTTCGGAGGCGGGGGGAGGGGGGCGGGGAGGCCTGGAGAACACGCGCGGCCGCCGTGTCCCGGCTGCTTCCGGCAGGAGCGTCGGCCGCTCGCTGCTGGAGACCCGGGCGAGCGTCGCTGAGCTCCTTCCTGACCTTAGGTTTCTAGCATTTGTGAGCATCGTGGACCCTAAGAGTGAAGACAAATAATAGGCTTTACTTTGCTACACGGATCGTCACTGAATTCTGAAGTAAAAGTAAAGCAAGAGCATGTATTGAAATTTAAAGCACTGGGTCTAGATTTTTACCAGCTAAAGCTGGCATAACGTTGGAGACAGCTATTTCCTAAAGCAGTGAGATAAACTCTACTGGACTCCACAGAAGACGTTCTACTAAAGTCTATATCGAGTCGTGAATGTGTGTTGGGCTGAAACGAGGCCTTACTTACATGGACTTGAAGTTAACAGGGAGACCTGCCCGTAAATGTCTTGGCCATCTGTCCTACTTTAGCACACGTTACCGCAGAGGAAAAACCATTTTACTTCATGCACCAATACCTGAGACACTAACTGCACCTCCGAGAACTCAGGCTTCTTGCTGACAGAGCGCAGGTCTGCGGTGGCTGTTGTCTCATTAAGTTCGTTGTTTTAGAAACCTGTTTGGGACTAGAAAAGTTGATAGGTTTAGTCCAAAGTCAAACATAATGAAGCTTACCTCCTCCCCACCCCACCCACCCATTATAATCTCTCAGCTCTGTGCCACATTTCAAGGGAAGAGCATTTCTCAGATAAGAACTGAATTTCAAACCTATGTATTTTGGTTATTCATTGTTACACTATCACTAGCTTTTTGCATTTTCCTGTTATCTAGTTAAATATTGCCCAGGATATCAATACCCATGATGTGGTTGAACACCTAGGTTTTTAATACTAAAGAGACCGAGTTCCAAATTTTCACTCCACCTCTTAGGAGCTGTGACATCTTGGGTAGTCACTTAACTTCTCTGAGTCTGTTTCCGTAATCAGAAAAATGGAAATGATAATCCCTACCTTACAGATTTGTTGGATGAAATGAAATAATGTAACTGCTGTACATATAGCTTGACGCATAGTAAGTACTTGATAAATGTTACTTCTTATTTAGTGTATAGAATCAAATAAATAGCAGAAAATTGATCAAATGTTAATATATTTTGACTCAGTGATTTTGAAGGGAGGAGAATGCAAACTTCTCATAAATTACTCAACACACCTGATTTTGGGGGGGCCAAAACCCATGTTTTACAAGACTCAGAAGAAAAGTAATTATTTACCTAATCTCCTGTTCCCTTTTTTCCTGTTGGGCCAAGGGTTAAAGGAGAATTGTACGAATCATCGTCTTTTGCCTAAATTGCGTGGCCTAGACAAAGACTTATGGCCTTTGAAGTCAAGTGGACCTAGGTGCATTTAGCTTAGCAATGTTTCTGCCTTTTCCTCTAAACTTGTGGTTGCTCAGTTGCTAGATTGAATGTGAGAGCACTCTTACTCCTGAGATTATCTTTACAGTTAGGTAAGATGGCAAGACCAAAGTCAGGACAGTAATTCCAGAGAAGTCATATGTTTATGGTTGTCCAGTCCTTAACTTTTAAAAGGTATATTAGATTTAAACTGCCAGTTTTAGAGTTGTGACAGAATGTTAGGGAGAATTGAGTCCTGTAGACAAATAACTATATATTAGATGTTTTGCTGAGCATCCTCTTAAACTTAAAAAAAAAAAAAATTACTTCACTCCAGCTTTTGAGTGCTTATTATATGCCAAGCACTGTGTTTTTAACTGGGAATACAGATGAGATAAAGCCTGCTCTTGCTTGCTTTGTACTTGGTCTACTGCCTGGGGGAAACTGTAGCCTGTTAAGTGCTGTGAGTGTGTGGGGGGAACGGGGTGGGGGAGTGGTGCAGAGTGCTGTGGGAGCAGGTTGGACGGCCCAGGAACCCAGGCTTGGGAGGGCTGCATAAGGCATCTATCTGGCAGGCAGAGCTTCTAAATTGAGATCTGAAAGTCAAGAAAAGGCGGTGGGGAGAATGGGTTGCAGTCAGAACACTAAGTACAAACATGCTTTCTTAGGGAAACACACGTTGACCTGAAGCATTTAGTAATTTGAAGTGGAGTGAAGCAAAGCAAGTTACTTTGTGGCAGATTTTGCAACCTCTTCCACTGAGGAGTATGATATTAAAGTTTTTTAATGATTGGGAGGAAAAGAAATACTCTTTATTTACACTCTGCTGTGTATCAGAGCTGTGTAATCAAGGCAGTTTAATGTTGTTTTAAGTACAGTTATCTTTTGGGTAAGGGGTAAGAGTGAACCAGCAATGCTTATTGTAAAACAGTATTGAAATTAACGAGCCATTTTCTTATTAACTTCCGACGTAGTATTTTTGGAAAAATACTACTTCACTTCAGAATGTGATATATATTTAAGAAGGTAAGTTTTTTTTAAAAAAATGTTTATTTTAAGCAAGTACTTTTGACATTAAATCGTAAGTAATTTTTTTCACATCACTCAACCTTTGGTAGGTCTTTCTTCCAAGAATCCTTGAGTATTTTGGCCATCCGTGTATTTGAAGAGAAGCAGCTCATAAAGCCAAGGGCTAACCTGTCCAGTGAATGTCGAGCAGAGGCTGCCTTTCTACCAGTTAATGTCTTAGCTCTGAGGTGACTATTGAGTTCTGATCGTATAGTTTGCTTCTTTAAATGATGGTAGCCACTTTCCTCAAGGGCAGACTTGAATTCATTTAAGGTGGAATCAAGAACTTAGTCAAGTTATAATTGTTCCGGGTCAGTTTTATTCCTGTTAAGATTCCACACAGCTCTCCCTAAAGAGGCACATAATTTTTTAGGTTAAATCATTTATGAGCAGTCTTCATGCGCCTCCCAAAACCTCATCACTCTTTTCTTCAGAGGGACACACTTCCTTTGTATGACAGACCAGTAATAGATAAATATATATTTGAAATGTGCTCCAAAATTTGTGTGTGTGTGTGTGATTTAGACTGAGTAATGTGAAGGGCAAATAATCAAATCTCCAAAAGATGCAAAGGTGTTCACATCAAGCCATCTTTGCCTAAATGATACCACTGTTGAGATGTGTCGTCTCACATGATCTGTTTTGTCCTGGGCAGTATACTGTTGAATGGCAATGCCGATAAGTCAAACACAAATACTGGGAAGGTCCTGCCTTTTGACAGCATTGATATGTAAAAAAATGCTTTTTAAGAAGTGATGCCACTGCTTTTCTGAAATACTGGTTTTCTATTTCAGGTCGTAAATTCACAGACAAACATGAATGGGTAACAACAGAAAACGGTGTTGGAACAGTGGGAATCAGCAATTTTGCACAGGTATCGGATTGTCTTGAAATATTTAATTCAGTCTGCTCTTGCCTAAATTGGATTGCTTTACCTTTTAAAAATTGTTTATTCTGCGCCTTAGTATTATTTTGGGCCCTTAGAAGAACATCAGTCATAGATGGAAAAAGTAAAACATAGTTTAGTTAGGGCAGTGTATAGTGTTTTTAGAGATATTGAAAGGTTAACACTTAAAATTAAAAATTAAAGTCAAGAGAGAAATGTTTGTTTCATGTTGGGGCAGTTAAGGAAAAAAGCAGAGCAAGCAAAAGGGCTGGAGTGTTGACAGTGTTTTGTGGATAACAATGATACACACATGATCTTGGGACTTGAAGAGGGAACACCTAGATTGGCACAGATTACACAAAGATAAACCTTTTATTTAGAGTTTGTCTCTACTAATTCCCTTATCGCCACTGATCCCATATTGAGATATTGTGTAAAAGAAAACTTGAGAAGTCAAATAGCAGCATGCATCACTGATTTTCAACTGGATCTCTGGGTGGGGTGGGGAGAAGGGGCGGTGGATATTAACTGATGGAAGTATACAGTATTCTTCAGAAATGTTGCGATCTCAGGTACTGAGAATCAATGACAACTATATCTTCATTGGCATATCTGTGTACCTACTGGGGCGCAGTACAGAATGCTTTGTGAAATATTGCATAAGTATTGTCCTCCCCTCCTGGAGTTTATGAGGGGGAATCAGCTACACGGAAAATGACATACAAAACGTTACGTGATGGATGACTTGAGTAGTACAAGGCATTGTAACCCACTCACCTGATGGAGAGATCACTACTTATTAGTCAGCAGATGCAGTAGGGGAAATGGCCTCAGTAAAATTGCAGAGGTGGAAAAGCACAAAGTGTGTTTGTTCTTAGAGGAGCTAGTAATCTTTTAGGGGGCATATGGTTTGTGACGGGGTCACTGCCACCTCTGGGAAATCCAGCTAGTGGCCTGTGTTCTTGCAGATCCTGAGGTAAGAATAATTTTGCATTTTTAAAGGGTTATAAGAAAAACCAAAGAATTTGGCCCCTCAAGTGTGAAGTATGTACTGTCTGAATTAAAGGGATTCAGTGTTTGGCTTGTTCCTATTTACTAGGTTTAATTTGATTTCTTAGAGGTTTGGTGTTTTTGTTTTTTAAAGGAAGCTTTGGGAGATGTTGTTTACTGTAGTCTGCCTGAAGTTGGGACAAAATTGAACAAACAAGGTGAGTGTTTTTCTCATCTTGGTATGTCATGATTCATGCCATGAATTTTCTTTATCTTGCATAATAACTTGTTTGTACCCAGGATCATTTAGAGTGCTTTTTCCTCAAGTAACAGAAAACTTAAATAAGAGTAGATCAACCAACAGGGGTTTATTACATCTTATACAAGCAATCTTGGAAATAGGTGGATACAGGATTGACTCAGTGGCTCAGTGAAGATTATCAAGGACACAACCTCTCAGGTACTTTTTCTGCCTCAGCATGTCAGAGGTCACAGAATGGCAGCAGAACCTTCAAGCATCATGTTCTCAATGACAATATCCAAAAGTAGGAAGAGAAGGACAGGCTCTCTTTGTCTCTTTATCGGGAACAAATATCTCAACCAGAAATCTCTCAGATCACCTTTTCTTTTATCAATTTAGCCAAGTCTGGGTCGCATTGCCATGCCTAACTGTAAGGAATGATGAGGAGGAGAATAATGAGCATTTTCAGACCTTACAATGGAAGGCAGGAAGTAGAGGGAAATGGCTCTTAGCACCCTCCCCGCCACACGTAGATACAGTATAATATAGCTGAAGTCTCTGAAGTTTAAAAAATAAAATCTGTCTTTCTTTGGAGGCAGTAAAGAATATCAGGATAGGACATGGGTTTATGAGTCAGAAGCTGGTTTTAAATCTTGGCCTCTCAACATATCAGCTGTGTGATTTGGGAGAGATGAGTTAATGTAGGTTTCATCTGTAAGTTGGGATAATAATACTTACCTCATAGAGTAGTTGTAAGGATTAAATGAAATTAGCATAATATCCAGCATAAGATTAGTGCTTGATAAACATCAGTCAGTGGAACCACGTATATTATTATTCATGGGTTCCCTGACATATATAAGATAGCCCTACAGAATTTAAGTATCTGTTTTCTTTAATCATGTTTTATTTACTGTGTGTGCACTCTGCTGTTCTCAAGCAGATCAGAAATTTCTGAACATCTCTTTATAGCAGGTGAGGAGCATGAACCTACTTTTTGTGCTTCTATTATAGAAAAAATTCTGTTAATCTAAATATGTTGAGTAATACCCTTAAACTAATGAATGCTTTCTTTACACTTTCTGCTAAAGGTGTTTTTTAAAGTGATATAAACTTTACATACAGTGAAAATGCATGGATCTTATTTGTATAAGCCAAAGAGTTTTGACAGCTGTGTAAACCTTGCCAATCAAAACTCTTCTCAATATACAACCACTTCTCTGATTTCTGTCACCATAGATTAGTTTTGCCTATTCTTTAACTTCATTTAAAAGGAATCAGACAATATGTATTATGTCTGGCTTCATTTGTCTAATATCATAATTTTGAGATTCATTCATATTGAGTGATCAGTATTTTGCTTTTTTATGCTGCTAAGTCCCATCGTGTTTGCCAAAGAGGTTATACCATTTTACACTCTCACCAACAGTATGAAAGAGTTCCAGGTGCTGCATATTTCATTGTGGTTTTAACTTGCATTTCCCTAGGACAGATTATTGTTCACCTTTCCAAGTGCTTTTTGCCACTCACATCTTTTTTTGTGAAGTCTCTAGTCTTTTACTTGGGTTATCTTTTTACCATTGATTCTTAGGCATCATTTTAAATTCTAGATACAAATCCTTTTTCAGAAATGTATTTTATGAATATTTTGTCATATTTATGTATGGAACATTGTCTTCTCTAAGAAATCTTTGTCCATCTTCGTAGTTCCCAGACTATATACCCCAGTGCCATGAGGTGCTGTGGGGTATTTTTAATTTTTAACATCTGTTGGACACAGCACAAACTAATAAACAATGGAGGTAACAATTTCAATGTTGGATTTTACTATATTACTTTGGGTAATGTGTCTTTGAAGCAAGTACTGCACAATTGGCATGGAACATCAGGTACGGCAATGATTGATGTGACCTGATTCCCTGATGGAGAACTTAATACAGTATGCAACAGACACATAATTTATATCTGTAAATTGTAATTAAAAATGAAATATCTTTTTTGTTCAATTTATGTGTGTTAATTTTTTCAAACCGCTACTCAGTTGTTAGGATATAAAAACTTACTAAGTAGTTTGGACCTGACCTCTTAATAAATTGAAGTGTTAGGTATTTGTTTTGGTCTAGAGATTACCACAAAACCTTACTGAGACACTAAGGGCATTGTGAACTGAGAAAGTGAGCAACTCTGGCCCATACCAAGGTTTGCAGAGATACAGTATTTCATCATTAGGTATGATATTTAGCTGTGGAGTTTTTCATAGATGCCCATTATCAGATGAAGCAGTTCCTTTCTATATCTAGTTTGCTGAGAATTATCATTTGTGGATGTTGAATTTTTATCAGATTCATTTTCTCCATCTATTGACATGATCGAAGGGTTTTTTTGTTAATGTGATGAATGGTGATTCACTTTTGAATGTTTAACCAACCTTGCATTCCTGGTAGTCATGATACAAAAATTAAAAATTTTCTCTAAAAAACATACTGCTGGATTTGATTTGCTAATTTGTACATTATGTTCATGAGAGATATTGGTCATTTCTTATAATGGCTTTGTCAAATTTTGGAATCTGTTATATTGACCTCATAGAATAAGTTTAGAAATATTCCCACCTCTTTTCTTTTTCTGAAAGAATGTGCAAGATTAGTGTTGTTTCTTCTTTAATTGTTTGATAGAATTAACTGGTGGAATATGAGCCAGATTCCTTTGTAGGAAGGTTTTTGATACAAATTTCTTTAATATATATTCAGATTTTCTATATTACATTGGTTTTGAGAAATTTTTCCATTTCATGTTATATTCAGCATAAAGATGCTCATATTTTTCATTTATTATCCTTTTATACCCATACGATCTGTAGTAAGGACTCCTTTTTCATTCCTTCATATTGGTGGTAATTTTCTCTTCTCAATCAGTCTGCTAGCTCTTTATCAAATTTATCAATCTTTTGAAAGAACCAAATTTCTACTATGTTAAATTTTCTCTTATTTTCCATTTCATTTGTTCTTTCATATCTTTATTTTCTTCCTCCAACTTACTTAGATTTAATTTGCTTTTTCTAGCTTCTGGAAACTTCTGGTTTTGTTGGTTTTCAGGTTTTTTTACTGGACTTTTTTTATCCATACTGTAAAATGCTGTCTCCCTTGTGGTGAGTGGCAGCTAAAATCTTAGTCTGATCCTTCTAGCCTTATCTAGGACACTTGGAGTCTGCCCCGTGCACATATGATCCAGGGATCATTCAGAGACCTGGACAGAATTCATAGACAGAATTTGGGGCTCTCCTTTTCATCTCTATCCTTAATGAGATTTCCCAGCTCACTTTCCAGTAGCTATGGTGGCCCCAAACTCTTGTCTCCTAGTCCTTTAAACCAGTAAGACTGAGATTTTCTTTCAGAATTTTGGCTGCTCCACCTGGCACAGATCAGTGTCCTTTCTTCAAGGCTAAAAGTCATTTTAAAAAAATCACCAGTGTCATACCTTCTTTCTGACGTTGCCTCCTTTCCATAAACTGACTGCTTTTGTTCATTTTCTAGTGTCTTTAGAAGCCAGGTCATTGATTTTAAGATGTTCTTTCTAAATAACGCCTAAAGATATTATTTCCTTCTAAGCACTATTTTAGCTCTACCCCCACAAACTTTGGTGTATTGTATTCATCACATTCAGTTCAGATCACTTGATTTTGTCCTGTAGGTGAGCAGGGCTCTGTTTTTTTTGTTTTGTTTTGTTTTTTAAATTAATTAATTAATTAATTTTTATTTTTGGCTGGTTGGGTCTTCGTTGCTGCATGCAAGCTTTCTCTAGTTGTGGCGACCGGGGGCTACTCTTCGTTGCAGTGCGCAGGCTTCTCATTGCGGTGGCTTCTGTTGTTGCAGAGCACGGGCTCTAGGCACGCGGGCTTCAGTAGTTGTGGCACATAGGCTCAGTAGTTGTGGCTCGCAGGCTCTAGAGCGCAGGCTCGGTAGTTGTGGCCTATGGGCTTAGTTGCTCCGTGGCATGTGGGATCTTCCCAGACCAGGGCTCAAACCCATGTCCCCTGCATTGGCAGGCGGATTCTTAACCACTGCGCCACCAGGGAAATCCCAGGGCTCTGTTAATTTTTCAGTCTTTTTTTTTCTTTTCAAACTCTTCTTCAGATTGGTTAGTTTCAGATGATCTTCATGTTCACTGACCCTTCTGCACAGTATCCAGTCTACTGTTAATGCCATCTAGTGAATGTTTTATTTTAGATATTATACTTTCGAGTTCTAGAATGTCCATTTTAAAAATTATCATTTCTTTGCAAGTATTTCCCCATATATTCACTCACTAGTTTTTTGTTTTTGTTTTTCTTGGTCTTTGAACATACTTACAGTAGCTATTTTAAGGTTCTCTGCTAATTCCAACATGTGGGTCTGTGGATCATTTTGAGATCTTTATACTGACTACTTTTTCTCTAAACTATGGCTCCCTTCTTTCTAGAATTTCAGCCCTCAATTTCCAGCCACCTTTGGGGGTCCATACTCCATCCTCTGACCCCTTTAGCAAATCAGACTGTGGTTTTCTACTTGTGTTCTAGTTACATTGTGCTCTTCGGATGGGGCCATGTTTTCAGGCTACAGACAGTATAAATGAAGATCTTGCATGACAAAACCTATGGTTTTATTTTAATTAAAGATATTTAGGGCTTTTATCATTACTGTATTAGAGGTGATCACTTCTCCATATTTTGTATTTTGGGGTCACTAACTTGACATTTAATATTTTCTTTAATTTTCTCAATTTAGAGGAATTTGGTGCTTTGGAAAGTGTGAAAGCTGCTAGTGAACTCTATTCTCCTCTATCAGGAGAAGTAACTGAAATTAATGAAGCTCTAGCAGAAAATCCAGGACTTGTCAACAAATCTTGTTATGAAGATGGTAAGTTGTTGCTAGAAATTTTGTTAAGGATTGTTTGCTGCAGTTAACATTTAATCTAGAATTTAAAGCAATCTTTAGCTGATGATGACTTCTTTTTGCACTTCTTGGTACTAAATAGAGATATTCTGCTTTAAAAAGGGAAAACAGTTTAGCTGAATATATAAAGTTATGTTTAAAATCTCTGTCAATAAAAGCATTGCCTTATTTTATAGGGTTCTTAGTATCATAGTTGTAGACTCATTGTAAACACTTCAAAGTGTTTACCTCTTCAGTCATAAAGCGTCTAATCACATTGTGTGATGTAGGTGGTAATAGAATAACATTTATTACATTAATTTTCAGTTTTCTCACATTTTCATCTTCATAATAATGTAGTAAGGTAAGCTAGCAGCAATTTTTTCCATTTTGTAGATGAATTGAGGCCCCAAAGGATTTCTCTGCTAAGGTCACACAGCCAACAAGATGCAAAATTAGCATTAGGTTGTAGTTCTCTGTTTCCTATCACCTACTTCTTCTCTCTACTAAAGCTTCGTAATGCCATTAATCTAAGTAGTTACAGTGTTGGTGTTCCTTTTGTTAAAGGTATACCTGGCCTTGTGTATTTGGATCCGTATGTAAAGTTGTTGATGCTTATTACAACCTAGAAGTTCTTAATCCATTATGGTAGAATTTCTTCTGGTTCTTTTCAGTTATGATATGTAAGGAATATTAATATAATTCTTAAGGCTAAAATGTAAAGCTCTTTGAACAAATAATGAGTGATTTATGTAAAGAATACTAGGTTAATTTTGAGGCACTCAGAATTTACATTTTGAATGAATTTGACTTTCTCTTTAAAAAGGTGATTTGGAATATAAGATATTTTTTTTTGGTTCCAGGTTGGCTGATCAAGATGACACTCAGTAACCCTTCAGAACTAGATGAACTAATGAGTGAAGAAGCATATGAGAAATACATAAAATCTATTGAGGAGTAAAAATGGAACCCCTAAATAAACTAGTTTGAAACAACTTAATCTAGCATAGTTGTCTTAAATTAGTGGTGGATAGATTTTTAAAAAGCAACTTTTAGCAAAAGAAACTACTTGAAACAATGTTGCCTGAAGAAAATACCCCTTAACTTCCTAATGATTTCAGATAAACACTATGCATCTTTTTCACAACACCCTGTGATTTTTAGGCTAGTCTCCAGTTATAATACTCAGAATTCCTGAAATTATCTGTGGTAAAACTAGTTATAAAAATTATGTAATTCAAGGATAACATTGCTATCTTAACCTTATATAATATTGTAACTTGCTTACAGCCATCCCTGGATTTGGGTCAAAATACTCAATGAACTTGCCACTGGAAAGAAATGACAGTGGAGAAAAGTTTGTTAGTTGTATAGTGTCCGGTGAAGAACATTACTATCTTAATTTTGCAATATACTGTGTTTGCTGGTGCTATTTTTATACAGTGAAGCAACAGCCTTGCAGGAAAATAAGAAACAGTTTAATAATAAAATATTCAACTTCTTAATTAATCGTGTTTTTTGTTTTGCCGTTAATATTTCATTTAGTGACTCCGCTAGTGTTTGTAAAGATGCTAATTTTAACTTACGGAAAGTTATTTTTTAAAAAGGAATTTTAAGCCCTAGCGATGAAAGGTTCCAAGAAAATGTTTCCTTTTTGTCACAAATCTTGGTTTTCTTAAGCAAAGATCTAATTGCCTGATAGCATCAAGTACTATTTTTTGGTTATCTTTAACATAAAAGAAATCATTGACTTTGTTTTTCTATCATGCCAATTAGAAGAGAGTAAAAACAAGGAGAGGTGAAATTTTGATCAGCATAGCACATGACATCCTTAAGAAAGCTAAACCACATTAACATAAGGTTTCTACTTAAGTAATGGGGATAGAAGTGGACACAGTGGCCAACATAGCATACTTTCTAATTAAGCCAATGGTAGTACTGTAGTATGCTGATATTTGGGGCAGGGGATAGAACATACATAAGTATACACACACACACATATATATACTTATACACACACACAGCAAGAACAAACTTCTACCATTTTCCCAGTTACTAGAGGAAAAGGGAAGTATGTAGACACTACTATCTTCTGGTAAATAAAGAGCAAATAACATAGAGTACGTAGGTAGGTAAATAACATACAAGTCTTTCCTGTTCCTCTGCATAAAGAATGCATTCTTTCCAGGACTGTGCCAGTGGCCATTATCACTGCTGAGCTGTGTCTATTATTAATCAGTTTAATTAATTTGACTGTCTGCTTTGGAAATAGGGATGAGTAATAATTGCTCATTTAAATCTAAATAAATCTTGTTTTAAAGGTACTCTCATATATTACTTTCTTTCATCTTTACCACAATAGCCAGAGCTAGGTAGGGCATATCCATAACTACCACCATTTCACAGATAAGGTGATGGAGAGGATAAGAGGATATGGTTAGGATTTTCACATTTCCTGGCTCACTCTTCATCAGTTCCTTAGCAAATGTAAGTTACTATGATAATACTTAAGGGAATTCCCTGGCGGTCCGGTGGTTAGGTGCTTTCATTGCCAGGGCCCAGGTTCAATCCCTAGTCAGGGAACTAATATCCCACAAGACGCGTTAACGTGGCCAAAAATATATTTAAATGGGAATCTGGCAGGCGGGAGGATCAAAGAACAAAACTTTATGACAACTTGCTCTTTTTCACTGTTTAGAATACAGAGCCAATTCAACCTTCGCTTCTATTTTAGTGCTGCTGAAAATCATAGGTGTTGAATGGCCCTCCAAATGGACTAAATCAGAGAATTCAATTTCTCAGACCTCATATTCCTTTGAATGGTTTTGGTCTTAATAGAGGAGCTTAATATAGGTTTTGAATAATGCTATCTAATAATTTAAAATTCAAGAAATGGAACAGGTAACCCTGGAAGTGTTTTGTTTTGTTTTTTTGTTTTTTGTTTTTTTTGGAAGTGTTTTTAAAAACACTAAGTTTTAAGTTTTAATAAAGAAACCACTAGAGGGCTCTCTGTACAGGCATGCTAGTATGAAAATGAGACTGGTATTTCAGATCAACTCTCAAGCAAATCAATTTCTGAATTTTTCTGAATTTCTGCAACTTTTGTGGGGCTGTGAAAATGTCCGAGTACCACCCACCTTCAGTTTTTAAAATTACGCTAACTATAACTGTGCCTTCATTACTTCTCAACAATCTCTATTATTTCAGACCTAATCATCTTTCTCAGTGATTAAACTCTTTTTTCTCAGCAACATGGCTTTACTATTAACTATCCCATCAGTCTTTTTTTTTTTTTTTTCCTTTTAGAAAGTAGATTTAGGTTCAAAATTGAGCGGAAAGTAGTTTCTGTATACCTCCTGCCCCCATCTTGGGGTTTTTAAAACACCCCTTTGCCAACTCTGAGATCTTTTTCTACTAGAGCTTTTGTATCTTGATTCCATCTCTACTTTGGCTTTTTATAAACATGACTAGCCAAACACTCGTCCCTTTAAGTTTCTGCTCAGTCATGTTATCAGGCTTTTTTTTTTTTTTTAACATCTTTATTGGAGTATAATTGCTTTACAATGGTGTGTTAGTTTCTGCTGTATAACAAAGTGAATCAGCTGTATGTATACATATACTCCCACATCCCCTCCCTCTTGTGTCTCCCTCCCACCCTCCCTATCCCACTCCTCTAGGTGTCACAAAGCACTGAGCTGATCTCCCTGTGCTATGCGGCTGCTTCCCACTAGCTATCTATTTTCCATTTGGTAGTGTATATATGTCCGTGCCACTCTCTCACTTCGTCCCAGCTTACCCCTGCTATCAGTCTTTTACCTGCTAAGCTTCAACAGTGATTAGAAGCCCGTTTAAAACGGGTATGCAGGCAAAATTAGTGTGAAGCAAATCATTTGCCAGATCTTCCACTTCCACGTGTACTTGGGAGAATGTGCTTTCAGTCAAGAAGTTTACCAGTTATTTAGTAAATCTTAGTTAAGACTTTTGGTATACTTCCCAGAAACTGAGAACATAGCTTTAATGACTTGGCTAACAAATCCTGCTAGTCAGGTGGTTTCAAATTTTCTATTTTCAACAGAACTGAAGGAGGTTCTTCCTAACCAAACTGTCAGGTGATAATTTAAAAAATTTTTGTTGCTTACTAGGTGATTTCTAGTGTGGAAAGGAGTTTAAAAAGTTAAGAGACACTGCAATGACAAAACCCCTTCATGTGCATCTTCCTATGAACAAGGTATCTCACTCAGCTTACATCTATGAAAAAAACTATAAAATTGGGACTGAATCTGTCTCATTCTAGCAATATGTAATATTTACCCATAGATACATGAATTGGCATGAGGGGAGGGACAGCCCCATCTCTTTCATTCTATACACTTTCAGTAACATTCTTTTGTTTACTATTTATGAACGCATGGAATATATTCCTTTATTTGCCAAGTGAGTAGAAATAAAGGTAATTCTAAATCTGGAAACAAATGTAGACTTACAGTATTATGAAAAATTTTTAAATTTCATTTTCAAATTATATTTTTGTGTTGCACAGAAACAGGATAGATTACTCAAAAGTTTTTGATCATATATATATGTTAGAATGAAATTCTGTGGAGAAAGTAGAATAGAAATATAATTATGAATTTAGGGAGAAAAAGCAAAAGAAAATTTTCAATTTTTTAGTTTATGCATGTATTTTTAAATAGATGTTTATGGGTCTCAAATTGCTATTAAATTTAGATTTCCTTCAGTACTTTTAAGAGTGATGTGCATTTTAAAATGCCAACATTTATGATCATCTAGATGGTACATCCTTTAAAGTTTGTGATTGGGAATTTCCTGGTGGCCCAGTGGTTAGGATTCTGGGCTTTCACTGCTGGAGCCCAGGTTCAATCCCTGGTCAGGGAACTGAGATCACACAAGTCGCGTGGCACAGCCAAAAAAAATTATGATAGAAAATTTTGTGTTTTAACACACAAAAAAAGTGGAATGAGATATGCAGTTTATGTACAATTCTTTTTAGAAGTATGCAGGCATACTGTTAATTCCAGGTTGTGAAATACAAACAATCCCAAAGTGTGTATTTTTAGGCAAAGAATACCTTAAAAAGTAGTCATAGTCTAGAAAAGTACTTCATTCTAACCTCTTAGAATAATGTAATCTATATATCATAAAAAAAAGTCTTTCCATAGTATTGACAGGCTTTCTAATTAATACTATACCTTCTGTAAAAAAACAGTAATACATATCTATCTTTCCAAATGGCTTTTTTTTTTTTTTTAGATTTTTTTCTTACGGGGACCCTTTTTAAAGTCTTCATTGAATTTGTTACAATATTGCTTCTGTTTTATGTTTTGGTTTTTTGTCCTGGAGGCAGGTGGGATCTTAGCTCCCCAACCAGGTATCGAACCCACACCCCCTACATTGGAAGGCAAAGTCTTAAACATTGGAACGCCAGGGAAGTCCCTCCAAATGGCTTTTAATCACAGGGGTATAAAAGGCTTAGGATATTTTTCTCCAGCAGAAATATTCACTCTTTTAAAACCAGAAAGCACAAGGGCTTTGGAACCAGACCTGAGCTGGGTTCTACTACGAATGCCTGACTCCGGGCACAGGTTCCCACCCCTGGCTGCACCTTGGGATGCTCGAAAATACCAGCACCAAAGCTGGGAGGGGAGGAGAGGGTGACATTTCACTGTCTTCAACGAGTTCCTCAGCTGATTTAGCAACGTGGGGCTACTTTTCTACATTTGTATAAAAGATGCCAATGCCCACTTCACAGGCTGCTCTGCTACACGACAGGGGATGGCGCCTTAAAGACCTACTGGCCTGCACCACCCTGGCACAGTCCTTATGGGGGAGGGGCGATTGGGGGACAGTGGGCAAAGTCTGGGGACATTTTCAGTCGCCTGGCATCTAGGGGGTAGAGGCCAGGGACGCTGCTAGCCACCCCCCATCACAGAACCATCCGCGCCAAGGGCAGCAGTGAGGAGGGAGAGGTCCTGGGTCTCTGAGGGGAAGCTGGTCCCAAAGCCCTCACTTTCTAACTCCAGGGTCCGACGGGCACCCAACCCCTCGGTGGGTTTCCCTGACCGGCACTTAAGGCTACACGGTACCTCGCGAGGCGGCCTCCCGCGCTCTCAGCGGTGGTGACCTCCTCACGCGCGGGGGGAAGATTCACGGCCGCGCACAGCCTGCCGGGAGCACGCGCCCACCGCGGTCAGTCGGCGTCGCTTCCCGCGCTCAGCTTTGTTGCGCGTGGCGCGTATACGTCACTTCCACTGAGAATCCCCCGCAGGCCCGCCTACCGCCCCGCCCCCAGCGCGTCCGTAACCCAGGGCAACTGTCGCTGTTGCCCGCCGGCGGGGACTAAGCTGCCCGGGGGCCTTGGACCCCGCTGGCCCCCACAGGAGGGTGTGAGCGGCGGCAGCCGCTTCTGCGCCTCCGGGGCAAGTCCCCAGACCACTCCACGGGCGGCAGAGCGAGACCCCCTGCCCAGTTCGGAAGGAAGCTGCCTTCTGAGGCAGAGAGGCAAAAAGGAGAGGTAGGGCGGGCCCGGGCTGGAATAGGAGTGGGCAGGGCCTGGGGAGGAGGGCACGGAATGGGTGGGGCAGTGGGAGGAGCCATTGAAAGGGCGGAGCCCTGTGAGGGAGGAGCCAATGGAGAAAGGGGTGAGGCTTGTGGGGCAAGCGGGGGCACCTTGCTGGAGGGCATAGCTATTGAAAGAAGGGGATTGGGAAATTGGGATTGACATATATACACTAATATGTATAAAGTCGATAACTAATAAGAACCTGCTGTATAAAAAATAAAATAAAATTCAAAAATTCAAAAAAAATAGGAGGGGAGCATCTTTTGCGGCAAGGTAGGAACTGCTGGAGGAAGGGGAGGAGCTAGATGAGGAAGAAAGAAGGATCGTGGAAGAAGGGGAGGGGCCTGTGGGGGAGCGGGAGGGCTGCTAGAGGAAAGAGAGGAGCCAGGTGTCAACTGCCTGGGCTTCAGGAGCCACAGGTGGAGTGAGTGTGTGTTTGAAGACTTGAACTTTCCTGTACATTGTATGCTGTGTGAGAGCTGGGAAGACGGGCGTTGCTTTACCATTTTACTACCAGTGCTAGGCATCTAATAGGCACTTAGTGAGTAATGAATGTGACTGGAAAAAGCAGAAGAGTTGGAGACTGGGATTGGAGTAGAAATGTTCCGATAGGGAGCGATGGTTGTAGAAACTGCTGTCCTAGGAATCATTCTGTGAATAATCAAAGCTGCTGTGCTCTGTAGGTGTATAAGAAGCATAAAGCACAGATCATGAACATGGGGAGATAAAATTTATACTCTTGAAAATGTGAACAAATTGTTCGAATGGGGTGGTGCAACCTCTGAGGCGAAGTTTCAACTGCCAAGTTGTGTTCCCAGACGGTAAGTTAGGTCGGGGTCCCAGTGTCATTTTCCTTTAGAAGCTATATTGCCAGTGATCAGCATGCCCAGGCCAATCTTCAAGACCTATTTAACCAGTTCATATGCATAAAACTTAGCTCTGCAGTAAGAAACTTAACTTCCATCATGGCTAAGAGTGTTTGTATTCTTTGATTTTCTTCATTCAACACATGTTGGTTGATAAGGATCCACAGGAATATCCATTCAGAATTCCAAGTGAGGCTGCCAGAAACCCGACTTTCCCTGGCTGGAATTCTGACATAGATTCAAGATTCTTTGAAACCTGAAACTTCTAGGAAAGTGGGGGTAGGTGTGTGGGCATGGCGTAGAGCCAGGGAGGGGGTAAGGAGTTTTGAGGTCATCACAGCCTGCTTTTGACAGAAACAACCTGCTTTTGACTTCAACACTCTGGGCTTTTCACCTCTTCTGGCCCATTAACATTCCCTTCATCATTAATTGATTAAGAACATGTCAACTAGGTATAGGAATAGAGGGTAAGGCATTTGTAGTCTGACTGCATGGACAGGTGATAGCGAATATGTGGCAAAGATGATGGCGAAAAGAAAGAGAGAAGAGTGTCGGCACTCTTCAAAGACAGTAAGGTGCCTCAAATTCCTCTCGTGCTTTCAGTCTCTGACTTCTGCTGCTGCTCCTGAGGCTAGCCAGAGAAAACTCTCTGCTTTTAAAGGGCTCATATCATTAGATTAGGCCCACCCCGATACACCAAGATAATTTCCCTATCTTCGGGTCAACTGATTAGCAACCATAATTACATCTATAAAGTCCCCTTTGCCACGTAATATACCTTATTCATGGATGTTATAGCGCATCATATTCATAGTCCCAGGGATTAGGATGGGAAACCTTGTGGAGGGAGGATTGGCAGAATTTAATTTACTACATTATCTTTCAGGAGTATTGTAGAAAAGCTACTGCAAGAGGTTTTTTATTTTCCCAGTTTCTCTCCGTGAACATAAATCACACTTATACACTATTAGTTCTACCTCTAATCAGAATTTTATCTTTTAATTGATTCAAGTACACTCTTGGTCTTCCAAAGAATGGAGCTTGTATTCTGATACTTTCAATCTGTAATATTCATCTTTTACTCTGACTTTATGATATGTACCAGCCTGGCTTTGCCCGGTAGAATACCTATAGAAATCTTTTCCTTTCTATAGTGCTGAAATACGCTTTTGGGGGGTATTTTTTTCACAGAAAAACTACATTTATTTTTCTTTCATACCTGAAGCTAGTTCTTGTTTTCTATCATTATGTAGCTTTATATACAATAGTGATAACTTACAGGATTAAATAGCACTCTAGTCCCTTTAATATGTCACTCTTCATCCAGTTATTTTAAAAACTATGTTATAGCTAGTTTCTTCTTTTGCTTCAGGTGTAATAGCTAAACGAATCAGCGCTAGAATCAGAAAGGTCTGGCCTTGGAATTTCAGTTGACACTAGCAATCTCAGTGACTGTGTTCATCGGTAGAGGTCAGGCTCTGCTGCAGTAACAGGCAGATCCTAAAATCTCAATGGCTTGACTCATCAAGTGCGTTATCATTCATGCATAGTCTGGTGAGTGCTTATGGGGGCTTCTCCCCAAAGCTGTGACTCGGGATCCAGGCTTCCTTCATTTTGTGATGCTACCAACTCAACGTGTGACTTCCAAGGTCATAGTGGGAGGAGAAGAGAGAACTGAAGGGGCACTTCACCTCTTAACTGTCTCATCCAGGAAGTGATATAATCAGTTCCACTCGTTCTGCTGGCTAGACTAAGTCACAGGGCTCTAACACAACTGTAAGAGAGGCTGCAATGTAGGGAAAGACAGTGGCTCTTTTGGGAGAACTAACTTTCTCACAGTGACCACGGAAATTCTCCCAACCTTCCCGTATGTTTTCTCATTAATAAAATTATACTAATAATCAGTAAATATGAGTTACTCTCTTTCAGAGGTTTAGTATAGGTACCAGATATAAATATATGTTGACTTTTATTTTTATTTAGCTGAGTTGAAGCCAGTGTTTCTTGTATGTCATCTTTGTCTCGGAATCGTTCATTTTCAATATAATGATTTCCATTCCCCTCCAGCCATTATATTTTCTTTTCTGGCATTCTTCCAACCTTGATCACAGACAGCTGGTGGCTTGTATTGATTAGTAATAACGTGCACATTTGACTGAGTCATTTTGAGCTGTCCCTTCCCACCTAGAGTGGAGTTGAAGCATTCTGAATAGACTGTGATCTCTAATAAAGAGCAATAAAGACAGGGACCAGGTATGGATACCCCTTGCGCCCTTCTCAATGTGGCTAGACAGAGAGTCTCATACCGCCAGAACCATCAGACTGCTGCTTTCTGATTGGCATTGGATTCCCAGGAACAAGAATTTCCACACAATATCATGAAGAAAAGCATGCATGGACTTTAGAGTCAGAAAAACATGTCTGCAGATTCTTTGATCCTTCTCCCGTGGAGAAGTGGAGTGTGGGTGTCCCCTCCTCTTGTGTGTGGGATGACCTCAGTGGCTGGTCAACCAGCTGAGTCCAGCAAAAGTGAAACGATGTGACTTATAAGGCTAGGTCGTAAAAGGCAATTCAGCTTCTGCCTATTCTAATATTGTAATGATATCAAACACTTGGCAAGCGTTAGTTGTCCTTCCTTTCCTCAAGCTTATCTTTCTTCAACTAGTTTCCTGAGAAATAAGACTGACTCTGCAATGCTATGGTAGAAATTGTTCGCAGACCAGCATCTTTACATTTTGGTAACATATACCGTATTATGAGTACCCTCTTTGAGGCAGGACAGAAAACTCAAGACCCCTTTACTACCTTGTAGCAAGGATTCTGGCATGTGACCTAGGTTCCACCAATTAGATGCACCCTCGCAATACATGCATTGAGAAGTGAATAACAGGAAGAAGTGGTCGTTTGCAAAGGGGTGAAAGAAAATAGTCGTGATGGTGGCAGAGGCATTTGATGCTTTGGGGCTGGGGTGGCAGAGCTTTGGAATCCAGTCCCAAGTGTCCTATTTCTGAAAGCTGAGTCAGTTACATATTTTGAACAAATAGTTCCAGGAACAAATTTTTCCTGACTTTATAGCTTCAAAGTCTGGCTTTCTGACCCACTCTTCCCCTGAAGATTTTGTAGGCTACCTAATAACTTCTGATAATTTTGTTATTAAAAACCAATGAGGAATACATAAAATAGATAAACAACAAGAACCTACTTTATGGCACAGGGAACTATATTCAATGTCTTGTAATAACCTGTAATGGAAAAGAATCTGAAAAGGAATATATATATAAAATCACTTTGCTGTAAACCTGAAAATAACACAGCATTTTAAATCAATTATACTTCAATAAAAAGTTGTTTGTTTTGAAAAAAAAAAACTTGTGGTTACAATCAAGAGACAAATTAGGAGTATGAGATTAAAAAAAAAAAAAATGAATGAGGATTCTGTCATTTACAACAAAGGGCCCAACTAATAAAAATGTACACTTCCAATTTGAGCCTCAGATCCAATGATTAATGTAACACTTATATAAGAATAATGTCTCATAGTTATACATAGTTTATAAAGAGCTCTCATGAGTTATTTTTTAATGTAAATTTTCATCTTTAATGCCAAACTCTTTTCCAAAGTATACCCATTTACTCTCCTACCATCGACATTTTACACTTTATCAACAGGTTTTTTTTAACCTTTACCAAAATTTTGGTTATGTTCTGCTATCTCAATTGACTTTTTGTGTAAAGTTCTATGAATTTTAACATATATATAGACACCAATCTGTCTACCATTGCTATAGTTCTGTCTTTTTGAGAATGTCATATAGAGTATACACTCCTGTATACTGTAGAGCATGCAGTACAATTTTTTGAAAAAGACTGGCTTCACTCAGCATAATGCCTTTGAGATTCATCCATGTCAGTATATATAGAGAGTTTGTTTCTTCTTATTGCTGAGTAGTGGTCCATTGTATGTGTATACCAGTTTGTTTACCTGTTCACCTATTGAAGGATATTTGGGGTGTTTCGAGTTTGAGGCGATTATGAACAGAGTTGCTATAAATACTCATGTACAGATTTTGTGTGAATATAAGTTTTAATTTCTCTAGAATAGTAATCAAGAGTAGGATTGCTGTGTAGTTTGGTGAGTGTATGTCTCCCTTTATAAGAAACTGCCAGATTGTTTTCTAGAGGGGCTTTACCATTTTGCATTTCTACCAGCAATGTATGAGAATTCCAGTTGCTGCTGTCCTTGCCAACAGTTGGTATTGTCAATATATATATATTTTTTAACATCTTTATTGGAGTATAATTGCTTTACAATTGTGTATTAGTTTCTGCTTTATAACAAAGTGAATCAGCTGTACATATACATATATCCCCATATCCCCTCCCTCTTGTGTCTCCCTCCCACCCTCCCTATCCCACACCTCTAGGTGGTCACAAAGCACCGAGCTAATCTCCCTGTGCTATGCGGCTGCTTCCCACTAGCTAGCTATTTTACATTTGGTAGTGTATATATGTCCATGCCACTCTCTCACTTCATCCCAGCTTACCCTTCCCCCTCCCCACGTCCTTGAGTCCATTCTCGACATCTGCCTCTTTATTCCTGTCCTGCCCCTAGTTTCTTCAGAACCATTTTTTTTTTTTTTAGATTCCATATATATGTGTTAGCATATGGTATTTGTTTTTCTCTTTCTGACTTACTTCACTCTGTATGACAGACTCTAGGTCCACCCACCTCACTACAAATAACTCAAATTTCGCTTCTTTTTATGGCTGAGCAATATTCCATTGTATATATGTGCCACATCTTCTTTATCCATTCATCTGTCAATGGACACTTAGGTTGCTTCGGTATATCCCCAGTAGTGGGATTGCTGGGTCAATATTTTTAATTTTAGCCATTTTAATACGTGGTTTTAATTTGCATTTCCCTAATGGTTAATGATGTCGAATGTCTTTTTATGTTCTTTTTTTTTTTTTCATGGAGAATAATTGCAATCCCTGATCCCCATCACAAATGGGGTTCAACAGGTTACCCGCGTCTGCCGGCATAGGGTAGGCACACACTGAGCTAGGCATCACAGACCTGTTATTGCTCAATCTTGGGTGGCTGAATGCCCCTTGTCCCTCTAAGAAGTAGGTGCTTATTATATCCTCTTTGGTGAAGTGTCTGTTCAAGTGTTTTGTCCATCTTGTATTTGGCAAAATTAATTTTTCAATTTTCTATTTGTTGTTATTTTCTTACTATTGAGTTTGCAGAGTTCTTTACATATTCTGGATAGAAGTCCTTTATCAAATAAGCGATTTGCAAATATTTTCTCCCAGTCTGTAGCTTGTCTCTTTTCATTCTCCCACAGAGCCTTTGGCAGAGTGAAAGTTCATAATTTTAATAAGGACCAGTTTACCAATTTATTTATTTATTTATTTATTTTATGGATCATGCTTTTGGTGTCATGTCTAGAACACTTTGCCTAACCCCAGTTCTTAAAGATTTTCTGTATTTTCTTCTAAAAGTTATATAGCTTTATGGTTTATATTTAAATCTATGATCCATTTTGAGTTAATTTTTTTGCATATGAATGGCCAATTATTGCAACAGTCTTGTTGAAAGACTGTTCTTTCTGCACTTAATTTTTTTTGCATCCTTGTCAAAAATCAATTGGCCATGTTTATGTGGGTATATTTTTGAACCCCTTATTCTGGCCCGTTGATCTGTTTGTCTCTGCATTCACCAATACCATACTGATTCCTGTAGTTTTATGGTAATTTTTTAAACTGGGTAATGTGATTCCTCCATTTTGTTCTTAATTTTCATAATTGTTTTAGCTATTATAGTTCCTTTTACATTTCCTAATAAATTTTAAAACCAGTTTGTTAATATCTATAATAAATCCTGCTCTAGATTCATATCTTGATATTCAGCAGTTATTCCTCCAACTTCTTCTTTGAGATTGTCTATCTATTCTTGGGCCTTTGTATTTTCACATACATTTTTGAATCCAGAAAATTGAAAACAGTTTTAAGAAAATAATTTTAACGTTATAGTCCTATCTTCCCAGGATCTAGGACTTCCCATTTCCAGGGGCCCTGGACTCTATTTTCAAAGACCACAAATGTCTACATTTTAGGTAGCGATATTTATAGTCCTTAAAGGTCATTTGCTTTGTATCTCACCTGTGATGATACCAGACCAGTGTGGAACCAAGACATTATTACTGGTCACCAAAATCTGGCTTCCTTTTCCTTCTGGAGATAGAGGAGGAAGTATTATCTCCACTTCTCCTTGAAGTGAAGCAGTACCTTGTAACTTGTTCCAGTTAATCACATGGGGACTGAAGTCATATGAGTTACTTCTAGGCAGAAACATCTCAGAGCCAGTGATTCCCCATGTTTGCCATCACATTCTGCCATCGCAGTTGGCTACGGTTTCCCAGGATGGTGTCTCCATCAGTTCAAGTTCCAGAGTGAGGTTAATGTGGAGCAGAGTCCAAAACATCATACAGTGGACATGTAGCATGAGTTAGAAATAAATTTATGTTGTTTTTTACCACTGGCAAAAAAACCCCTGGGATTGCCTGTTATTGCAGGATAACCTTGACTATCTTGACTAATACTAGGTAGCTGAGGCTAACAGACAGTGACCATGTCAGACTGAAGTGTACCCTGGTAAGGCTGCCAGGGCAACCTTTTCCAAAAAGAACCTGACAGCTTAAGCCATATCGGGGGCAAACACACACAAAACAAACAAAAATTCAGAGTTTTATGGGCATTTACAAATAGATCCATTTCTACTTTTGTTAAAATGATAAAGTAACTACATTATCACCTTCTTGACCAAGGAAATACAAAGTTTCTTTCTGTAATAATATAGCATACTCATCTGTCTCTTCTTGTGTCTTCTGCTATCCCTTTTCTTAGCTTCTCTTCAGCTACTAGGCTTTTGGAAATGTCTTTGTGTTCTTGGTTGGGGTTGGGGGGGTTCTCCTCTTTTCACGTAGGTTTCTCTCTGGGCAGCATTATTTATTTGCAAATAGTAGATAATGTCATTGTTCCCGGTTTACAAGAATTTCAACCCCTGCCACCCTATTTCAACTTTTATCCAACACATCCATGAGCATAGCAACAGAAGACGTGTCCTTTCGCTGGACTCCGCTGTAATATCGGTGTGCCTCTGCCACCGGCCAGTGGCAGCTTAACGGAAGTCTTTGTTCATTTCAGGAGCAGGACACTTTGAATTCTAAGTTACAGATTGGTTAAGCTGTCAAAGCTCCATTGATTTTGCCAGATGAATAACAAAAAGGCATTTGGTAGTCTCTGTACTTCTTAGTTCATTAACAAACTACACCATCATAGTGCGGAGTCAGAGATCTGGAAGGTAATGTCTCCTTTTTTCTTCCTCTGCATTTCAAGCCCTTTCTTTTGCATTCAGTAAATTCAATGAGAAGGCTTTGAGTACTTTGACTTATGAGTAGTTGGCCAATTATTTATGGAGTGTCTCCAAATCACCTTCGTAAGCTTTATTCTCTGATAATTTTTGACTTTGTGGTACATCTGTCCTCTTTATATAAGTCCCTCTTCAAGGTCTTTACTCCAGTTTAAAATTATACAAACCGTGTAATCTATTCTTTGATATATTTACTTCAGTTTGCTTAAGGTCAAAATTCATGCTTCGCTCACCTCCACCATATTCTGATAACACAATGGCTTAAAAAAAAAACATGTTATTATGGAAAATTTCACAGTGACATAGAAGTAGAGAGAATAGTGCAATTAACCTCCGTGTCCTCATACCCTTCTACAACAAACAGAATTTGTGGCTACTTTTATTTCCTCATTCTCTCTCTAACCACGGTCACACCCACCCCCTTGCAGGATTATTTTGAAGCAAATCATAACGGCTTATGTTTAATTGGTAAAATAATAACCTACTTTACAGGTTTTTTGCTGATCATTTTCTTTCCATTTCTGTTTACTTTTTTTTTTTTGCAAATTTATTTATTTATTTTTGGCTGTGTTGGGTCTTCATTACTGCATGTGGGCTTTCTCTAGTTGCGTTGAGCAGGGGCTACTCTTAGTTGCGGTGCAGGGGCTTCGCACTGTGGTGGCTTCTCTTGTTGCGGAGCATGGGCTGTAGGAGCATGGGCTTCAGTAGTTGTGGCACACGGGCTCAGTAGTTGTGGCTTGCGGGCTCTAGAGCGCAGGCTCAGTAGTTGTGGCGCACGGGCTTATTTGCCCCGCGGCATGTGGGATCTTCCCGGACCAGAGCTCGAACCCGTGTCCCCTGCATTGGCAGGCGGATTCTTAGCCACTGCGCCACCAGGGAAATCCCATTTCTGTGTACTTTAAATGCTACTAGAAAAGGTATTTTCTGTATCATACTGAATTTCCATAGGCTCTTAGACTCTCATTCATCTTCTTTATTTCATTTCCACATATCTTAAGTTCCTTGGATCAGTTTTTCTTTGGGTTTATTCTTGTTTATCCAAACATGTACTTTCGGGGCTTGCACCTCAGTCAAAATTTTCTTCTTTGTACATTTCAATTCTAGCCACTTCAATAGCGTATGTCAGAGAATTTAATACCTTCTGGCATACATCTGTGTGTCTTCCTGCTTTGTACTCCAAATCCAATTTTCTAGTTGCGTCTGCAAATGCATTTTCCCATGGGAGCATTTTCACTGTGATCTTTGTGTTTTCTTGATGTAATTTTCTTGGAAAACATATGGACTTTTATGTATACTTTATACCAGTGATTCTTAAACCAAATCAGGTAGTAAATCTTCGTGGAAATCAAGAAGTGGAAGAACATGAGTTCTGATTTACTTCAAATCTATAAACAAGGCATAATTTTATCATCAGAAAATGAGTATTATATCACTGCAGATTTCTGCATTCCAACATAAAAGGAAAACTGCATGTAATTTGTAAGAAATCACATATCCACTCTTTCAGTTGACCTTTGATTGCTTCTTGCACATTTCTATTTGTCATCTCTTACATGAGCTGGAGGACAAGAATGGGCAATAAATCTCGAAGGCACGGGACTTTCCTGGTGGTCCAGTGGGTAAGACTCTGAGCTCCCAGCGCAGGGGGCCCGGGTTCCATCCCTGGTCAGGGAACTAGATCCCGCTTGCATGGCGCAACTAAGAGTCTGCATGCCACAACTATGTTGCAACAGGATCCCATGTGCTGCAACTAAGACCCGATGCAGCCAAAATAAATAAATTAATTAAATATTTTTAAAAATCTTGAAGGCATGTTTATAGGAGGAAAACTGAAAATTAAGATGATTCTTTACACTTAGTGAATTTTTTCTAATTAGGAAAAGCCCATCAATATTCTGTTTTAGTAGTGGAGCATCTTGACTCAGCTTAAGAACACCAGTGTTCCAGAGGAGCACCTAGCAATCTGGTATGCAGTAATCTGACCATTTGACTAAGAATACTGCATTTACCAACTCAGAGATGATACTTTGTTTTCAGTCATAAGGAGTCAGTATAGTTCCCATGATCCCCCATTAAATGAGCAAAGTAGTTATATTGGGTTGCCCAAAAATTCGTTCAGGTTTTTCCGTAAGATGTTACAGGAGAACCCGAACGAACTTTTTGGCCAGCCCAATAAAAATGTAGTATTTATAACAAATAAGTAAAGTGCATATAGCAGTGCCTGGCACATAGTAAGAGCTGTGTAACAGTAAGTTTTATTATTAAATTATTGTTGTTACCTGGGTTTCCTTTGGCACTTGGTAATATAATATGACTGGAACTTCTTCTGGTGCCTTCACCAGGTCCATCTTCTAACTGACTCTAGTTTTTGTTGTTGTTGATTTTTGTTTGTTTCTTTTTGTTTGTTTGTTTGGCTGTGGCATGAGGGATCTTAGTTCCCCAACCAGGGATTGAATCTGTGTCCCCTGCAGTGGGAGCGTGGAGTCCTAACCACTGACCCACCAGTGAATTCCCTCTACTGACTCTAAAATAGGGGCTTGGGCCTTCCCTGGTGGTCCACTGGTTAAGAATCTGCCTGTCGATGCAGGGGACACGGGTTTGATGCCTGGTCCAGGAAGATCCCACAGGCCGCAGAGCAGCTAAGCCTGTGCCCCACAACTACTAAGCCTGTGAGCCACAACTACTGAAGGCCGCGAGCCTAGAGCCTGTGCTCCACAAGAAGAGAAGCCACCGCACTGAGAGGCCCGCGCACCGCAATGAAGAGTAGCCCCCGCTCTCCGCAACTAGAGAAGGCCCGCGCGCAGCAACGAAGACCCAGTGCAGCCAAAAAAAAAAGGGGGGGGGGCCACCTAACACCGCATCTTTGGCCTCTGTGGTTCTTCTCTCTAGATGTAGAGATAGAGATAGGGATATAGTCTTCCCCTCAGATTTCACATATTCTTATGACATGTGAGAAGTAGATGAAGGAGCTGGAGATGGTTAACCTGTAAGAGAGAAGAGTACATGGAACATTTTCATAGGGCTGTTGGGAGGCTGAGGCAGTGGCCAGTCTCTGGATCAGTGATTCTTCAATCCTCTGTAGTGACAGACTGCTTTGTACCTCTGATGCAAGCCCTTCCCCCCAAAAATGATTGAGCATTCGCAGGGGCATCATAAACCTCCAGAAACCCATCTGTGGATGGGAAGGCTTCCTGCCTTCGTCTGGAGGGCGAAACAAGGACCAGGGAGTAGACGATGTTGAGTGGGCAGGGAAAGAAGTCCTGGTTCAATATAAGGATGCTCTTTCTAACAGAGCAGTAGTTCTCCAACTTTGCAGGATTTTACAATTACCTAGGGTGATTTTAAAAATTCTGATGGCCAGGCTGTGCCACGACCGACTATAATCAGAATTTCTGTGGGTATAGTCTGGGCATTTTTACTTTTTATAAAGCTCCCCAGATGATTCCAAGGTGCAGCCAAGTTCAGGAATCAGTAAATTAGAGTACTTTGCCATTGGAACAGTCTCTTTAAGTAGTGAGCGCCTTGTCAGTGGAGATACTTCAAGCACAGAACATTTTTCTTATTGATTTGAACATTCTAACTATACTTAATCTCTCCTAAACAGTATCTATTCTTTGCTCTATTAACCTCAAGTTCAAATTTATTTTATTATTTAAGAAATGACTTTGCTTTTGATTCTCTGCTTTTTTTCTTTCGAATTGTACACTTGTTAAGTCTATGGGTTCTGTGGTATTTGCATTTGTAATTCAAAATTACAAAGGTATGAGTGTACTTATAGGAGCTTCTTTGGCCTGGGCAGCAACTAAAGTGATATTTCACGATGTGAAAGGCCCAGGCTGGTTTGCACAATATGTCTGGTCCTTGATCATACTTCTGTTTGGAAACAGAATAGTGCTTCTAGTTTTCAGTCACTTGTAATATCATTTCTTTCCCTTTCAGCTTTCATTCATTTCCTCTGATGTCATATTGGAAAAGATTAGGATGCCCAAAGATATTTGACCTTCCATAGGTAAATGGAACTTTATTAGCATCAAAATGCCATTTTAAGCCTATGTGAAAAAGCCAAAATGGTAATTAAACAGATATTGTTATAAGAAGTTGCTGATCTCTACCTAGACAGAAAGTGAAAATGTATGCTTCTGGCAGGGGTCACTTTGGGGTGAGAGAGCAAGGCGTGTGGTCCCCAGTGGCCTCTGTCTCATTACAAGCAAAGTTTTCCTCAGGAAGGCCCTGGCCATTCATGAGCAGCCATTGTGCTGATGTCATATCGGTGGTCATTGCCTGGGCATTAGAGTACATCCACACAGCTTGCGGGGTCCCCAGGAGGAACCCATCTGTGGGACTGTATTACAATCATGCTGGTTCTATAGACGAGTAAACAGACCTGGAAAAGTAACTCGCCTGACAAAACACACAGCTAGGACATAGGATTGGAACCCTGGCTGATTGGAACCCGAGCCTGTGCTCTCCTGATAAGGATTATAACTTTCCTAGCACTTTGGCTGGATTATGAATGCCAAGTCCTATTTTTCAACCTGGAAAAACATCAGCTAAAGATAGACAGCATCATCATCACCACCACCTACCACCACCACAACCACCAACACCATCGTCACCACCACCTACTCTATCAGTTCGCTAGGACTGCCACCACGAAGCACCACAGACAACAGAAGTTTACTGTCTCAGTTCTAGAGACTTGGAGTCCAAAGCCAAGGTGTTGGCAGGGTTCGTTCCTTCTGTTTTTTTTCTGGGTTGTCTTTTCACTTTGCTTGTTTGTTTGTTTTGACCACGCTGTGCAGCATGTGGGATCTTAGTTCCCTGACCTGGGATCGAACCTGTGCCCCCTGCATTGGGAGTGTGGAGTCTTAACCACTGGACCGCGAGGGAAGTCCCTCACTTTTTTTTTGTTAAATTGAAGTCCCTCACTTTTTTTTTGTTAAATTGAAGTATAATTGATTTACAGTGTTGTGTTACTTTCAGGTGTACAGCAAAGTGATTCAGTTATATATATATTATAGATATAATATATAATTATATCTATAATATATATATTCTTTTTCAGAAAGAATATATATATTCTTTTTCAGATTCTTTTCCCTTATAGGTTATTATAAAATATTGAGTATGGTTCCCTGTGCTATAGAGTAGGTCCTTGCTGGTTATCTGTTTTACACATGGCAGTGTGTATATGTTAATCCGAGACTCCTAAGTTATCCCTCCCCCTGGGTTGGTACCTTCTGAGGCTGTGAGGGAGGGATGTGTTCCAGGCCTCTCTCCTTGACTTGTAGATGACTGTCTCGTCCCTGAGTCTCCTCACACTGTCTTCCCTCTAAGCATGTCTGTGTCCAAAGTTCCCCTCTCTATGCGGACACCTTCATATAGGGTGGATGAGGGTGAACCAATTGACTTAGCTTTGACCACATTCTCCACCAGCTTCCTCAGAAGCCAAAGGATCCCCAAGCCGACATCCAGGGTTGTTGGGACAGGACAGAGGAGGCGGCTGGGATGCATCAGTCACACATAGCACAGTGGTTCTCTTCATATTAGCACAGTATCATTTGGATGTTTTGGGAGTGGAGGGTAGGGATGCTTAACTCTACATTCCTACTCTGTAGGGGCACTTGGTACTCCATCACCAGAGACAGAGTCTGTGGTAACATCTTTCTACCCTCTTTTCTTCACTTCCAACTTTGGTCTTTAAATCCATCAGTCTTTAAAATTAGCCTTATCTTTTACAATGTCAATAGCTGGCAACGGATGATTTTGTAATATTTCTTCTGTCTATTCCTGAACGTATCTTGAAGATATTTCACCTGAGTTGTTGAATTCCTTTTTTTAAAAAAAAAAACAAACAATATTAAATGCTAAGTTCAATTTGGATTTCAAACCACAGGAAGAAGATGTTAAAGACTTTAAGCAACCATCCCAGTAATGGATCTCGGTCCGAAAAACAAGACTGAATTAGAAAATAGTGAAAATACTGAAATTCAAAGCACAGAAGAAACTGAATTAATCTATACTTGTCCAGATGAAAGAAGTGAAAAGAATCATGTTTGTTGTCTTCTCAATATCAGTGACATTACACTTGAACAAGATGAAGAAGCCAAAGAGTTTGTCATTGGAACTGGATGGGAAGAAGCAGTGAGTATTTTCTTGAGTTAGGTCTCTTGCATGTCAGTGTTTTGACACAAGCCTTTTCTTTTACTATTTTCAAAAATAGTTACTATTGCCAAAAAAAAAAAAAATGTGTAAATGATGAAATATAGAAACCTTTTGGAACAGAGGTAGAATGTTAATGATGATAATAGCTGTACCTTTTATTGAGTATTTATGGCCACTCACTATTGGCAAGCACAGTACTGAATGCTTTACATACATCAATTCATTCACCTTCTCAATAGTTCTGTGAGGTAGGTATTATGTGAGGCATAATATTATGTGAGGCAGCCTCACTTCTTGGACAAGGATACCAAAGCACCCAAAAGGTGAAATGTGTCAAAGATCACCCAGGCAGTGGTCAAGGCAGGGCTTGAACCCAGCTCTTCTGGACTCCAGAACCCAAGCTACTTAACTTAACCCAAGCTACTTAATTCCCCAAGAGAACTGAGATTTTTATCCTGGTGGTTCTACTCAGAACCCTGTGGGTTGATTCTTAAACTATTCTTAGAATCAGTAATAGAAATACAGTTCTAAATTTAGAACTGTAAGGGAATTTGGTCTAATCCAATGATTCTCACTTGGTAGTGACACAACTGGTGGGGAGGGAGAGGGGATGCTACTGGATGTAGTGGGTAGAGGCCAGGGGTGCTGCTCCACATCCTACAATGCCCAGGGTGGCTCCCACCGCAAGAAATGGTCCAGCCTTGGGACTTCCCTTGCGGTCTAGTGGTTAAGACTCTGTCCTTCTATTGCAGGGGGTGCATGTTCGATCCCTGGTAGGGGAACTAAGATCCCACATGCCACGAAGCCAAAAAAAAAAAAAAAGAAATGATCCAGCCTTGTCTTACCTTGGGCTGCTGTAATAGAATACCATAGACTGGGTAGCTTAAGCAACAGACATTTATTTCTCAGTCTGAGGTCAGGGTGCCAGCATGGTTGGGTTCTTGGTGAGAGCCCTATTTCATTTTATTTTATTATTTTTTGGCTGTGCCACGCAGCATGCGGGATGCAGGATCTTTAGTTCCCCAACCAGGGACCGAGCCCTTGCCCCCTGCAGTGGAAGTGTGGAGTCTTAACCACTGGACCGCCAGGGAAGTCCCCTCCTTTTCTTATAAGGGCATTAATCCCATCACGAGGGCCCTGCCGTCTTGACCTCATCTAATACCTAAATGACCTAATACCCTAATACCTCCCAAACACCCACCTCCAAATACCATCACACTGGGGATTAGGGTTTCAACCTAGAAATTTGCCGGGGGAGGGTACCCAAACATGCAACCCATAAAAAGCTCCCAATGTTGGTAGTGCCAATGTTGAGAAACCTTGATCTAATTGGTTTATTTTATAAATATGGAAACTGAGGCCAAAATAAGGCAGAGTGACTCTACCCAAGTCCACTTGACAGTTGCAAGAATGTGTGTTCAGAGCCTCCTCTGGTGCTCTCTCTACTGTATGCCCCCCCCCACCTTGTTAAGCATATATGACCTCCTATACACACACTCCCAGGTCAGGTAAGTCAAGGTGGTAGAGAGTTCTATTTAAGCATGGAAAACTTTCTAAGCTTAGAAGGTTCAGTTTACTATTCAAGGTAATTACTTTGAAATATACATCCAAGGGCTGTTGGAAAAGAATTTTCTTTTAATTGGAAAAATTGCCCCACGCCCCATGCTGAGAGTACATTTGCTGTTCACACTCTGTCTGGTACGATCCTGCCACACCATTTCCTCCTGCCTGCTGCCTGCTACTCTTTGCTCTCTCTGCCCAGCCCCCGACCCCTGCCCACCCAGCCCTACCCCACCTCTCAGACAGCCTTGCCTCAGGAGGGGTGACTGAGGTCTGTCCCCGCCCCCTGCAAAGGCTGCCTTCCTGCAATGGCTCATGTCCCCCTGACCCTTTCTGTGCTGGTGCCAGGGACCCCTGGGCCGGCATTTAGAGGAGGACAGAGAACACTTTGCTGGTAGCAATTCGTGAGAGTTTCTTATGCTTGCAGAGCCAAGGGACCTCACAGGAGCCAGATGATGGGATGCCTCAGGGCTGCACAATGTTGACCCAGGCTGACCCAGTGCAGGAGCCTTTCCTATCACTACCCTGCTGTTTCTCCCCGTGGCAGCCTGGGGACGCCCACACCACTTGGCGGCTCTGTGGACAGTCAGGAGGGAGGCATAGTCACCTTGCACTGCAGCTGGGCTCGAAGTCCTGGCAGACATCCAGACCTTTTTGGAAACACCCAGCTTACCTGTGACACCTCACCTGTAAGGGCCAAAAAGGCAAGGTGTCATTGCCCCCTGCCCTGGGACTTGGATCCCCTGCCAGGCCATCTGAACATCCCGGAGATGTAGATCCTCTGTATCAGCCTCGGCCCAAGGCTCATGCGGGGTGCCTTTTTTTTTGGCTGCACCTTGCAGCTTGCTGGATCTTGGTTTCTGGACCAGGGATTGAACCCTGGGCCTCTGCAGTGAAAGCGCCGAGTCCTAACCACTGAACTGCCAGGGAACGCCCATGTGGGGTGCTTTTTATTTTATTTATTTATTTTTTTAAAAAGATGTATTTATTTTATTTTTTAATTAATTTATTTATTTTTGGCTGTGTTGGGTCTTCGTTGCTGCACACGGGCTTTCTCTAGTTGCGGCGAGTGGGGGATACTCTTCACTGCGGGCTTCTCATCGCGGTGGCTTCTCTTGTTGCGCAGCATAGGCTCTAGGCACGCGGACTTCAGTGGCTGTGGCACGCAGGCTCAGTAGTTGTGGCTCATGGGCTTAGCTGCTTGGCGGCATGTGGGATCTTCCTGCACCAGGGATCGAACCCATGTCCCCTGCATTGGTAGGAGGATTCTTAACCAGTGCACCACCTGGGAAGTCCCTGGGGTGCTTTTTAAAATCTACCTTCCCAGGAATTCCCTGACCCTTCCGAAGCCCCTCCCCTGAGTACTGGCTTAGTAGGTTGGGGTGGGCCTTGGGAATCTGGATTTTGAAAAGCAGCTCAGGTGACTGTTAGGGTCAGGCAACTGGGGAGCCTTCGCTGACTCAGTTGGGCCTGTTTAATAGATTCAGAAAGACAAAAGCTCAGGGGTTGCTCCACATTTTAGGCTCCCCTCACTCAACATCCCGTTAAGCCAAAGTTGGCCTTTTCCACACACACAGCCTGGAGACAAATCCCCTTGCCTGGCTGGAGGTGGGGACCAAGCGACTTGCCTCGCTCCACCAAAGCCACCATCTGGAGAGAGGCTGTCAGCCTGAGAACCTGTTAGCAAATGGGCTGGGACCCTCACTTTTCTGTAAAAGCTGGAAAACCACCTGGGGAGCCAGGGTCGAGAGCAGTGAGGTGTGAAGCAAGCAGCATGGTCCTCTTGAAGATGCAGTGCCGACCCTGCAGCTCGTGAAGTGACGGGGTTCCCGGAACAGAGGCAGAGGGAGGGGGAAGCTGGGGAAGATGTGCTCAGGCTGACTCAGCGTGCGGTGCTGGGCAGCGGCCTTGTAGCCATCTAAGAACTGGGACTTCACTATGCTAAAGAGAATGGGTTTTTTTGATGAGAACATATTCAAGGCTTCAGCCGCACGGCTTTGGGAAGAGCTAGGCCTGTGGAATAAGAAAGTATTGGACTCCTATAGCACTTACTAGACTTTTTAAAAAAGTGATGCTGCAGGCTTCCCTGGTGGCCCAGTGGTTAAGAATCCGCCTGCCAATGCAGGGGACACGGGTTCGAGCCCTGATCCGGGAAGATCCCACCTGCCATGTAGCAACTAAGCCCGTGTGCCACAACTACTGAGCCTGCGCTCTAGACCCCATGAGCCACGACTACTGAGCCCTCATGCCACAACTACTGAAGCCCGCGTGCCTAGAGCCCGTGCTCTGCAACAAGAGAAGACATTGCAATGAGAAACCCACCTACCGCAATGAACAGTAGCCCCCGCTCGCTGCAACTAAAGAAAGCCTGCGCAGCAAAGAAGACCCAATGCAGCCATAGATAAATAAATAAATAAAAATAAAGTTCCCTTTAAAAAATAAAAAAAATAAAATAAAAAGGGGTGCTTCTTGACACTTATGAATTTCTAACAGGAATTTGGGGAGCTGAACATGTGAGGTGAGAGGGTGTGGGGGGTGAAGAGGGGATGATGGGAAAGGGATGTTTTTCTGCAGGGGGAGCAGAGGCTGGCCCCATCTTCAGGCCCGGGAGACAATGCTTCTCCTCACAGCCTCTCCTCGTCCTCTGCTTGGGGATGCACAGACCTTCTGAATGTGCCAGGACTTGCTGGCTGTAAGGATATTTTGAGCCTCAGTTTCCTCCTCTGTAACCTGGACATCAGAAGACCTAAATTGTAGCACTCCTGTGAGGATTAAATGAACGAATGCCAAGAGATCCTCAGCTCAGTGCCTGGAACATAGTAAAATTGTGGGAGCTATTTTTGCTTTTTTTTTTTAAACATATAAGGTTGCCAGATTCAGCAAATGAAAACACAAGACACCCAGCTGAACTTGACTTTCGGTAAACCTAATTTGTTTAAGTATATCCCGAATGCGGTCTTGTATTTTTATCTAACAGCTCTGTTTACCTGTGACCTCTGTGGCAGGGTCAGCCGGGGGACTCCGGGTGTGGCCGCGGGCATGGGGGTGCCTAGGCCATGCTGACCCTGCGTTTGCCTCTGCTCCTCTGCCTTTCCTTCAGCCCCTCCGAGCAGCAGTCTCCCAGGTGTGGTAAACAGAGCCTGCAGTACAAGAAAGCCTGGCAGGGGGGACAAGAACTAACAGTTTTGATTTCATTTGAATAATTCTGAATTTACTTTAATGCACACCTAAAAAAATGTAGAGTCAGCACATCAATGTGGCCATTTATAGATACTATCGCTTAGTATTTTCGTCTTTAAAAATACTCTTACAGATACTATTGCTTAGTATGAGGCTAAACTAGGCATGAAAAGTTAAAACTAAAACATTTAAGTCAATTTTTAGAGAAATATTGATTCAAATAGGACAGCCAAAATGGGAATGGGGCCAAAGTAGGGGCAACTGGAGTCTAGGCAGCTCAGCTGAGAGTAACACGCTGTTTTATTTGCAGGTCCGAGGCTGGGGAAGGATTTCTCCAACTGCCTGCATCTGGCCCAGGAAGAAGCTTAAAAAGGCGAAGATGGGAGAAAGTGCCAGCAGCTGCTTACTCTGTGTCAGCCTCTCCCAAGGGAGCCTGGAGGCCAGGCTTCAGTCGGAGGCGGGGAAGTTGGAGTCGGGGGCTTCAGCTCCGGCTGAGGCAGGGCCGGAGAAGGATGGAGGCAGCCTCTCCCTGACTCTGGCCACCCCCCCAGGCCCCACCACTGCCTACCGGGAAGTTAACAAGATCTGCTTTCCCACCTACAGTCAGGGAGAGAAAAAAAGTCTGCAAATAAAAGAGTTTATTTGGTGCCTGGAAGACTGGGCCACTCCCGAGACTGTGAGGGGCAAGGACCCCGGAAGCCCCAGCGGAGGCACTGACAGAAGTGCCTCCGTAGCAGACTCCTTGACTTCCAAGGCCCATTTAGTTCTACCTGCCCTGAAGGCTTCACCCCCAAATGGCTTGGATGTGCCGGGTAAGAAGAGTCAGAACTTTTTCTTGCAGCTGGAAGAGAAGGGGCCGAGCGTGGCGAAGGATGAGCGTGTGGCTTGTGCATATGGAGTGAAAACAGTTGACGGGACAGGTGAAAAGAGACCCATTGAGCTGGCCAAGCACCACAGGGTGAAGGAAACACAGCCTTTCCCCACCCCGGTGGCCCGGACATCCCTGCTGGCCGGTCCCGAGCCCTGCTGCCTGCCCTGGTCCCTCCTGCCTGAAAAACACCTGGTGTGCCCTCCCCAGCACAACAGTGTTCGCTATCTCGCCACCTTGCAGCTTGTGCAGAAACAAGGAGCGCAGAACTACAAAGCCAAATTCAAAGCCAGGGAGCCGAGACCTCCTGTGAAAACCCCACAGCGCGTTCTCACAGCGGCCAAGCTGGCAAACGGGCCCCAAACGCTGGAGACCAAAGTGTTGTCAAGACCTCTCTTGCCGTCCCTCACGGTGAGCAGAGCTGTTATGGCCATTCCCACTCACAGACTCCTCTGAGTTGCCACAATATAATTCCCTGGGAGTAAGCACCGTCTGAAAGTTGTTCATCTTCTCTTCCCTCTCTCCCTCCTGCCCCAACCCCAGTCTCTTCCTCCTCCTCCTCCTCGTCTTCTCGTACACTCTTCTCTCCCCCTCTCCCCTGGTGCTTTTTTGTAATATAATCAGGGGAAATTGAACCTCATTGCATGGGTTTTGATGTGCTCTCAAAGCCCCGATATTTATGTGTTACCTGCTACTATTGCTTAGCCATTTACAAAACGCAAACTGGTAATGCCAGTCTCAGCCTCTGCCTGACATATCTCTGCACTGGAAGACAAGTGGATGGTGGGGAATCAGAAGGGCCTCCCTCAGGGATGCCCCCATGCCAGCCCTGAGCCAACCCGCAGGGGCTCCTTCTGCCCCCTCAACCCCAGTGCCTTAAGCCAAGGGTACTGGGCGTGTGTAGACCATATCGTTTCTTGATCTTTTGAACCTGGCAGATGTCTGTCTGTTGTCCCATTTTCTCTTGCAACAAAGATCTGCTTCAATAGAAACAATGTTATAAGAGAAAATTCCAGCCTGTGTCCAAGTGAATATCCTCTGTCCAAGGTGGCGTATCCTTATATTATATCCATGGATGTACGGTATCCCTTGTTTCCTATATGTCCCAGATTTCATATATTATAGCCTCATGCTAGTCTCTTGTGTCTGGGAAGTTTTTCTTACCATTCTACAAAATTCATCTTGGGAGGCAGGTTAAGAATAATTATTATTTTTTTAAATGTCACTGTGATTATTGTCAGCATACATGCTTCCTCCAGTCTTACCTTATAACTACTATTTGGGAACTCGACAACCCCAAACAGACAAGTATGGAATGGGGCTGTGACTTTCTTCCTTCTTCCATCTTTCCTCTCCCCTCATTTTACCCGAGTGCATATTTCCTGAAGTTGTATGTAAATTAAACTTTTGTAAATGAGTTATATTTTAAATGTGAAGTGACAATGCTATGTAGAGAAATGCTCTGTAGAACCATTTTGTAATATGCATAACCATCTAGCCGCTCTGTAATTACATAGTTGGCATGTGCTTAAGGTAGGTTGTACTTGAACTCTAGGCTTTCCATCTGCTAAATGATGGGCAGACAGAATATATGACTCTATTTGTAAACATCTGCTTTCCATAACTGGTCTTTGTGATGTCTTCTCTGTTTAAGTTTAGGTTTTTTGGTGTTGTTTTGTTGGTTTGTCTTTACAAAACACCAGAAATGCAGGAGTGACTATAGTACAACTGTCACTGAAAGGCGTATTTTGCCTTTTGAGGTCATACACTTTACAGTCTAGAAGCAGTTTTCAGGTTCTACTCATTCTTTCTTCTCTGAATGAAGAAACCATCTGGATTCATCCCCAGGAAGAGGCCCTGATTTCCCACTGTGTCTGGACAGTGGAGGTCTTGGACCCAGTACTGTTTGAGGACCCTCCAGCTCTGGCAGCCTGCCCACCTAAGTCAGTGGTTTTTCAAGCCCCTCTTTATAAGCTGCAGAATAATGAATAAGATCACTATGTAAAGCAGTCAAAAGTGTTTGATTGGGAGGGAAAAAGTATCCACCAGTATGAGGGACAAAGCCCACCTGCTCAGCCCAGATGTACTTCCCTGTTGAGATCTTGAGGCAATTTGAACTGATCCAAGTTACAACATAATGTTTTTTTCTTAAGAAAAACTCATTTGTTGAGATAAGGGTTATAAATTCTATAGCTTTGGGGGTAAACATATAATAATTTAGAATTGAGGAGAGCCAGTTTGAACAAAGGAAGGGCCAAATTTAAAGGTTTGTAGTATCTTTTTTGAGCAAATAATTTGGTCAACGAAATGTTGACTAGAAGATCCCTCTGTGAATAGATAAGAATGCTTTGCATTTGGCATCTTTTTCTTTAGGTAATTATTCCAGTACCTGTTAAAGGCCCTCTGGGATCTTATCTGTGTTAGCTGTGGTTTAAATTGTTTCTCTGTGGATAGTCACTCTAGGCCTTGTCTCAATTTCTATTCAGATTAAATCAGGACATCCCAAACTGGTCTTTGATGTCCAAGTTTAGATAAAGGCTAAATGTTGACTAGAATGCAGTCTCCCTTAGAGTTCTAGGTCACTAACAAAATCCTGCCATTTTAAGGAGTTAAGCATGTTATAATTCAGTGCCAATGGCCCTCTTCCTACCTCCAGGTGATTTCAGTTAGGTTTTGGTTCCTCTAGTCCTCCCCAAACCAAGCATGGAGGGCTCTGTGTTTCACCCCTCATTCTGTTATGTTTGGCTGTCTCATTAGTAAAGCTTTCCAAACCCCTATTCTTTTTTGAAATTTAAAAAATCACCGAGTGGAACTGTGGCAGCACCCGACAGAGGGCTCCTGCAGGGCATGAGGTCAACTACTGGGTGAGGCCAGGCTGAGGTCTGGGGATGCTCCTGGGCAAGGGCAGGGCCGTAGGGGCTGGAAACCTCGGAAAGATAGAGTATAGATCTGACGGAGAGACGAGGGACAAGGCCAAGGGGAAGCCTAAGTCAGAATAAGACCCGGCAACATTTGGACAAGTATGTAGGGCTTTGGCTACTCAGGGAGACTTTCCCTAATTTTTATGGTCTTTTTATTCTGGACTTTGCCCCCTATTGTGAAATTTACCTGTACTTCCAGGACCATGCTATAAAATGACTTGAACCCAGAATCAAATTTGCTTTCGACCTCTCCCGAAGTGCCGGAGCCCCAGCCCATCTCCCTGAGGGCTCCCCCAGCTGGCCAAGCAGGCCGAGCTGCACAGATGGAGTCCTCGCATCTGGGACTTTTTGGGTGTCTGGGCTTGGGTCCAGTGCAGCCTTAGTGCTGCAGTTTAGGGGCTACGGAAAAGTCAGCTGGGGAAGAAACGGGCTCCTGTGGCTGTGATTGAGGGCAGACGAGGGTGGTTCCTGGTACCACGGGCAACACTCTCCCACTGTCTGCCAGGCTAACTGGGGCACTGGAGCCAGGAGAGATTCAGTGCTGTGCCCTTGATGCCCAGGCTAAACTCTGACCTGAGCTCCACTAGCCGGTCACACGATACAATAATTCCACTTGAATTGGCAAGGCACTGTTCTAAGAGTTCAAAGCCTCTTCTGGGTATTACCTCTTTTTATCCTGAGCAAATTCATGAGGGTCAGGGATCATTTTCTCCTGTGACCCAAGGAGAATCCAATCAACAGAGAGCTTGTGTTTAGTCAGGCCTGGTGTGCACCTTGGGCATCTGAAGGTGCCAACTTATCTCCAAGGTGAGGGAAAAGCTGGGGCACTGGGTGGAAAGTATCACATAAAGCAGGAAGGAAGGCTTCAGAATGTCATTCCTTCCTGTAAGATGGGAACAATTTGACATAGGATGTGGTGAAGATGAGGAGGTAATGTATGTAAAACAAATCAAATAGAGGTTTGATCTGTGGTTTTCCTGAACGTGGTGATCAGATCAAATACAGATAGCTGGATCATTTCCCTTTAATGAATGCCTGGCTGTTCAAAATCATCTAGAAATCCTGTGGGCACGGCCAGTTGTCATTTGGAGTCTGATGGGTCTTCACTCTTTAAAAGTCCTCAGAACTCAGCTTCCTAACTTGTCGACTCAGGGTCCTTGCTTGGGACTCCTGTTAATCCATGGGCCATCTTCATTCCCTGGCCCTTTTCCTCATCCTGTTTTGCTTGAATTTGCACTGCACCAGTCTAAACACCATTGCTCTGCAGATTTATACCATGCCTCTCATACTGATTTTGTGTCACTTTGAGGTGTTACAGCAAAAAATTTACTTTTCAAGTTTAATCTCCCAGAACAAAGCTATTGTATATCTTCCTGAATACAGTCTTAGGATAACTCCAGTGCAATAAGTAAAACTAGCACCATCATCCTTTTTCCTAGGAGCTGAGAACTAGACTTTTTTTTTTAATAGCCCAGCTTTGCCCCTGGACATTGTTGACTCTGCTCTATAGAATGAGGGGATTAATACCTAGGGTCCTTCCTAATTCTGTCATTTTAGTGCAGTTAACTTGCCTGTAAACATTACCAGACACTCAAAATGTGAACAGTTCTTTTTGTCACAGATTTGCGATCAGATTTCCTCTGGATGCTGGCTTTTGTAGTGTGAAATTTTAAAAAAATCTAAATGAATTTCAATTTGTACATTTCAAAAGTTGTTTATAGTAAAAATCCTAAAGAGATTAAGAAAAAAAGTTTTTTTTACGTAAAACTATGAGAATTCAATTTTACTAACACATTCTTTATAAACAACGCACGTACTTTTTTTTTTAAAGACAATTTTTTAGAGCAGTTTGAAGTTCATAGCAAAATTGAGAGGAAGGTACAGAGATTACCCATATGCCCCCTGCCCCCCCTGACAGATGCACAGCCTCCCCCAGGATCAGCATCCCCAGGGTGTGGACATTTGTTACAAATGATGAACCTACGCCGACATGTCATGATCACTTAAACCCCACAGTTTACATCAGCGTCATTCTGGGTATTGTACGTTCTGAACACACATACTTTTTTTTTTGGAAGTTTTGAATTTTATTTTATTTTTTATACAGCAGGTTCTTATTAGTTATCTATTTTTTACATATTAGTGTATACATGTCAATCCCAATCTCCCAATTCATCCCACCACCACCACCCGCCCCCCACCACTTTCCCCCCTTGGTGTCCATACGTTTGTTCTCTACATCTGTCTCTATTTCTGCCCTGCAAACCGGTTCATCTGTACCATTTTTCTAGGTTTCACATATATGCATTAATATATGATATTTGTTTTTCTCTTTCTGACTTACTTCACTCTGTATGACTGTCTCTAGATCCATCCATGTCTCTACAAATGACCCAATTTCGTTCCTTTTTATGGTTGAGTAATAGTCCATTGTATATATGTACCATATCTTCTTTATCCATTCATCTGTCGATGGGCATTTAGGTTGCTTCCATGACCTGCCTATTGTAAACAGTGCTGCAGTGAACATTGGGGTGCATGTGACTTTTTGAATTATGGTTTTCTCTGGGTATATGCCCAGTAGTGGGATTGCTGGGTCATATGGTAATTCTATTTTTAGTTTTTTAAGGAACCTCCATACTGTTCTCCATAGTGGCTGTATCAATTTACATTCCCACCAACAGTGCAAGAGGGTTCCCTTTTCTCCACACCCTCTCCAGCATTTATTGTTTGCAGATTTTCTAATGATGCCCATTCTAACTGATGTGAGGTGATACCTCACTGTAGCTTTGATTTGCATTTTTCTAATAATTAGTGATGTTGAGCAGCTTTTCATGTGCTTCTTGGCCATCTGTATGTCCTCTTTGGAGACATGTCTATTTAGGTCTTCTGCCCATTTTTGGATTGGGTTGTTTGTTTTTTTAATATTGAGCTGCATGAGCTGTGTGTATGTATTTTGGAGATTAATCCTTTGTCCGTTGATTCGTTTGCAAATATTTTCTCCCATTCTGAGGGTTGTCTTTTTGTCTTGATTGTAGTTTCCTTTGCTTTGCAAAAGTTTTTAAGTTTCATTAGGTCCCATTTGTTTATTTTTGTTTTTATTTCCATTACTCTAGGAGGTGGATCAAAAAAGATCTTGCTATGATTTGTGTCAGTGTTCTTCCTATGTTTTCCTCTAAGAGTTTTATAGTGTCCGGTCTTACATTTAGGTCTCTAATCCATTTTGAGTTTATTTTTGTGAACACACATACTTCTTTAATGTTCCAATGGCTCAGCTGATATTGCATCCACAGCAATGCTTAAAATTCCACTCCACCAACTGGCCCTATGCCTCGGGCAGGACTTTTCAACCTTCACTGTTGGCATTTAGGAGCTGGATAATTCTTTGTGGTGGGGCTGTTTTGTGCATAGAGGGATATTGAGCAGCATTTCTGGCCTCTACCCACTAGATGCCAATAGTCTCCTGCCAGTTGTGACAATCAAGAATGCCTTCAGACATTGCCAAGTGCCACTAGGGCAAAACCGGCCCAGGTGAGGACCAGTGCTTTAGGGAATTAGTTATCTAGAATCCTAGAATTAGTTATCTAGAATGCCTCTGTTTGCTGCTTCCCTGACAGCTTTACTTACAGAGCAAGCAGAAGCCCTGGCACAGAGGCAAAGGAAATGCGGGAGATGTCCTGCCTGCTTCATCCTGGAAAGCACAGGTGCTCTCAGTTTTGTCCTGGTCCTTCAGGGCCTTCTGGGGGCACCTGCCCGGTTTCCCTCCTGAAGGAAGCGACTCCAGGCCTGCTTTTCCCTGAGACCGTCTCTCTCAGAGTAACAGTAGGGCTCATTTAGCCAGCGCCAGGAAGAGCTGTTGGCATTCTCTTATCCTTCTTTTAGGAGAATGTGCATTATTGTTTTGGCAAGGTTTTCAAGAAAATTCTAAGATGTTAAGTTGATGTATTTGCATTTAATGGCGTCATTCAGAATTCTCTACTTTTTTAACCAGTACTCTCCTCAACTTCACTGCTTGTGCTAAATCACTGTGAATATTGAGAAGCAGCCAACACTATGTATGACCCTCCTCAGTAACCGCTGGAAAATCTATACTTCATGTATATGTATGTGTGTGTGTGTATATATATATATATATATATATACACACACACACATATATATATATACACACACCCACATATGAAAATGGCTTTCTTCTCCCATTTGGCTCAAACTACAAGCCTTTCTTCCCTATGTATTTTTAAAAATGAAACAATTTCTCGCTTATTAAAATTTGAAAACTGCTAACTTGAAAACATAGCATAAAACTAGTCTTATTTCCAGCACCACAGGAGGGTTAGGACTATTCACTAACTCTGTAAATGTGAAAGAACTCTCAGCAATTTCATTCGCTTTAACCTCTGTATGTGCTCTGAAGAAAAGTAGAAATCTAACTAATTTGAGATAAAAACCACTGGTCCTGATACTGTTCATGACTCTGCGAAGGCTTAGTTTCGTGGCTATTCACCCAAATCCTCATGACTGACTTTTCTAATGTAATTCCAGGAAAATGGGATGTCAGGGAGATACCATTATGGCAGCTAATGAGAGAACTTGAAATCTGAAGGCTTACTCCTTAGACAGACATCTCATTAGAGAAATGGGATTTAAATGGTTTTAAAATACACCACATCTTACCAAAAGAAAAAAAACTGATACCAGCTTACAATTCATTAATAAGTACTAGACTCTCAAATATAGCTAAACAAAAACTATTACCACAAACTGAACTAAGACAATATAAACAGCTCCTAAAGCATAGTTTGCCAAAGTTTGAATGGTTTCTCAAAAAGCATACTATAGAAATCTTAATTTTTGAAGGCTCACTTTTTAAATAGGGAAAAGTCTTTGAAGAGCATTTTAAGGTTAGATATCCTTTTGTGATGTTAATTCAGATGCATTGACTCCTGCCAAATTTTTATTGCAGCACGAGCTCTATGTTTTCTGAAGTCACTAAATTTCTCATTACAGCACAGGAAAAGGAAGATAAAGTAGGAGAGGGATCAGTTTCAAATTCAGTCCTAAGCAGCAACAATGTTTGAGATGCAATCATAAAACCAAATATTTCACCTAGGACATGGAAAAAGCACTAGATCACCAGAAAGCAAAGAGTAAAAAGCTGCAAGCAGAAGCAATAAGAAGATGCCAAACTTGGAACAAGGTCTTATTGACACATAATATGCTAATCAGCTCACTCCTTTAGGCCAAAAAAAAAAAAAGTCTTTGTTCACATAGGTAACATATGTATTTTTGAGAATAACAAAGTCACCATGGAGATATATTTTTTTAAACAATTTTTTATTTTCTGAAATATTTGACTATTTCACTGATAAACTAAAAAAGAATATTATTTAATTTTGTTGTTCTTTTTTGTAGCCTTTATGACCTGTAATATTAACTTGCTTGATGGTAAAGAACCAAAAGTTAATGGAAGAGCCTTGACCATGAGTTTCTCCCATGACAACCTTCACTGTTCCTGATTTTGTGGATTTAGAACAAAGTTACAAATGTGTTTATTTTGTTATTTATTAGTAAGGCAATATATAAATTTAGATTTTTTCTGAAGTTGAAAGAACTGAATGAATACTAGCCCTCTTTCAGTTTCAGTATTATAGACAATGCTCTTATTCATTCACGTACTTTGGACATTTGCTCCTTTCAAACATGCATATTTTTAAAATACAGTGCCCAAATGTGTTAATTTGAGGACACCAACAACCTGAGAGGCCTTTCCATTTGCTCTTTAGCCTGCTTCTCTCGATATGTAAACTAGTGTATCAGTGTGTCTGCTAATAAATACCTTTCACACAACTGAGAGAACCCTTTGGATTTAAGCATTGCAAAACAATGGTATTTAGTCGACTATCTTCTTGGACTATAAGAACATTAGACTAGCCAACATCTTGCTGAAAAAACTAGATTAAATTCATGTCATTTAAGTCTTTTAGATGTTGGGAGTGACCAGTAAGCCAACAGACTGACGTGTCCTCTCCTAGTGTCAAATCTAATCTGTGGCACTTTAACACACTTCAGGTGAGAACACACACATATATTGAGATATAAGGAAAATAAAACCGCATAATACTTGAGACTTCAAAGGCTTCATTCCTAAATGCCCCAAAGTTACATGTTCCTCCTACTCTTTATTAAACAGGCTTCCGAAAACAAGTCTGAGAAGCATTTCTTTTAAGTATACACGATAGTAAGTACTCTTCAGAGTCAATATTAGATAACAAGTTTGGACTGGAACTAAGAGAAGCATTCTAAAATTGAGACTGTAAAGGATTACATGAAAATATCACCCTGTCATTAAACAACTCAACTTCACAACTAGCCTGACACTGATACATTTCCTTCCAATCAAAAGTAGCTGCAAACCGGGACGCCACTGGTGGCGCAGTGGTTAAGAATCCGTCTGCCAATGCGGGGCACATGGGTTCGAGCCCTGGTCTGGGAAGATCCCACATGCCACGGAGCAACTAAGCCTGTGCGCCACAACTACTGAAGCCTGCGTGACTAGAGCACGTGCTCCGCAACAAAAGAAGCCACCACAACGAGAAGCCCCCGCTCTCCGTAACTACAGAAAGCCTGCTCACAACAACGAAGACCCAACGCAGCCAAAAAAAAAAAAAAAAAAAAAAAGTAGCTGCAAACCTTACTCTGCATCTTTCAGGTAAGTCTATAAAAAATTTCTACTTTTATTTCCCTTTATCTAAAGGGACTCAAACACACTGATTTGACTTTCCTGCAATTAGTGACTGAGCATGAGCAAAGAACTACTCATAGTCCTACCCTCTTATTTTTGCTCTTAAGCCAGAACCATATTACTTACAAAGATAAAAGACACCCCATTATGAAATGGTGACATTTGGATGAAAAATGAATCAGAGTAATTTCTTTAGAAATTATTTTTTCAAATGTCCTTTGAAAAAATTTTCCAAAAACTTAAATCATAGGGCAGTTTTTATCAAAATAAAAACTTTACATCAAAACAGCAGCTTTGGGAATTCCCTGGCGGTCCAGGGGTTAGGACTCTGTGCTCTCACTGCCGAGGGCCCAGGTTCAAAATCCCTGGTCAGGGAACTAAGATCCCACAAGCTGCATGGCGTGGCCCAAAAAAACCAGAAGTTTTGGTAATGGAATGTCTTTTCATTTTCTAATAGGAAAATTGTTAGCATATTTTCATGAACAAAGGTAAGACAGTAATGGAAATAACTAGGCACAGTCATTTCATCGTGTGACTTTCAGAAGATGATGAGTTTGTGAAAAGTTAAGGCAATGAAGTCACATTATGAGTATGCTGAAGAATTTACACAAAAGGTAGAATTATCACTTCTCTTTAATCACTGAGTTTCAGATTTTACAAATAATCTTAGAACAATTCAGGTAACTAAGGTTTTGGGGGGAAACAGTTCTTACTTGTACATGAAGAACTATTACATGCTCCATTTTTCTGCAAATAACTCTATTGGCTGGATTAACAAACACTGTCACAGAAACACAGAATTTTTTTAAAGCCATAGATCACTGCATATATATTTACAAAAAGCCATAAACAAACATGCATTTCTCCTTATTAGGAGAACTTAAATAGATGTTTGAACATTAAGGCAGTGATGATTCTAAAACATAATGAAATTCTAAGTTAAGGCTTTATGTTTCTTTTGAAACCCATATTCATAGGCAACTGTGACCAAAGCAAACTTTTATCTATCAGATTGAGTTCACCTGCTCAGGATATGTTATTTATCCACTACTAATAATTCTTCTACAGGATAGGAATTAGTAGCAACACCATTAATATACTTTAGTGAATTCTTAGTCCCCTCCTTAGGTTTTATTTTGAGGATTTAGCCTTCAGCAGCATAAGCATGTGCCACAGAAAAAACAGAGCATTTTTCTGGGTAAACTTAGAAAAATTTACAGAATGCACTGATTTTTACTCGCCTGAAAGTTGGCCAACAATCAAGAACTCAGAATCTCCTAAATACAGAAAACTCCAAAAGCATACTTAACCACACACCCATCTCAAAACACAGATGTTCTTGATTATTGAAGCACTTGGTCTTCACCTCATTTTCTTTGAAGACTGTTTGGTATTACCCTCTCTAAACAAACAAAGCAACAAAATGCAGAACACCATATTTTAGATGGATCTATTCTATAATTGCTATCCTCAAGGCACAAATACTATCCTTGCTAGACCAATGTGTTCCCTCATTTAAGGAAAAAATGAGAGGTGGATGAAAAGAAGATTCACTTTAAAATAGCTGCTGATTGCACTCTTGCCCTATCAAGCTTATGCAAAGTATTGAAATTTAGGGGGGAATGTCCTTTTCTCCTTATGTTATTTTTTTTTAAACATTTAGAGAGACAAAACTCAGACTCAGCTGGTGGGTGCGCCTCGAGGAGCAGCTCTGGAGCACCGGCCTGACCTTCTGTAGGGAGTAGGAGGGATGCTCGTAGGACACACTCCAGTCTGGGCTAACAGGCATGATTGCACAGCCCAGCGTTTCCATAGTTGGGGTGACTTACTGTCACCTAGACTGAAAGGATCACTATTTACACTAAGTGCTTGCCGCTACTTCTTTAAGCAATAATTTTACAGCAACACATCTTGTGAGGAAAGTACTATACACTTAACGTTCGTATCAGTAAGAGTTCACGTAGAGGAGGGATGGCATTGACTATATGAAAATTGTCTCAAAAGCTAAAGACAAGTGTAGTTTCCTTTGTGTCTTCAAATCAGGGGAGAGTAAGATGTCAAAGCAGATGAAGCTGTTGGTGTTTAAATCTGATGGTGCAGCGTCAGACTTCTTTAGACATTATTGGGACACAGGAATTTCTAACAAGCACTGGTGAAAGTATTTTAGGTGCAATTTAAGTAAGTCATACTTTGACTAAAATGTTTTGAAGGTTTGAAAAGTTTGTACCCTAGTCCTGGTGAGCTTGGCTTCAGCTAAATGGCTAGATGGGTTTTAAAGGTGTGAAATACATTTTTTTTTTTTTTTAAGAAGGGAAGACTACACTGAAAGGGCAAATGTAGGCAACACAAATACAATCATTGTTAGATCAACATCTTAAACTTTATAATACACTCACACATTTTTACACAAATTTCATGTTTACAAGTACAAAAGGCAAAGAACCTCAGAGATTCGAAGTAACTGTATCATCAAGTACATTCAATAGAGTTAACACTGCTGTCCCGGTTCTCCATCTTCTAAATCCAGAAGGGAACCAACTGTAAATGCCATCCCCCATGTGGATTCCACTTTCAGAAGTTGGAGACTGGGTGTAGTTCTGCACATGTCTGAGTTTCAACAGAGCTGAATTGAGATTCCATCGTGTTCCAGGCCAAATCGGCCAGAAGAAAGTCATCCATTGCTGTTTGAGTTTCATTGCTGGTGAAGAATAAGCTCCCCAAAGTTTCAAAGCCAGAATTCACGGTCTATGTTTCTGCACTGTTCAACTGAACTTTGCTTTCTAGAGCAGGTAGGTTTTTAGCAGTGGAGATTCCTTCAGTTTGGGTCTCTGTGTCAGATGAATCAGTACTCATGGAAAAGCTGGAGTGTTTCAGAATACTTCCCAGAGGCAGATGAGGGCTACTGTCTAAAAAGAAGTTCAAGTCCGTCTGTGTCTGCGTGTCAAACATTTCAAGGCCTAAGAAGTTAGAATTTCCCCTACAACTGTAGGACTGGGCACAGGCATCTGCAAATAAGAAGTCAGTTTGGGTCTCTATGTCCAGGGATTCCAAGACTGGCTCAGTGGTCATGGTGCTAAGCTCACTCTCTTCAGTTTGAGTCTGGATATTTGAGGCCGAAAAGAACTCTTCAATATCAAAATCAATTGCAGGATTCTGGGTTGGGCCAGATGGGAGCTGGGTGTCAGGTCCAGTACTTGTGTCAGACAAAAGACTACGATTGTCCAGTGTCTGACCAGGCAGATTACTTGACAAGATGTTTTCTAGATCACTTAATAAATCTATGGTTTGGGTCTGATTATCTGTCATATTCTGTGAAGAAAGCATACTATTCTGTGCACTGAAGTTTATAATTGGTGCAGATTTCTCAATATCTTGATTTAAAGTTTTAGGGTGGTTCTGAGGTAACAAACCATGAGTCACAGTCTCTGCTACTAAGCTGCTGCTTATAATATTGTCTGTAGAAACACCATATGATGAAGGGACACTCTCAAAAATGTCTCCACACATTACACCTTGGTCCATCTGTACTCGATCATCGGTTGCACTTTGCATTCCACTGGTCTGAGTTTCTCTGGAGATCCCACCTGACTGGAAACTGGCATCTATAAACACATCAGTCTGAGCCGCTATAGATGAGGTTACTTTAGAACTGGGCAAAAAAGTTTGAGTATGAACACTAATGGGAAGGGAAACTTGAGAACCAAATGTCAAATCAGTCTGAGAACAAGATGACACAGAGGAATCAGGGCTAACCCACTCTGCAGACGGTATAAAGTGTTGTGTGGTGTAAGACAGTTCTGTCTGTACATTGATTGAAGAAATGCTGTTCTTCTGACATGTGTTCCCTAGTTCTTGTAAAGGGTTAGATGGACTTTTACCGAAGTTCACTTGAACACCTGTGCTAATTGGCTCAACAGCAACAGGATTTACAATTTTTGAAAGAGGGAGGCTCTCCTTGAGAGAGCAAGCCTCCGAATCTAGGCCGAGGATCAGGGTTCCGATGGACAAGGGCAGTAAGTGCACAGCACCGGGGGCAGAGCCCTGATGATCGACACCCAACACCACAGGCTGGGCTGAGGAGTCGGCTGTAGGCACAAAGACAGGCACAGGAGAAAGCTGCATAACGGGGAGTTTAACCAAAGCCACTTTGGGCTTTGGTAAAAGCAACTTCTGAGGATACCTTGGAGGTGTTGGAAGAGTCTGCTTTCTGGCATTAGAGCTGCAAGAATCTTCAAACGAAGCCACTAGCTTTATTTCTGAAGTTTCCAGTTCTTGAGCATCTGGTCTTGGGGTTGCTTGGTTGCTCAGTGATTCAACAGTCTTACTGGACAACTTCTGGTTGTGCAGGCAGTTTTCCATTTTTCTTTTCTTACTAGGTGGATCCCTGAAAACAATGACAGAGTATAAAGAGAAAAACAATTTTAAACTGCAGTTTTCTTCATCAACCCTGGCACTGTTATCTTCACTTACAAATTCTATTTCCCACATCTACAGCAGAGGTCAGATTCAACCCAGCGAAGAGAAATCCCTTCTTTTGTAACTCGGCCTATTATCAATATATGGTAGGTAGAAGTTCAGAAACATGCAAACAGGGAAGCACACCTTTTTTTTGGGTAAAGTGCTAAGTACCAGAACTCAACTTAGATCTGTAAGCATCAGGAAGCTAACAGATTATATAATGCAACTATTATCATTTCTAAAGTAGGAAGCTCTTAGTCCAAATATAAATATGACCTTTCAAATGAAGCACAGTTTCATGATAAAAAAACTCTTCAACAATCTAGTATCCCTCTAACAGAAAACGCTGGAAGTTTTTGAAGAATTGAGAACCCAATAGATTTTCAGTTGGGAATAATAAGGGACTCTCAAAAGGAGCTGGTGAAAGAATAAGGAAGAACAATTGGGTCAAGTAGATGTGGATCATCTGCTAGTACTGCTGCCATTTCCAAAAGTTCCCTTCTTCATGTCACATCTTTTCTCCGCCATTCCTCCTTTCTCCCCACACTAATGGCTCTACAGGAAGTTTCATTTGAAACTCTTCCCACAGCTATTGGCTTTTGGGCCACCATTTTTCCCCTTTACCTGTGTTCTGCAGGGATCTCATGGCCAGTTCGGTAGATGTGGGACTGTAACGCAGTCCTGCTGGCATAGGGACAGCCACACGTGCACTGGAAGGTCTTACCACAATCCTCTGCATGTCTTTTCAAGTCCCACTCAGTGCCATATGAATTGCTGCACTTACTACATTTATGCTTCTTTTCAGCATGCATTTTCATAAAGTGCTAGGAAGAACACAAAAGGACTAAAATGAAAAACTGCAACTGCTCAAAACATTTCAAAAACCATCAACATACCCAAATTAACAATGATTTTACATGATACAATATAGCAGTGCAAATCAAAAGAATGTAAAAGCAGGCAACTCTTCCAGTCCACAATCATCTCTTTCCCCACTGGCTGGGTCCCTCCCTCCTCTTTAAGATAGCTGCTTCTGAAATTCTTCTTTTCCCTGCAGTTTTTTAATCCCTTGGGAGAACATTTCCTTTGTGCCTTTGCTCCTCTGACCTTGAAAGCATGCAGATTCACACAAGAGATCTGTAAGTACACAGTTTATCATACTTTGCTGACTTGGTCTTCTTTTCTTTCCAAATCCACTTCTGGACAACTTCCCCTCCAGAACAAGCCATGTCTCCTTCACTTACACCCTACTCATTTTTTCCCCAAGTGGGAGACTTCGGTGGCTGTCCTTACAAGAAGCTTTCTGCTCAATTCTCTAGTTATGATTGGTAAGTAATTAGAATACATGAGGTTTATGACATCTGCATTTCATCCTCAGAGAAGTATACTTAAAGGCAAGTAAAATACCTGTTTTACGAGAGAAAATTGAGAAAATGGTCTGTCAGGGCCTCTAGGGCATCCTTCAATTGGACAACAGTAGAATTTTGGTACAGTTTTCAAATCTTTTCTTATTGTTGGATTCACTATGCCATCCTGCAAAAGAAAAATTACTTTAAATAATTATCTTCAAAAAACCAACAGAACGAGCTGGGAGTGATAACAAGGAACGAGTAAAGATGTGCACAAGGGATCTTTTTAGGGTGATGAAAATGTTCTAAAATTTGGGCTCGTGGTGATGGTTGCACAACTGTAAATCTACTAAAAAATAACTGAATTATTAACTTAAAATGGGTAAATTGTATCGTGTGTAAACTATAGCTCAATAAATCTGTTAAAATTTTTCAAAACAAAATAAACAAAAACCAACTATATTGTTTAAAAATCTTCTATCCATTCCTTTAGCACTCCTTCTAGACTTAAAAATCTCTGCCCTTCAAGCCAGCTTCTCTAATTGTAAGTGGTATATTTATAGTTTCTTAGGCTCAAGACTTGGTATCATCCTTAAGTCTTCCCTTCTTTTTTATTCCACCCACACCGAATTAGTGTGAGTCTCTGAAAAAAACCTGACTATGATCTAGGTCTTCCTGATAAAGAGAACTGTGACTTTCTCTGATCACCACAATGCCCCCTAAAGTAGCTAAAGCTAGTTAACACAACGTTTATACAGTAGCGTGAATATAGGCACCATGCTCTGTTTGAAATTCAGTAATCATTATAATGGCCAGTGCTAACATAGCTTTTACTACCATGGCAGGCACTGTTCTAAGCACTTTATATATATTAACTCATCCTAGTAATCCTTTCTTATTAAGTATGTGATTGACTTTTTGGCTGGGAATTTTAAAATAATTGGTGAGTTAATTTAGCTTAAAGTGCTGTCTTGTGGCCCCTGATGAGCCCACATACCTCAGGAGTGAGAAACCTATGACCTCCATTATAATTCTTATCTGACAACCCCCAGCTGGCCCCAGAGGAAGGTGTGTGGATGGGGGGTTGGGGTGGGGAAGGACCTCCCTACTACGGCTGGAAACAACTGGACACGTGCTCAGGCCTCAGCTGCCGCTGTAGCACCTAGACGTTTTAGTCCTTAGGTGCTGTGATGGGAAAGGATTCACTACTTTTGGAACATGCCCACCTCCTCTGCTTCCATCAGTGTGCATCTAGAGAAGAAACGAAGAACCGTGCGGCTAGGACTCCCTCCGTTTGCTTTCCTACTGGATCTCAAGAGGAACATGTTGATCTTGTTGAGTCTGTGTCCACTCATGTAGAGGGGAAAAGAAGCTATTCTTGTTTCATTTTTAAACAACGTAATTTATCTCTCAATGATATCAAATGTAGTCAGTTATTCCTCCATGTCTTCTACCTTGGTCCATCCTTTTATAATCCTACTGCACTACACTGTCTAGATATTCATATTCATTTGGATTATTTAAATGGTCTCCTAAATAATTTTCCTTCCTCTTCTAATGTCAGAACAAATTTGACATTCCAAAAAATTATTTGTATGTATCACCGAATACTATTTTTTTAAAAAAGGTACATAAAATAAAATCCCATCTCCTCATTATGCCTCCAATCTACCATTATAACCATATCTTTTTCTGTTCCCTTTTCATACACTCCGCTGCTCAGCCTAACACTCTTCCCACTTCCATTTCCACCTTCTACAGCCACTCTCGGATGACTGTCTCCCTTCAGGCAGAATGTGCCGGTGGGAAGAGGGCACGGCATGGAGAGGCCTGTGAGCCATTTCCACCACTGATTAGGCACATGACTTTGGACAGGTTATTTAATCTCTGAGCCAGTTTACTCATTTCAAAAACAGAGAGAATAGTTAACTCTCAGGATTATCTAGTACTGGATTAGCATGGAGCCCGCTCACATTCTCAATAAATAGCACTCCCTTGTTCTGCTCACCACCCAGATCTATTCCTTGTCTGAATTCCAAGGTAGCAGCTAACTTAACTTGCAAAGTATCATTTTCTTCTAGAATTCCTGTCTCCTCAACTAAATTTCTTAAGGGCAGAAACTAAGTTATACACCTCTTGGTACTGTTTTCATGCTTTAGACTGCACACTAAAGGCAGAGCACTTTTAGAAAGGCAGCCCAGTGCAGGGCAGCAGCTCTCAAACCTAGCGGCCTGTGAAAAATCACTTGAGGCGTTAAAAAAAAATAACCTGTGCCTGGTCCCAGTCCCAGGTAATGATATAATTAGTTTTGGGTGGGTTTAGTATTTGGTTTGGTATTTGGTTTAAAAATCTCCCCTGATGATCCCAGTGTGTAGCCTAGCTTAAGAACCATGGTGCAGTGGTTAAACCCATGGGTTCTGGAATATGGAATTCTCTACGTTGCTCCTTTCCTGTGACCTTGAAAAAATTAACTGTCTTGGTTTCCTTATTTGTAAAGTAGGCATGATAGTACGATCTACCTCAAGGTTGTTGTGAGGATTTAGTGAATAATTTAAGAGGCTTAGAACAGTGCTTATCATATAATCACTCAATTAATTATTATAGCTATTAGTTATCAGCTGTGGAGATTTTTGTCGCTTCTTTTGCTTTCTGCCAACCAACTTAAGGCCAATAAGCTAATCTAAACTAGTACTTTACATTAAATACTGTCCTTGTGGCAACAGAAATAAAAGCAAAAATAAACAAATGGGACCTAATCAACCTTACAAGCTTTTGCACAGCAAAGGAAACCGTAAACAAAACAAAAAGACAACCTACGGAATGGGAGAAAATATTTGCAAATGATGCGACCGACAAGGGCTTAATCTCCAAAACATACAAACAGCTCATTCAACTCAACAACAAAAAAACAACCCAACTGAAAAATGGGCAGAAGAACTAAACAGACATTTCTCCAAAGAAGACAGATGGCCAACAGGCACATGAAAATATGCTCAACATCGCTAATTATTAGAGAAATACAAATCAAAACTACAATGAGGTACCACCTCACACCAGTCAGAATGGCCATCACCAAAAAGTCTACAAATAACAAATGCTGGAGAGGGTGTGGAGAAAAGGGAACCCTCCTACACTGTTGGTGGGAATGTAAGTTGGTGTAGCCACAGTGGAAAACAGTATGGAGTTTCCTCAAAAAGCTAGAAATAGAGTTGCCATATGATCCAGAAATCCCACTCATGGGCATATATCCAGACAAAACTACAATTCCAAAAGATACATGCACCCCTATGTTCACAGCAGCACTATTCACAATAGCCAAGACATGGAAACAATCTAAATGTCCATTGACAGATGAATGGATAAAGATGTGGTGTGTGTGTATACACACACACACACACACACACACACACACACACACACACACAGTGGAATACTACTCAGCCACAAAAAAGAACAAAATAAGGCCATTTGCAGCAACATGGATGGAACTACAGATTATCATACTAAGTGAAGTGAGAAAGAGAAAGACAAATACCATATGATATCACTTATATGTAGAATCTAAAATATGACACAAATGAACTTATCTATGAAATAGAAATGGACTCACAGACATAGAGAACAGACTTGTGGTTGACAAGGGGTAGGGTGGGTAGGGGGGGAGGGATGGATTAGGAGTTTGGGGTTAGCATATGTAAACTATTATATAGAGAATGGAGAGACAACAAGGTCCTACTGTATAGCACAGGGAACTATATTTAATATCCTGTGATAAACCATAATGGAAAATAATATATATATAGAAAGTATATATAACTGAATCATTCTGCTGTACAGCAGAAATTAACACAACATCGTAAATCAACTATACTTCAATTAAAAAAAAGAAAAATCCATGGATTCATCTCAAAAAAAAAAAAATACTGTCCTTGTGAAAGTCTGATTGAAATGCTGCTTTTATTGAAACACTGGCCTCTGCTAGCTTTAATGACAACCAACACTGTCTCTCAATCACCAAACTCATTCCATTCACCAGTTCATCTTTTTTTAAATGAAATACTTTTAAACTTATTTTCCTTCTAGTGTTATCTGCAAGAAAAAATCAAATATGGAGAGAATATTAAGAAAGCTCTAAAATTCTTTTTTTTTTTTAAGGCTAGGACAATTAAAAAAAAAATTATTTATTTTGGCTGCACCGGGTCTCAGTTGCGCCATGCATGCGGGATCGACCCTGGGCCCCCTGCATTGGGAGCACGGAGTCTTACCCACTGGACCACCAGGGAAGTCCCCATGCTTACTTCTAATACATCTTAAATTTGCTTAGCAATCCTTTTATTATCCCTTTTCAAACTCCCTATCATGCTCTCATATACCTGTTCACTTCACTTTTTAAAAAATTAATAAACTTTATTTTTTAAGAGAAATTTTATTAGATTCACAGCAAAATTGAGCGCAAAGTACAGAGAGTTCCCATACACTGTAGTGCCCCCCGCCCCCCCAATACAGCCTGTTCCACTATTAACATTCCTCACCAGAGTGGTACATCTGTTACAATTGATGAAACTACACTGACACATCATTATCACCCAAAGTCCACAGATTTTATTAGAGTTCACTATCTGTGCCGCACATTCTATGGTTTTTGCCAAATGTATAAGGACAGCTATCCATCGTTATAATATCATACAGAGTATATTCACTTTCCTAAAAATCCTCTGTGTTCCACCTATTCATGACACCTTTCCCCTTAAGCCCTGGTAACTACTAATCTTTTTACTGTCTCTGTAGTTTTGCTTTTTCCAGAATATCATTTAGTTGGAATCATACAGTATGTAGCCTTTTCAGATTGGCGTCTTTCACTTGGTAATATGCATGTAAGGGTCCTCCATGTCTTTTCATGGCTTGATAGCTCATTTCTTTTTAGTGCTGACTAATATTCCCCTGTCTGGATGTGCCATCGTTTATTTATCCATTCACCTGCTGAAGGACATCTTGGGTGCTTCCAAGTTTTGGCAGTTATGCTTTAAAAATGTTTCCTACCACCTCCTCGCGTTTCCTTTCTCACTGCTACCATCATTAGTTCAAGTATTCCTGACTCTCTGTTTGGACTTTGTCACTAACCTCTTAACTAATTTCTAGACCTTCAATCTCTTTTTCATTCACACTTTGCCACATTCACCTTTCTAAAATTTACCTCTGATCATGACATTACCTCACTCAAACATTTTCAACGGCACCCCAATACTCCCCAAGTCCAAATTCCTCTAGCCATTGGGACGTCCAAAGTCCTGTACTATATAGCTTCAAACTGTGCTTCTTTTCTGTCATTTCTCTGTTATATCTAATGTAATTACTTAAAATTCCCCAAACCTTTTCAAAAGGAGGAATATATTTATAGCTTTGTTGCACTTGGGAATGTTTTAAAAAGAGTAAATGTTCAGTAAAAACTTGGGGCATTATACTGAATATGTTTAAGTGGCCATCTAAGTCAAAACTGTATCACACATCAGGATGAGACACTAAAGGCAGTCATATTGGACATCAACAACATCTCCTTGTTGCTGTCATTACAGGTGTGGAAACAACCCGATGCTGTTCGCTTTCCTGCTTTCTGAGGGCCAACTCCTCAGTCCTCCCCATCACCACCTCTCTTCCCCAGTTCCTGACCTTCTTCCCATTCTTGTTCTGAGACAATAAGCTCTGAGATGAGAATGGGGTGATAAGAAATGGTAATGGCACAATAAGACATGAACTGCAGTAAGAAAGTGATGTTTTTGTTCTGAAGTGCTATATACATTCTAGAATAAAACTTGGCAGACTTTTTTTTTTAACTGTATCTTTTGTGTGCATAACTGAAAAAAATGACAAAAAATACTTCATGCTTTTTGTACCTTTTGGGTACCTGTTTATAAAACATTTTAAGTAAAAGAATTTGAAAAAGAACCTATGAGAGGAAATAACTGAAAAACAAGATGGACAAAAGTAAACAAAGAGAAGAAAAGTAAAGCAAGAGGAAGGACCCCGATGAAGAAGAGAGGATAAAAGGAAAGGATTGTAAGAACTGTGGCAAAAATTGGGAAAAAAAAAAAAAAGAAGAAAAAAAGGCATTATAGCTACTCTAGCATCTCTCTGCCTTCACAGAAAAACATCCAAGAAGAAAAGTAGTTTGCTTTGTTGTTGTCTTATTGTAAATTTAAAATTAGAAGTCTCTGTACACTGTGATCTATAGAGCAACTTGGAACATTTTCTTTCCCTAAAAACAGAAAAAAATTCCTGGCAAATCATTAAAAGCAAACCCCTGGACTGAACATAACACAAAATCCACTAAGCCATGTTTTAAAAATATGTGTTGCTGGATAAGAGGTTCTTTAAGGGGGCCCCTGTCCCCTTCACTATTTTCAAACGTGAGGGATAAAAGAATCAAGAAATGCCCATTTACTCCTACTCTTCTTTTCCCTGAATCACCAGCTTTCATTTCTCCATGGACCCCCTTGTAGGCAAGGCTGGACTAGGATATTTCCAGATTTACTTACAGGATATGGAATATAGACATATATCTTAAGAACCCACATAAAACCAAAAGGTATCATGTACCTTACACCTTACAACTCTATCTCCACTTTTATTCATCATCCTTCAGAAAGATTTGTTAATAATTAAGAAGGGAGTATTTGACTGAGGGCAGGGTATCTTCTGAAGATTAGAAATAAATAAGAACCTTATAACAAATAATGGCGAAGGGAATAAAATATTATCATAGGGGATTCCTTGGTGGTGCAGTGGTTAAGAATCCGCCTGCCAATGCAGAGGACATGGGTTCGAGCCCTGGTCCGGGAAGATCCCACATGCCGCGGAGCAACTAAGTCTGTGTGCCACAACTACTGAGCCTGCGCTCTAGGGCCCACGAGCCACGATTACTGAGCCCGTGTGCCACAACTACTGAAGCCCGCGCGCCTAGAGCCTGTGCTCCACAACAAGAGAGGCCACTACAATGAGAAGCCCGCGCACCGCAACGAAGAGCAGCCCCCGCTCGCCGCAACTAGAGAAAGCCCGCGCGCAGCAACAAAGACCCAACACAGCCAAAAATAAATAAATTAAAAAATATATATATTATCATAATCTAGGAGAAAAAAAACACAACAACTAGGGCAGAAACTAGAATTATGTAAGTAGCTGTAACCAAGAGAACAAAGGGAAAAATCGCCATTGAATACGACGCAGATCTGCCAAGCAGATACACTCAAGCTTCAGGGCCCGTAGAAGCACACTGGACTGCTAGGGGAGCCTCTGGTCCAAACACAGACCACCTGCAAAGCCACAGGGAGCTCCCAGTCAGCTCTTGTCCTTATTAGGCCTCCTTCTTCCCCCTTCCTCCTCACAATACTTTGAGAACATCAAGGGTCAAGCGTAATGTTTGAACTCAAGAGCCTACTACTTGGCTCCCAATTGTGTGGACAGATTCACCACACTGGGGCAACACCATACAGATATGGCTATTTTGTCACACAGGCTACCTTCATTAAAAAAAAAGAACCCCCTTTCCACCAAGACAGCAGATGTCCCGGGGCTGCATGGTTAGAAAGACGGAACAAGGCAGGAAAGTGAGCCTGTTTGACATGGAAGAAACAACGATAGTTCAGGGTGAGGTTTCTTTAATTCCTGCCGAAACAGGTCTCTCTAGTGACCTAGGAAGGCAACTCAGGAGAGTCCATTTTTCGGTTGTTCACGATTTGCAGTTCAGAAAGCAATCTTGAGTGCACTGTGCTGTCTGCTGACAAGAGAAATCTGAAAAAATGACTAAAACTGGAAGCATGGCTTCACATAGGTTCTAAGCAAGGGGGGATGCTGATACTCTGCCGTGCTAAGGTCCAAGTAAAGGTTTGACTATTAAAATTTACAGTTGCCTCAAACATATTCCTTCCTCGTGGGCCTGTTATATGCTTAGGATTGGCAGCTTCAGAATTCCTGAACTTTACATATTTTAAAAACATAATTAGAAATAAACCTACTGCCTACTACCAAACCCATCGTATACTAGTCCTGACAAGTAAATGGGTATCTTTGCGCTTCACAGATGCTTCACAAAGTCTGCAGAGATACACAGCCCCTGACAGCAATTCCATTGAAAAGAACAATGTAAGCTGTTAAAAAGTGCTTGCGAGAGTGATGTTCAGGCCAACACAAAGAGAGTCGTGGTCAGACTGGCAGCTTCCTCTGCGCTCAGAGATGTAACGTCGGCCTTAGCTGTCTACCAGTGAGGGGAGGATACTGGAGGTTGGTGATGGCTGTATACACGAGCTGAAGAGAACCCAGGGATTAGGCTGAAGAACTCCTGCAAATATACAGTCCATCCACTCAAGATAAAACATGGCTAAGAAGTGTTTAATTAAAATTCGGGATGGAGGAGAAACCAGGAGAACGAAGACCATTCCCAGAGTTACTTCACTTGTGTTGTAAAAGAAAGGCAGAACTCGCAGGGAAACTGCAGGCCCACCTGCGAGGTCTTCCTCAGCGCACCTCCATGTACCTCTCCTGATCGGGCCTCCCTAATCGTCACTTCAGCACGTTGTGGCCTCTGTATCCAGCTGGTGCTAGAAGGGGACTGCCCTCCGTGGGCAGCCCATCTGCCCTACTGGAGACCATCACCTCGAACTTTCTGCTGTTAAATTCTTATCAGAAGCCTGATTCTAAACACGTTTCTGAGGGAGATTTACCTGAAGGGCAGACGGAACATGCAAGAGGCGAGGTAATTTAAACTTACTCCTGAATCAATTCAGACCACCGAAAGCTACATACTCACAAAACTCCCTTCAGTAACGTGCTTTGGAATTATGCCCCTGTTGGCCTAGAAGACTTGAAAAAGTGGTGCAAGGAAACTTCCTATTGTAATGACTGAGAAATCATGATTTAATAGGTCTGGGATGGGGCTGGACATCTGGATTTTTAAGAAGCTTTCCACAGATGTGCACTGAAGGCTGAAAGTCGCCCCATTTTACGTAAGGTGGAAGGGACGTTCAGATTATTGTCCTGTTATTATATATACCGTGTCCCCTCTTAAACAAGATCCACGCGAGAAATTTCGCTTAGGTCTCATCCCTGAGCAAAGGTGATGTTTACCAACACTGTGGAACCTGTTGCCAAAGCTGCAGCTCCCTGCTAACAACTGGCCCGGAGGAGGAGGCAGTGTGCGTGCGGTGCGAACGGCACCGGCTTCGACCCGAGGCCGGGTTTAAAGCCCAGCACTACGCAGGTGCGTCATCGTTTTCTCTGCAGTAGAACGAAGGTGTCGTGAGAGCTCACGAGACAAACGTGAGAAATGCCCGCGACGCCAAGTGCGAGGCCGGTGGTCCGGCCGGTCCGAGCCCGACAGCGCAGTGGCATGACACAGGGTTTTCCTACCGCTGCGCCTTCCTGCCTCCTAGCTCCCACTCTCCCTGCCGGGACTCCCCTCCCCGGTCTGGCCCTTTAGGGCCTCGGAAGCCCCCGCCGACGCCGGCCGGACCTCGGCGCCTTCCCGTCCGCGGCCCTGGCCGCCCTCGGCCCCGAGCGCCCGCTTCAGGCGCTCGGTCGCGCCAGGCCCCGGGAGGCGCCGTCCGCGGCGGGCTCACCTGCAGGCGGTGGCTCTTGACCAGGTGCATGTTGAGCGCGGGACTGTTGGGCAGGATCTTGCCGCAGCCGCGCACCGTGCACAGGATGTTGGTCCGCACGGCCCGAGACAGCTCGCTCACCGACGGCTGGATGAGCTCCCGGGCCGGCGGCGCCGCACCCGCAGGCTGTTGCCTCGCCGCCGTGGGTCGCGGCCGGCTGCCCCTCAGCCGCCCGGGGGGATCCCACGGGCCGGCGGCGGCAGCGGCTCCCCTCGCGGCCGCCGGGACGGCCGCGGCGCCCAAGGCCAGAGCCGCTGGCCCCGCCGCCGCCGCCGCCTCAGAGGCCGCCATGGCTCCCGCACCTCAGCCCGGACAGCTAGGACGCCCCGCCTCCCGCCGCAGCGACTTCCGGAAGGGGGCGGGGCCTCTCGGCTCATTAGCATCCGGCGGGGCCCGGGCGGCCGCGGCGTCGTGTGCGGGTGGCGGAGGGCGCGTCTGCCATGAGCCACCACCAGAAGAGGCGGGCGGGTTACAAAACTTCACAGGGGTTCCTGGGGACAGGTAGGACGTATTGGTCCCGCTGGTCCATTATTCGCCTTCCTAGAAATCTGACCTCGGGCCACAATTGGATAGAAGAAAAAGCAATGCGTTCAGAACTTTACTTCCCAAAGATTGGAAATAACCCTAGTGTTCAAGGAGGAGAGGCGAGAGTATGTGAATTACAACTATCTGTTTACCAGACACTGGGGAATGCACTTTTCATTCAGTATCTCATTTTGTCCTCAAAACAGACCTAGCAGGTACGTACTGTAAGTTTTCCCCCATTTGCAGAGAAGTAAGTAACTAGCCCGAGGTCACATTATACAAACAAAAGGATTGTTATAATTGACAGAGTTAATCATTTTAGGGAGGGTAGATTTACTTGCCTGTATTTTAACTGCTGAAATTTGATTACTGTTTGGGGGACAGTGTAGCTCAGAGGAGGGTTCCAAAACCTAAGTTGGAAGAGGGACCACCAGATAGGTCATTTAAATGAGTGTAGGAGGCCAGGTGTAGTCAAAAGGGAGGGGTGAGGACTGCAGTGGAATGGGAGTTACATCCTTTGTTTAAAGGGGGCAGCGGCTACTACTCGTCTTTGGTATTGCCGGATTTATTTTTCAAGATTTTTATGTGAAAACTCCCAGCTTTTATATATTAGCAGCTCTATTTGTTTTCTATTGCTGCAATAACAAATTACCACAAACCTGGTGGCCTGAAACAACACAGATTTGTTATCTTACAGTTCTGGAGGTCAGAAGTCTGAAATGAGTCTACTAGGTGAAGATCAAGGTGTCGGCATGGCTGCATTTCTTCGGGAGGCTCTGTGGAAGAATCTGTTTACTTGCCTTTTCCAGCTTCTCCAAGTCATTAATGGTGAGTTGAGGCTTCTTCACGTCACTCTGATTTCTTCAGTAGTCAGGTCTCCCTCTGCTCTCTTCTATTCCTCTTCCACTTTTGAGGACCCTTGTGATTACACTGGGTCCATCCAGGAAATCCGGGATAACCTCCCCATCTGCAAAGTCCTTTTGTTTTGTAAAGTAACAGATTTACATATTCCAGGGATTAGGATGTGGACCTCTTTGAGAAGGGTACTATTCTGCTGCACAGTAACGAATTCTGTATTAAAAAGTACTGTGGGCCCCAAATCCCCCACATCTGTGTGAGAGATAGAATCCATGGGCTATTGTTTCTTCCAGCACAGTGTCCAAGAGGACAGGCTCTGGAGGCCAACTGCCTGGGGTTAATGTGGGCTCAGTCACTTACTAGCTAGTACTAAGCTTTGGTATTCACGTCGATAGAGTGAGACTAGTAATGCCACCTGCCTTATAGGATTATTATGAAAATAAGACAAAGCGTATAAAATACTTGGCACGGCGCCTGCCACATAGTAAGTGCTCAGTAAACATTAGCTCTTTTTCATTTTTGGAGACCCTACCTAACGTGCAGTAAATTCCTTTGGCCTAGAGACCCTTGGATCTGCATTTACTGCTCCATCTGATCCCACGACTGCGTCTGAATGGCGTATGTGGCTCTGGACCCTCAAGCACATACCAGGTAAGCATTCCCTGTATCTCATTTCCTGAAGCAGAAGCCTCTGTCTGGGAGGGCTGCAGGGTGCAGCCTCAAGTGATTCCACTGTAGGCTGGGTAATACTGGGTTGGCCAGAAAGTCCCTTCGGGTTTTTCTGTAACATCTTACAGAAAAACCCGAAGGGACTTTCTGGCCAACCCAATATGATTAGTGTCTTTCTCGTTCAGGCTCTCTTTGTACATCCCTGCAAAGCACCAGAAAGGGCTGTGAGCCTGTGGGAAACCATCCCAGGAACCTGCAGGGCCTCTGTTTAGACCTAATGTGGGCATTCAGGCACTGAGTAGAAGTGCCTACCATGTGTGTGCACGTAGGAACAGATGCTCTAAACCATGACTGTGGTCTACAAAAAAAAATTAGCATTATTAAGCCCCTACAGACTCAGGGCCTCACTCTGAGATAACTGAAGTGTCTAAGCCATTTGCTAATTAAATCTAAACAAATATATTTCACATAAAATACCTATTGGTATTGGTATAGACAATACCAATACACTATATTGGTATAAAGCATTGTTTAGCCTCTTCTGATTGTGTTTATATCTGTATACTAAGCCTCTTTTTGATTTTCATCAGAAGTAACTGATATACCAGTTTTTAAATATCTCATTTAAATTGGTGTTTTTCTCCTCTGCTTTGGCCACTGGCTAACGCCATCCAAATTTTCCCTTTTATTCTAGCAGTTGAGGAGGCACTTGTATGTTCTTATGTGGTAATCTTACCTCTAGTTTTATTTTGTCCTCCTATTCTTTTTCTGTCCTTCATTTGCCCAGATTTCCTCACCTTTTGATTTTATCATAATTGTAACATATGTTGTTATAACCCCAAATCCTTTGTGGATCAAGATAGGGAGTAGATTTTAAAGTGTTAGTGTAAAAGGACATGCGATTTAGTGATGATCACTGAAGGATTTTCACCAAAAGTGACCGATACACCTGTTTTTAAATATCTTTATTCACAAACCTGTATATTATCTGTCAGTTGGAATGCCATATGTATGATAAAATAGATGAGAAGTATCATATTTACAATGAAATCATTATTTTATATAGCTGAATCAACTGATAGGCTACCTCCTGCAATAATAACTTAATGGGCCCAATTCTACCTTTTGAATGGACCAATTTTATGATTCTCCTGGAAAGTTTTGGGTTGGGTATAGTTTCTTGTTGCTTCTTTCTGTGATCCAAGGCTTAAGAGAAAATCCCTGGAAACCAGCAACTGGAACCAGACCTCTCCAGGATTGAGGAGAGATAGGAGTGAGAAAAAAAGACATCCTGTCACATCTTAAAGTCCCACAACTGCTATGCTTTGCAGGAGGAGGAAAGAATCAGTCCCAAGAATTATACTGAACATTTCTAAATCGTCAACATCAAGGATTAATCTCTAAAACAAGTTTGCAGATAGAAGCTATCCAGCTAGTCATTATAAAATGCATATGCAATACAGTCAAGGATGCTGTGCTTACAAAACCACATACATCTTATTTATCTCTAATTTTAAAATAATTCATTCCCTTATTGGGTATGCAAGTGAGCAATGGAGAAAGTGGTGCATCTGCAATACCTGAAATTAAAAAAAAAAAAAAAAAGAAAAGAAAAGAAAATGAAAATAATCACAGGGACAACGATTTGAGTCAGTTTAAAAATGACCAAGATTAGAGGGTGGATCATGGACCCCAATTAAGTGAAGCAGAATATGCAAAACAGGGCATGATGGGATAGCAGACGAGAGCCACGAGAAAGCTCAGGGGCAATTAGTCAGCAAAGAGAGGATCGAATGTAGTATGTTGTTAATTCTTCTGGCTGATGAAGTATGCTGACTACTTACCGGCTGGTGCTAAGGATTTCAGTGCTTCCAGAAGATGGGGGCTAGAGAACTTAACCAGGCACCGGAGGGGTTCTTCTCTCTCAGCCAGGATGCCCCCATTTAGGTCACTTTTGAATTTCGTTTCAAGCTGTCAACAGATATATTTTTAAGTGACGATTAAATATATCAGTTGCAATGGCAAAATATAAAGAAATAGGATTATGTATTTCACTAATTCTTGTTATCAAGAAACACAGGGACTAATGGGGGTGGGAACCATTTAATTTGCTAATTGCAAACGTTGAGGGCAACCAGTATATCCAACAATATCACATGCAAAAAGCCAAGCGTGCACAGTGCCTGACACACAGGAGACCTTGCATGTCAGTTCCGCCCTCAGGTGCCCTTTACCTGAGCATTAGGTTTGCATTCTTAATGGAAAATGAGCACTGTTTTTTTTAATCTGTCATTTCAATGTAAAAATGTCATGTGTTTTGAGTCACTACCGCAGTTTAACTTCTTATTATAGAAGATTTAGAAAACATACAAAAGTGAGGAGCGCAGTGTAATGAGTCCCCACGTGCACATCACCCAGCTGAAACAATGACTGGTCTTGTTCCATCCATTACTCGACCTTCCGTTCCCTACTGCCCACCCCCACTGGATTATTTCGAAGCAAATCCAAGACACCATAGTGTCCCACCTGCAAATATTTCAATGTATCTAAAAGAGTCCTAAAAAGGACTCTTTTTTCAAAACTTCACCCCCATCACATTACCACACCTAAAAAAATTAATAACAGTTCCTTCATATCATCAAATATATAAGTACTGCTACTTCAGTAGGTACTTGGCTCTTAGATTCTAACTTCATTTTTTTAACTTAAAATGATTCTTAAAATTTAGAGACAGAATGCTGAAATATTTAGAGGGTGAGTAATGTCTGCAACTAATTCAAATGGTTCAGAATAAAGAAAGAGAAAGAAAGAAAGCAGATGTGGCAAAATGTTAACGATTAGTAAATTTTGAAACAAAGGGGAAATGAATGCTCATTGTAATATTCTTGCATGTTTTCTGAAGGTTTGACATTTTTCAAAATAGAAAAGGTAAGGAAAAATTAGTAGCAGGTATGAATAAATGTGTGCCTTGACCTATAGAATAGACCCATTCTAAGATGTGTATAAAGAGAAGTTTTGTGGACTAAACCTTATGTATCCTACATCAGTGGTTCTCTGTGCAGAATCGGCTAGAGGGCTTGTGAAGACAGATGTCTGGGACCCACCTCCAGAGTCCGTGATCCAGTAGGACTAGAATGGGGCCAAGAACCTGCATTTCTTACCCATATTCCCAGCTGAGGCTGATTCTGCTGGTCCAGGGACCACATTTTGAGAATGACTGTCTTAAGAGTGTGAGCTGTTCAAAAGAAATGGGTTGAAACCTGCCATCCAGGGAGCATAACTTGAAAGGTGTCAGTCAACTTTTCCCACTAAAAACAAATCAAACCAAACAGGCACTGGGCCTGAGTGAGCAGATCAATGGTAGACTTAAAGTGTGGTCCGTAGCTGCAGAAGGTTCCTTCTAAGCAGAAAGAATTTTATTGGAAGGTTTGAGGGGAGGGGGTGTTAGGAGTATGATCATGAGTATTAGACTAGGGTGATCGTGATATAAAGCCTTGAATTCTTCTAATGGTGGCCATGGGCTTGCCCCCCACCTGGCTTTCCTGGTGGGCAAGCTTCTGGAACGAGCCAGGTTTGCAGGCTGCTGGGTTTTCTCCACGTGATGCCAACTGGGCTTTGTAATGACTTATTTACTCACTCTTTTATTTAAAAAGTATTTATGAGCACTGACCGTGTGCAAGCATTGTTCTAGGTGTGGGTGGGCTAGAAAGGTATAACCTACCTTTTTTTTTTTTTTTTCTCAAAAATACAGATCACAGCTGGTTATACATAACTGAATTAATATGAAAGGTGAAATGAAAAGGCAAATTCAAAATTTCCAAAGGTCTCCTTTGCAACAGAGGAACTTACTAAATATGATAAAGAAGTCTATTTTAACTCATAAACTTATTATACAACATTAAAGTGACAAATGAATGAGAGACAGTTTCTTAGATCTGTTTTCCACTTACAGTTTTAGTTCTTTTTAAAAAATATTGATAACTTGTAGTTAGTTTATAGCAGTGTCCTACCTTATATTGTGCAAATTCTAGTCTTGGTTGTGGATAGTCTCCAAAAATTTCTTGAGTCACTCTCTGGACTCTCTCTTTTTCTATTTTGTTTTCATGAATGATCCTTGAATCCACTACAGATGGAAGATTTCAAGAGAAACAGCTGTTATATATTTAATATTATTATAATATTATATATTTTATATATGTTAATATATTTCATCCATAAAGTATCATCCTTTCATTCCTAACCTTTCAACTTGCTTGTATAACTTAAAAATAATGTTTACTGTTTCTTCTCGATTGTAATAATTTCTTATTGTTGAAAAGCTGGAAAGTATAGGCTGGTAAGAGAAAATAAAAATCACCCATAATTCCACCACACAGAGATAAGTACTGTTAACATTTTAATCTATTTGTCTAACCCTTTTTTCAGTGAATAAAAAGATATGTATTTTTTAAACTGGGATTATAAAATACACACAATTTTGTATCCTGCTTTCTTTACTTAACATAAAATCAATAGCAGTTCTTATGCCATTGGAAAGTCATAAATATGTTTAGTTCATAATGGCTGTACCATTTCATTTTATTGCCAAATCACTGCCAAGAGAGAGGAACATTTTCATTTTTATAAATCTATATTGTACCCCATCACTTTTCTGAACTTTCTGATCCACATTAGTAGTTTCATACTCTATTGTCTTGGGTTTTCTAGGAAAGGACTCATGTCACCTGTGAGTACCAACAGCGTAACAATTCTGATTACAGGCGCACCTCAGAGATAAGCAGGTGCAGTTATATACCACTGCAATAAAGTGAGTCACATGAAGTTTTTAGTTTCCCAGTGCATATAAAAGTTATGTTTATACTGTACTGCAGTCTATTAAATGTGCAACAGTGTTATGTCTAAAAGGACAATGTACATACCTTATTTAAAAAGTACTTTATTGCTAAAAAATGCTAACCATCATCTGAGCCCTCAGGGAGTTGTAATCTTTTTGCAATAGTAACATCAAAGATCACTGATCACAGATCACCGTAACAAATATAATAATAATGAAAAAGTTTGAAATATTGTGAGAATTACGAAAATGTGACACAGAGACATGAAATGAGCAAATGCTGCTGGAAAAATGGCGCCGAGAGATTTGCTCAACGCAGGGTTGCCACAAACCTTCAATTTGTAAATAACGCAATACCTGCGAGATGCAATAAAGTACTCAGGAAGCATTAAGAGCCTGGGCTCCAGGCTCAGATTCGGATTTCACTCCTGGCTTTGCCAATTCCTAGCTATGTGATTTTGCCTCACAAGTTACTAAACCTCTCTGAAACCCAGTTTCCTGATGAAAAGAGCTTGTTCATGGGACTGCTGTGAAGAAATAGGAAATGACTCATATAAACACCTTAGTATGGTGCCTGGCACAGAAGAAATGCTCAACAACTGTTAGTTAATTTTTGTTTTTGTTGTGATTATTATTAGATGCCAGTCTAGTAAATTCTAAAAGAGATTATGGTAGCTTAGCTTCCCCACTTCAACAGAAATTTAATTTTCAATTTTCTGAAAACAGTAAATACTTTTGAATCACAATCCTAGTACATAAATGTTTTCCTGGGTGACAGAAATCTGAAAAGGAATGTCCTTCCAAATTTCAGTTTTATCTTAAAACACACATACTATTTATATCTAGCCCAAGGCTTCTTTCTTGTAGAGGTGTAGTAGAGTTGTGAGTTTCAAAGGTCTAGGAAAAAGAAAAAAGAAAATAGTGAATGTTTTCCGAATTTTATCACCTTGAAGTATAGATATTAATTGGTTTTAATGTACAAAAGTATGGCAAATCTTATCTTTAGTTTTTCCCAACACAAAGATTTGAGGCCATTTGCATACTGAGTTGAGCATTTCTCCTAGAGAATGCCAGCAACATGGCTGCTTTGTTTGAGGAGCTCTGTACCTTGTTAACGTGAAAAATGGATCTGGAAGAAGTATAGCTGGTGAATGCAAAAGCTAGAGGAATCAGAGGCAGCATTTACAATGTGATGTTTCAGCTTTATATCTATGTCTTTATAACTGTAAAAAATTTGCTGAGATTCCTTATCGAAAAGTAATTTTCCTATTGTAAGTCTGAACCTCTCAGACCCCTTCACTTACTTTCCCCACTGAAGCCATTGTTTTTATAATTAAGTGTTTGACAATATGAATTTTCCTAGAAATGCAACTGTCATAGGAGAACCGTTGATAGCAATTTGGTAGGAGGGTGGTAGGTAAGAGGGGAGGGCTGCTGTGGGAGAAAATCATTATCTAACTTCTTAATGTTAGATTTTTTCCTTAAAGAGTAGCTTGCAGAGAGCCATCACTTCTTTCTACTTAGAACAGATGAAAATACATAAGTATAACATACCTAAGGGCTCAAAGATATACACAGAGCCTTAACAATCCTATAGGAGTCTGAACATATGAGCACACAGATGCCATGCAGAGGAAAAAAAAAAAAAAATCCCTGAGCCTGGGAGCAAGGCCAGATCCGTTCTTATCATTAAAGGGGAACAATGCGTTCAAATAATTTTGACAAATAAATTGTGGGACTTAATAAACCAATGCCTTCTCCTTTACTTCCAACTCCTGTATCAGCTGCTTGACTGATGGGACAAAAAAATCTGCTTCTCTCTTGCAGAACAGAATAATATAATCAGCTTCAAAAGACAGTGTCGAGTTACTCTGAAGAGAAAATAAATTCTGATTGGAATAGATGATTTGGAAATGGGGACCTATAACATAGACCCCAATGACTAATGGGCAGTATAAAATACAACGCAACTATAAAAAGATGAGAGTGAGAAATTATATTGTTTCCTTTCATGTTAACTGAAAACTTTCTGCACTTCAGGGATATCTGACGTGATCTCCTGTCACTGGAGGTAGACTTTCCCACCTGCTCAGCTTCTAAATTATGTGTGAAAGAGAAAATGGAGACTTAACTTTAAATAGTCACTGATGGGCTCACCTGATTATACTGTTTAAAAACAATAGCCTTAAGAGAGTCCAGATACCGGCTTCTGAGGTCCATTTTCACAATCTGATGGTGTTTGCTAGCAATTGTCAGTGCCTTGAAGGGAAAATTAGCAAGACTATTAGCATTACTGTGTCTATCTCTGTATTTACAATACTTGTTCAGGAAAAAATCCAGAACAATTAAATCTCATGGCCTGTTACTTAGCTTGAAAAACGAAAACAGGGGCTAATGGCATTAAGATTCTCACAAATGCAAGGTCTTTTGTAATACCATTTTTAGAAAAGTGATCCTGTTTATTTTTTTTATTTAAAAAAATATATATTTTTTAATTCTTGGCTGCACCAAGCAGCATGTGGGATCTTAGTTCCCCAACCAGGGATCAAATCCGTGCCCCCTGCAGTGGAAGCACGGACTCTTAACCACTGGACCACCAGGGAAGTCCCAAAGCGATCCTGTTTAAAGTTAGGAATTATAATAAATGAAATTCAGAGTTAAGAATAAACAGTGAATACTCAAATGTTACCATTTTTGATCACTAGTCATTAATACTACGATACTGCCATACAAAAATGCAAATATGTATGTACGCTCTAGGACAAATTTTGAAGAAAAAAGTGCAAATTAAATGCAACTTATAAAAGCTTCCCATCGTCTGGGGAAACAAGTTGGAAGACTGAAACAGAATTAGTAGCATAGGTATTTACCTGGAACTAGAGGGTAGAAATAGGTTTGCCTTAAGATACACATTAGAAAAGAACATTAGCTTTTGGGGCGATGTTTAAACTAGGTGGGATATGGTGGACTCACCTGGCTGTCAGTGGATGGAAAACCACTGTTTATTGTGGAGGAAGAGACTCCAGATGTAAAGGAGAGTTAAGTGTTAGAAAGAAACAGAAGTGAGCAGCAGTAGCAATCCTTCTGCCATTTCAGTAAACACCTAAGGAACTTAAATGACAAGTCCGCCTGCCTGGAGGACTTGGTGTTCTACTCGGCACTAGAGATGATGCAGCCAGGACGGCAGGGCTGCTTATCTACAATCAGCTCTGGAACCAACTGAAGCACCATTGTAGTTGTGCATGTTAAGACGGTGGAAGCAGCAGCAGTTGCCAGGCTAATTTAGGGAGGGCTTATTTGGGGGAAGATGCTAGGAAGCCTGTGATACCAAAGGCAGAGCCATAAACAGAAGCAGGCTCTGACCAGGGGACCATCTTCTGTTAAAGCACTCTTCTTGTGTATGTAATGTGGGGAAAATGGTTACAAATGAAAGTAATGTTCATTAATAGGCAAATGATGAGGTCATGAAAATGTAGTGAGGTACATTCATATGTAACCTCATTGAAATGTTCTGTTAAGTTAGAAAAAGCAAATTACAGACCCTATGTACCAGCGTGGTTTTTGTAATAAAACATCTTCTGAAAGGAAATAGCAGAACTGTTAAAAGCAGTTATTTTGGGTGAGTGGGACTGCGCAGAAGGGTATGGAGTCTTAAAAGACTGTTCAGAGACTTCTATGTTGGTTGGATTTTTACCTTGATTGTGTACTACTTCTCAATTACAAGACAGTAATGAAGAGTTCTAAACCAATGCTTATGCTGTGCTCCTACTTGTAGAATAATAACACTTTCTGCTTCTTATTTTAGGAGATCAAGAATTACAGGTGGTATTTTTTTATTTGGCTGCGCCATGCAGCATACTGGATCTTAGTTCCCTGACCACGGACTGAACCTGTGCCCCATGCAGTGGAAGCGCGGAGTCTTAACCACTGGACCGCCAGGGAAGTCCCCCTACAGGTCGCATTTTATATCAAATGATATTGAGCAGTTTAAACCTACATGGACCTGAGATAAGGATAATACAGAGTTATAGCTTATAGTAATTGGTTCCATACCTGACCCAGAAGGGGTAGATTGCTTTTCAGTTGGGAGGAAGAAGTGAAGGCATATGGAGTTTGGGAATAATACACCACGTAAGCAGGTTTGTACTGGTTTGGCTTTCTATACTGTGTTCCCCAGGCAATTCGAATCCATACTGCATTCTCCTCAGCGTCTCTGAAGCTGACTGTCACCTTATTTAAAAAAAAAAAAGATGTAAGTTTCCTAATTAAAATCTCATGTGGCACCAACAACAGGTGCTTTTTAGGGGTGAAGGATGTTACTATAATCTTGCACACCGGCTGAGATCTGGCAGTCTTTTCTCCTCTGTTTTTTTTTTTTTGGGCCGTGCCGTGAGGCATGCAGGATCTTAGTTCCCCAGCCAGGGATTGAAGCCATGCCCCCTGCAGTGGAAGCATGGAGTCTTAACCACTGGACCACCAGGGAAGTCCCTCTCCTACTTTTCATTACAGTGTTTTGGGAAATCTTTGGGAAAATATTTTGTGGTCGTTTTGTAAAGATACATTCATGCCTTGCAAAGTCTTTTGGAAGGAAAAAAATTTTAAATCCTACAAGCAGGATATGACATCAGAAATTTTCAATAATTTCTTGGGCTTTGTTCTGAAAAACTGTAAGAGTTTATGAAGCAAGGCAGCCTCACAAATGAGATATCTTATAAGGAAGCATTTTTAGCACTGAACACAGACCTAGCGTGCACTGTAAAGTTTAATAGTAAGATTTCTATGTAGCAGTGGGCTTAAAAAAATACTAATCCTAATGCTTTTATGCATTTAGCTCAGGTGCTAAAAATTACCCCAAAGCAAAGTTACATAGCGAGACTATAAGAAATTCTACACGGTTTCCATTTCATGGATAAAATATAGACCTTTCTAAACTTTTAAATATGATTGCCAGTTTCTATGGAATTTAATAGCTCACTCCTAGATTATTAGCCCCCCTTGCAGCTCAGACCCTGGAGATACTTGAGACAGGCGCACTTGGCTTGCCCACATCCTTGTTTTTTTTTTCCTGGCTGTGCTGCGCAGCTTGTGGGATCTTAGTTCCCTGACCAGGGATTGAACCCGGGCCCTCAGCAGTGAGAGTGTGGAATTCTAACCACTGGACCACCAGGGAATCCCCTGCTCACATCTCTTTATTTCCTCCGTCTTGTATCTTATTCCTGGTGATCACATGGCTGCTGACATGAGCAAAGAAGGCAGTTACAGTTGTCCCTAAGGATTCTGGGTGATTGGTTCCAGGACCCCTCTCAGATACCAGGATACCAAAATCCGAGGATGCTCAAGTCTCTTATATAAAATGGTGTAGTAATTGCAAATAACCTATGAGATCCTCCCACATACTTTAAATCATTTCCAGGTTACTTATAATACCTAATAGAAAGTAAATGCCATGTAAATAATCATAAATACAACATGAATGCTATGTAAACAGTTGCTGACCCAAAGCAAATTCAAGTTTTGCTTTTTGGAACTTTCTAGAATTTTTTTTCCTGAATATATTCAATTTGTGGTTGGTTGAATCCATGGGTGCGGAACCCATGTATATGGAGGGCCGACTGTATTTTGACTCTGCCCACTCTTTATCTGGTTGCTTCCCCAAATTTCCTCAGTGTATCAGACAAGGAACCCAGGACAAGGGGCATGGAGGGTACAGAGTAGTCTGACCTTCCCCTGGGTGAGCAGCACAGCCCTTGGCCCCAACAGGCATGCAGTGGACCTCTGCCAGCTCGAATGGAAGAGGACAGGATCTTATTCTGAATAGCCTCTTTGCATCACATTACAAAAGAAAAGTGTGTAAAGTCAACATTGAGTGTAGTATACGGAGGGCACATTTTCACTAGGAGAAAACTGGTAGCATTCAACGGAGTCAGGTAGTCGCTAGTCTAGAATGAGGATAACAAGTGAGGGCTCATGAAGGGACTTAAAGAGGTCTGTGACCTCCTGAATTGGATGCACCATTGGATGGACATGTCTAAAGGTATGCTTTTCTAGAGAGGTGCTATGCCACTTATCAAAATTTTCATAAGGCTCTATAGTCCAAACAAAGGTTAAAAATCAGTAGGCTAAGAGGAAAGGGCATCCACAGAGTCAGTGTAATCCTGGCCTGGCTGGCCAATGCTCCATCTCACATTCTTACAGTAAAGAAGATACTCAGATACCTGTAGAGGCAGGGCCCAAATATAGACATTTATTATTTTCCCAAGAAACTACCTCAATGGATATCATCCTGCAATACCTGGGATAAAGCGTTTCACAGAGGAGAGCTCAGATTAATATTGCTCAAGCTTAAACGAGTGCAGCCAAGGGACTTCCCTGGCGGTCCAGTGGTTAAGACTCCGTGCTTCCAATGTGGGGGGCGCGGGTTTGATCCCTGGTCAGGGAACTAAGATCCCACATGCCATGTGGCACAGCCAAAAAATTAAAAAAAAAAAAATTTAAGATGACATAAACGAGTGTGGCCAAGGGTCCTAAGTGGTTTGGCGAAACTGGGACTGTTCTCTTGGCCAGGGTATCCTCCACTAGCCATCAACTGTCAGTAACTGGCCAAGGCCCACAAGCTACTGAACATACGTATGTTTGGCGTGAGAATCAAATGAAGCTTACGATACAAAGAATCACCACATATTTAACACATTAACATACTTAAACACAGACCATCATTATTATACTACATGATACAGGCATAGAAAGGGACAGAAAGTGTGCTACCTTACAAGTTAAACAGTTTTTAGTTTGTCTCTTCTTTGTAAGTTTTTCCAAGAACTTTGTATTTTGAAGAGTTTTACCTGGTAAGATGTGCAGTTAATCTTCCCTCTCTCTCTCTCTCTCACACACACACACACACACACACACACACACACACACACAGACACACACTCACTCACTCACTCTCCACCCATCACTCCCCAGTTAGGGTCCCTGTGTCCTCTCATATCAGCTTCTTTCCCCCATTGGTTCAGGGCAGGAGTTCTTTACCTGAAGCCCATGGTTAGAATTCAGGGCATCTGTGGACTTGGTGGGGGAAAAATTTCATCTTTATTTGTACTAATTTCTAACTGAAATTTAGCATCTCCTTCAATTGGAAAGTAGGCATCAAAACAGTGGAATTTTAGGACCTGTTACTTTGTTGTCCATAGAAATCCCAAATACTCTTATCATAACTGTTGCACATGCCTCAAAAATATCATTTACACCTATTAGTACTTTGAAACTAGTTGCTTTTAGACCCATCATGGGATTATTTATTGTGTTAATAAAGAAGCACATGCATTACTTATCACAATTTGGCATTTTAATACCTTAATAACTGTATTTTAAATATCATTTGTTTCCCCTGTGAGTCTATGGATTTTATTTTATAGCATTTAAATACACTTTTCTGAGAAGTGGTCCCTAAGCTTCACTAGTAGCCAAAGGGTCCTTGGCACAAAAAGGTTAAGGTGCCTGTCCTAGAGCAGCAGGTGAGTCACTCTTCACTCCTGGGCACGAGGAGATGCTTTTTGTCATGACGTCACCATCATCAGCCTTTGGGAAAGTGGGGTTATCCAGCCACTAGTTAAGTTATGTGGAGGAAGGTGGAGATAAGCCGGGAGTCCTCAGTCAGTTGAGGAAGGGGGTGAGGACATGTGGGCCACCTCGGAGTAGAGGGACGGGGAGACAGAGAAGACACACGGCCTTTACCTGCTCATCCTCCTCATCTAAAACCTGCCGCATACACAGCATGTCACTCTCTAGCTGGCCTTTCAGGCAGGACAGATATGATCAGTAAAAAAGCTCCTTTGTCCCCCCAGCCTCCACCGCTAGTGTGCCTGAAATTCATTCAGGAGGCAAAAGCTTTTGATAGTGATAAGAAAAGAGAAATCTAACAACTGAAACACATGGGCATCAAAGTGGGAGGAAATGTGAGTATTTCAGACTCTTTTCTCCTTGCGTGGTGAGGGCAGTGGCCTGGGGTTAAGAGAACAGAAGTTCCTGGTGCTTAAAAGGGGGACAGGAAAGACCATCAGGTGAGGAGAAGGTGCTGGGAGGGAAGATGCAGAGAAACTGAACTGGACCCGAGAGAGAGAGAGACACTCTCTAGGTTTCTTGTTTTGGGTGAAGTAGGGTGGGAGTGTTTGCTGCGAGTGTTTCTCAAGATGAGTTAGCCAGTCATGTTCACCTTCATAAGAAGGCTGCTTCCAGAAGGGTCCAAACCACATATCCACAACACTTTTGGAGGGCTGGCCAGGGGTTATGTGGTAATGAGGCTCTTTGTTTTAAAAAAAAAAAAAAGCAGGTGCATGTGCCACAGCCACAGTCCAGACAGGACTCTCCTGTAACGTCTGCAAAGTTCATAATTTCATGGTAAGAAGAGTTTTCAAATAATATAATCCAAAATAAGAACTTAGGAGCGAGGTAGAAAAAAGTGCTTGCTTATTCACAAAATTTAAAAAAAAAGGAGACATACCTTCTCTTGGTTCACAATTTTCTTTGAATTAATTTATAAATTAAATGCAGGGAATTCCCTGGTGGTCCAGTGGTTAGGACTCTGCGCTCTCACTGCTGAGGTCCTGGGTTCAATCGCTGGTCAGGGAGCTAAGATTCTATAAGCCGTGTGGCACAGTCAAAAAATAAATAAATGCACCCCTACTCAAAAGGCTGAAGATTTTGTTTTGTTCTGTAAACCTGAGAAAATGTTTCTAAGATTCATCTGGAGAAACAGGACATTTTTGACAAAGAAGAGTAATTGGGGGTAGGGGCCGGGTTGACTTGTCTTAAGGGTTATTGAAGTGTTTTAAAAAATACAGCGATTAAAGGAATGGGGAGTTTGCTCCAGGCAAGTGGCCCTCCTGATACCAAATCCAGAAGCAGGCAGAGCAGCCTACATGGTAACTGGCAGGACCACTCTGAGTGGTCTCCCTGCAGGTGCAGAGCCGGCCCTGGAGGAATAGACCAGAGTAGGTGCTCCCTGCAGGCAGCTGCTCTCACTCAGGCTAAGGCCCTGCTCCTGCTGGAGGAAAGTGAAGGAGGCGGTGAGGAGGGACCAATGGGATTGCTTCCACGTGTGTGACACATCAGGAGCAAGAAGAAATATTTCCCTCCAAGAGTCTTGTGGCAGAAAGAAAAGAGCTTGAGGATGAGCCTGGGGAAAGGATGTACTTTTACTGAGACCTGAGCACATTTATAAGCAGTAGAGTAGGAATCAGAAGAGGCAAGAGATTAAGGATGCAAGAGAACAGAGGAAAATAAAGCAGGTATGTTGGATGAGGACATAGGAGATGGATTCACAGCACACACAGAGGGTCATTATAAGAAAGGAGATGAGGGAATATGTTGGGTGACAGGTGGGTAAGTAGAAAGCAGGACCAGTTAGAGACAGGATGAGGTAAGGGGATGGAGAGACAGGTCAAGGAGTTTATCAGAGAAGAGGGAACACCACTATGCCAGAGAGGACGGCCAGAGCATGGTGAATGGGACAGAGTTTTTGGCTTGTCTTTATATGCAAGGAGGACTAAGGCAGAGTAAGGTGGAAAGGGAATGAAGTAGGGGAGGCTGTTAAAAAGTGATCACCTCAGGACCGACTGTATACCGGAGGGAACTTGGCTCAATATTCTGTAATAACCTAAATGGGAAAAGAATTTGAAAAAGAATGGATACTTGTATGGGTATAACTGAATCACTTTCCTGTATGCCTGTAACACATCATTGTTAATCAACTATACTCCAATATAAAATAAAAATTAAAAAAAAAAAAAAAGCAATCACCTCAACCTAGGATAAGATGTTGAGGTGGTACCTGTGGAAACAGACTGGGAGCTGAGGACTCTTCGGTGCTCTCGAGCTACCCTAACGTTGTGGCCACGAGGCACCTAGGGCCATTTAACTAAAATTCATTACAGTTAAACACGACGAACATTTTAGTTTCTCAGTCACACCAGCCACACTTCAAGTGCTCAGTAGCCACACGTGCCTGCTAGCTGGGTCCTGGACGGTGCTGATCTAGAACATTTCCATCGCTGAACACTTCCATCCAGTCCTACTGGGCAGTACTGCTCTTGAGAAAGCAGCAATACCCCTGAACTGAGAGGTAAGGGGAGAGGAAAGTTTTGTTTGTCTTTGATACAGAATAGAACAGTATGGAATATTACTAACTGAAATTCTTACAAATTGAAAAAAAATAATGTAGTAGCGAATTTCAAGAGCACAGATGCCATGAAATTGAATTTTATGGAAATTCAGATAAATTTTATTCTTACATTTTTTAATGCTCTCTTAAGAATTTTCTTGAATGAACTTTTGAATTGCTCCATATCAAAAAGGTCAATGTCTTCACCTGTCAAAATGAAAAGAAAAATAAAGAAAAATCAAGGGAGCTACAGTGTCTTCAATACATTTACAAAGATCCTGAAGATAAGCATTTGGTGTAACCTCAAGGAGCAGTAATGATCAAATCATACAAACGCTGCTGGTACCCCTGACAGAGCATCACCAGATATATTTCTCATTTTTCTATACATGAGTAATAATCACCGCATTTGGAAAGAAAAGAGACTTAAGAGGAACAAACTGCTACTCATTTTTAAATTGCCAAAACATCAAATACAAGTGTTCAGTTAAAAATGGAAAACATTACCTGGTCCTTTACTCATCTGAAAAACATCCCAAACTTTCTGATGCCGATGAAATTGAGTATCTGAGACAGGGAGGAAGAGCTTATTACTATTATATCAAGAGAACTTTCAAGTAACTATCATATCAGAGAACTTTCAACTTATAAATACATATTTTTAATAATGTGAAAGTGGAGAAAAATAACAGTAATTTACGAATTAAGTTATACAGATCTTTATTTAAAATATAGATTTTAAATGGATTAAATTTACTCCAGACAAATAAAACAAGTCATAAAGAATTAGTATAGTAGAGATTTAGCATTAATTCTTAGACCATTTATTCTGTCCACACAGGTCTACTCCACAGACTGCTGCATCTATGCAGCAAGCCAGGGATGACGTGCTCCCGGAACTGGTGTTTCTATTGGCTTTCCTTAGTCTGGAGCACTCTTCTCCTAGCTCGCTGCACATCTCATTCTGGTCTCTACTAAAATGCCACAGTGCAGAACAGCCTACCCTGAACACCCTACCAAAATCGACCCCCCATCCCGCCCTGCTTTAGTTTCCTTCATAGTACTTACCACTACCTGACATTACAGCATACATTTAGATGTTCATTTGTACACTGCTTGTACCTGTGGGATATTGGACTTAGTCTTGTTCACTGCTGTAGTCCCAGTGTCTAGCCACTGGCTGGCATTAAACATATATATTTGATGAATGAATGAATGAATGTATGATATAGAAGACACCCTCCAGGAGTTACAAACTTCAGAGTATCTTGGAGTAAAAATGGGCCTAGGAAGTTACTGAGTTCAGTCCCAACATATTATCCTCCTGGCTTTATTCTGTCCCTGTGCTGACCTCGGTCTGCATCCCTGTGTCTTTGGACCTAGGACCAAGGTGCTCTGCACCCCATAAGAGGGGCTGTTGGCCCCAATACTCAATGGCACCAACCTGCTGTGCCTTTGTCTTATTACTTTTCTTTTTTTCTTAGTATTTATTTTAGAAGTCTAGCAATAGTTTTTCTTAAGTTATCAGCACATTTCTTTGTGTTCTTTGAATTCAATCTGTGTATTTAAGTTCAGATGGTAATTTGAGCTTGCTAATAAAATCTCTCAGTAATGGGAATGATGGAGTATACAACAAGTTTAGTGTTTCTTATGAAAACCATGGTTAACTGAAGGACATAGGCCTAGTAGAACATGGTCAGCAAAAGAATCAAAGTCTGGTCAGCCAACCCTCCCCTAGGCCTGCAAGCTGCTAGTCAGCTTTAAACTTTTCCAAACCTACACAAAAGAGGCTACTGCCCTTGGCTGAGGGGGGCATCCTGACCACTTCCTTGGTTTTTGGCTGCCCAGATTTGTACTTCTACTCATTTCTGAACAAAATGTCTTGAATATAGTATAAACAAAGTATTCATTCTGCTTTACCATTTTCACTAACCTTAGCGTCACTATATACCCCAAATAACTTAAGAATGTCTTATTACTTTTCTTGTCCTGTGTCTTTTTTTTTTTTCTTTTTCTGGTGCCTTGGCGTCCTTGTCTCCCCATCCCACCCCATTTATGGCGATGGCCTGACAATTCTTGATTATCCAGTTCTGTCCAAAACAGGTGTAATCAGGTATAATGTGATGCCTGCCCTGAAAGATAGCATCCAAAGGGTTTTGTTTCTTTCCGGTATTTTCTTCCTTGGTTCTATGTTTCAGAGTTCAGATGGCCTGCTAAATGATCTTTGAATAAGGTTGTTATCGTAATAATGGAGATTAAAAACTTTTTGTTGTTAATGATTCTTTTAAACCCCGTGTAGAAGTTCATGATAAATGGCAAGGACTTAAATACAAATGCAGACATTTCCTCAAATAGAACACGTGCTAGACTAATCCATGATATTTGTGACAAGCTTGGTCTACCTCTAGTGTCTCCTATCTTAGCCGGGGGCCCACTTTCCTTCTAGTTGCACATGCAGACCCCAGAGCCATGTGTGCCTCTCCCACTTAGTGCCCCCATGACCACACTACGTGCAAGTGCGGTCAGTGTTAATCCTTACACTCCTTACAAGCTGCACTGTAATTAGAACACATTCGCAGACATCTATTTTCAAATTCTGTTAATAATAATACAAAGCCTAACAAACACTAACTATGTGCTTATTGTATGCCAGTTACTGTGCTAACGGCTTTTCAAGTCTTATCTTATTTAACCCTCATAACAATCCTGTGAAGTAGAAGCTGTTATTGTCCATTTTAGTTAGGAAAAGTCTGAGGCTTAAAAAAAGGTCGTGTGACTTGGCAAAGGACACAAGACTGGTAAGTGACAGAGATGAAATATGAAACCAGGTCAACTTGACTCTAGAATCTGAGCCGTTACATACAAAACTGCCTCTCTGATGCAACTGGACTGGTTAAGCATAAATACAAATCACCAAAACTTACAAATGATGTCTAAAAGGGCTGCATCCTTGAGACTTGCACGATTCTCCTGAAAGAGAATATATCATTTTTAGTAATCGTGGTGATAGGTGTGGTTCTACCCCATCTACAGCACATTTTAGGATTGCTTAGAGCAGATGAGGGCCCTCTCAGTACTTTACTGACAACCTGTCTCCCATCTCTGCTCTCCTGTTAAGTAACACATACACCTTCTGATTCGTGTCTCATTACAGGTTCTCACAACTGTTCTCCCCCGATCTAATCCTCATTTATCACTTTTAACTTTTTTTTTTTTTAATCTGTGGTATCCGTCTAGATTTCCTCTATCCCAGGTTTTCTCAGCCAGGTGCTAGTGACATTTTGAGTCAGATAAAGCTGTGTTGTAGAAGCTGTCCTAGGATGTAAAGGAGCATTCCTGGCCTCTACCCACTGGAAGCCAGCAGCACCCCAATCCCACAGTTTTGACACCCAAAAACGTCTCTAGACATTGTGTCCTCTGGGAGACAAAATCATCCCAGCTGAGAACCACTGCTCTATACACACACATTTATATGTTTACATATTATATAGTTTCTTTCAGTGTTATACAGAAAGATCTAGTTTATTCTTTTTAATGGTTAAAGAATATTTTATGTGGACGTATCATTATTTATCTAATCTCCTAAGTATAGTTGTTTCCAATTTTTTGTGTGTAAACAATGCTCGCTAACATCTTTATATATAGATATTTACATATCTATAACTAGGTATATAAATGTTTATCAATTATGATATTACATATACCTCATTTTTTATTATGTTTTCCATATATGTAAATTTCGAAGTGGAATTGCTGGGTCATAAAGTATATTTATTTAAAAATGAATGAACAGTCTATCGCTTGTAAAAATAAAATACAGTGTGTGTGAAAAAAAAAAAAGTATGAGGAGGGGCTTCCCTGGAGGCGCAGTGGTTAAGAATCCACCCGCCAATGCAGGGGACACGGGTTCGAGCCCTGGTCCGGGAAGATCCCACAGGCCGCGGAGCAACTAAGCCCGTGCGCCACAACTACTGAGCCTGCGCTCTAGAGCCTGCGAGCCACAACTACGGAGCCCGCGCGCCTAGAGCCCGTGCTCTGCAACAAGAGAAGCCACCACACTGAGAAGCCTGTGCACTGCAACGAAGAGTAGCCCTTGCTCGCCGCAACTAGAGAAAGCCTGCGTGCAGCAACGAAGACCCAACGCAGCCATAAATAAATTAAAAAAAAAAAATTAGTTCCCTTTCCACTATAGTGGTACATAGCCCTCCTAACTTCACAGCCTAGCAGCTACCTTACATCTCTTTTGGACTAAGGAAAGGAAAGAAAAAAACCAAAGGGTAGCATCATGTTGAAGGTTAATCATTTTGAACACTGTTACCTCACAAAGCAGAACCAAGTCCTGAACAAGAGATTCCTTTCTTTGCCGGAAGTTTACAGTCTGCAGTTGATTTTCAGACAAAAAATTCCAGGTTTTTAGTATTGTCATCATTTCAGTCATTGGGATTTTCAAGATGGTCCTCCTGAAAAACTCGGAAACAGTTTCATCCATCTCTTTGGCACTTTCGTAAAGACAAAACCAAAAACAGCACGATAAAGTATTAACCAAACACAAAAGTGTAACTTAGTGAATTTTCAGCATATTTTTAGCCAGAATTTTGATTTGTAGGCCAAACACCCAAATGTTTACCATTTTTCAGGCGCTCTGCGAACAGTGTTTCAACAGGAGGATTAAATTATTTTCTCCTTAAGCGTACATTTAAATATGTTTTAGAGTTTTTAAAAATTTGTGCTCTCCCTCCTTTCCTGGCTAGAGTGTTTCGATCTTTTGATGGCAAGGACATGTGAATCATTCACTCATTTACTGATTTTCATGTATCAAATTACTGAGCACCCGTGTGTGCCAGGCACTTTTCTAGGCACTGGGGATAGATACAGCTTTAACCAAAAAGACAAAAATCCCTGCCAACATGGAGTGTCCTTTCTAGTTGGGAGAGACAGGCAACAGGAAATCACCCAAAATGTTAAAAGTGGTAAGTGCTGAGGAGAAAACAGAGCAGTGTTAGGAAGCAGTGAAAGTGGAGCAGGCTGGCAATGGGTGGTGGGGATGGAGAGCAGGCCTCAGAGAGAAGGTGACATTTGAGCCAATCCTTGGCGGAGGGAGAGTGAGCCATGGGGCTAGCTGGTGGAGGAGCTTTCCAGGCAGATGGAACAGCAAGTGCAAAAGCCTCGGGGCCTTCAAGGGACAGGGAGAAGGAGGCCTCCAGAGAGGTCAGAGTGGTGAGTGAAAAGGCAGAGGAGGAGGTGAGGTCAGAGATCATGAAGGGCTGTGTTTATGACCAGAGGCAGAAGTCAGTCAATCTCACCTGCTTCCACCACGACTATGGGATTTCCAAGGACAAATAGAGGAGATTCCCCTAAAAGAATCCTGGCTGTGACGTATTTCTACCATTTAAGTGTTGAACACGGCATATAATTTATTACCATCGCCCACTTCTGAAAATATATGGGTAGTTGAATATATTGGGTTGGCCAAAAAGTTCGTGCGGGTTCTTCTGTAACATCTTACGGCAAAACCCGCATGAACTTTTTGGCCAAGCCAATACTTTGAAAAGACACTAAAAACAATAGTTAAAAATAAAGAGGAATGATTAGGAGTTGTTTAGAGAGAAAAATAACTGAATTAAGAATGCGGGAGCAGCATCAGGATCCTGAAAATTGAGCCTGACTCATTTCCTTGTCCAGATGCAGGACCCACCTGCCTTAATGTCAGGACTAAAATCCTCACCATGGTCCACAAGGCCCTGCGTTGTTTGGTTCCTGCCTCCCTGTCATCTACCACTCTCTCCTTGGCTTTCTGAGCTCCAGCTACACTGCCCTTCTAGTTTCTCTATTACAAGAGTATCCCTTCAGCTAAGGGCCGTTGCATCTGCGGTGACCCCTGCTTAGAAGGTTCTTCTGCACATATTCACATGGCTCTTGTAATTCAGGTCTCAGCCGTGCTTCTTCACAGAGAAACTTACCCTGACCACCCAATCTAGTTATTTCCCCACCTTGTCTTTACAGAACTATCTGAAATTATCTTGCTTATTGATTACTTTATTGCATTAAATATTTGATTCAGCTTCACTAGGGCAGGAACTATGTTTGTCTTATTCATAGCTGCATTCCTAGAATCTAGAACAGTGTCAGCCCAAGAACTGTCTAGTGGAAATACTTGTGGAATGAAGTCTTAGAGACTCTCCTGAAGCAGCCGTGCCCGAGGAGGTAAACAACCTGGGAAGGATTAGGGTCCAACAGTCGGTGACAATATCAAGCCAACGTCTCCCATCAAAAATACTGGAGGTGTGGGGGGGTGGTGGTTGTTAAAATGCAGATTCGTGGGCTCCAACGATTTAAACTGGGGGGGTGTGGGGGACCGAGAAGGGCTTGAGATTTTTGCATTTTAAGACTAAGAGTCTTAATTCCGGCTAAACTTTGGGAATGCCATTCTAAAGAATTCTGGTAGAAAGAGTCCACGCAATCTCATCAATAAAGTTGGAAAACCCTCGAAAAAACTCTTCTGATTCCCTGTGATTAGCTAATTTCTTTTTACATCTGAGCGCTTAGCACAGTGCTTGGCTTGGTGCTCGAGATAGAACAGCTGAATGAACGCGTGACAAAAAAGGTCCCTTTTAAGTAACTTTCCTGGAAATCTACACAGCCTAAGAGCTGCCACAAGGAGCAGAAGGAGTAATGCGAGAGGCTGCAAAGACTAAAAAGGACGGACGCCAAGGTTAACCAAAAACCAGGACACCCAACTCTGGGGAAAGCAGCAACCCAGGGCTGGGATAAGTTTAGCCGGTGACAGCTCTGCGCGGCTCCAGCGTGACGCAGGCCCTACGTGAGGCCCCGCCCAACCACGGGCGGATGTGACGTCACGCTCCAGCGTCACCGCCCTCCTCACCTCAGCCTCAACTGTAGTCCCCAGCCTCCGGCCCGAGACCAAGCGCCAATCCCGCACCTTGGGACTTGCGGCAGTCGTGAAAGAGTCGCCTCAGAGGCGTGGGACGTGGCTTTTTCAAGGCTCCCGCCACGCTCGGGGGCCCGATGCCATGCCGCCAGGGGTCCTCTTACCGTCCCACATCGCCGGCCGGCTCTCTCCTCATCAGCTGTTCCCGCCTGCTGCACCTTCAAAGCCACCAATTGCAGTTCCCGCCGCCCTAGAGCCCCGCCCACCGGAGCCCAAACTTTGGACTGTACCCTCGGCACAGGGGACCGTGTGGGGAGAGCGACGGAAGTGAAACTCGCCGAGCCCCCGCCTCACTCTTCTTAGCAGAGAATATTGTTTGAATGCTTTAATCCCAGCCACGAAATCTGGCTCGTCGGTTCGACTTAAAGTTCAGGCTCTGCCGCGCCTTCGCGGACTCGCTCTCCCTCCCTCTACAGCGCCAGAAAATGGGCCTGTCCAGGCCGGATGGCGCATGCGCATCGGGCGGCGAACGGTGGGGGTTGGCCGAGCGGGGTCAGGCGTGGAGGGCGCGGAACCTTCGCCATCCGGAGCTGTCCCGGCTCCGGCGCCCTGGCCGCCGGCTTTTGGGTGCAGCGTCTTCGCCGGTGAATACCGCTTCCGCTCTCCGGGTGTGGCCGCCAGTCGGGTGAGTCTCGGGGGTCCGGGCCGTTCCGAGGAGCGCTGTCTTCGTGGCTGAGATGTGAGGGGAGGCCGCGGGACACTCACCTGTCCCCCCTCAGGTCCCCAACTCGCGCGCCCTGCTGTGTGCCATCCTGCCGGGACTTCGCGCCCGCCTGGGGGGTTGGGACCACTGCGCTGGGTGTTGCCGGGGCGTTGGAGTCGTCCTGAGCTCCCCGCCCTCGGGCATTCTCTGGGACGCGCGCTGGTAGTTGAGAGCCGGCTTCGGTGTAGACTTTTCACTCTGCGGGAATCGCCCCCGCCGCCGCTCTCGAGTCTGTGACCTGGGGCGAGCTCCTCCTCACCCCGAGCTTCCTCGCCTGTGAAATGGGTATAACCCAGCGCCTCGGTTGTGGGAAGGGAAGCTCTGAACACTGTGTGGGACGCGGTGAGCGCCCAGTACGTTGTGGGATTATTACTGTTACTGGGTATCCAGGCGTTTAGGATTTGCTTGTGGTAGGTGAGAGCCTGTTAGGGCGCATCTTAGCTTCAGAGAAAGTTCCCACCAATCCGTCTTGCGATGCGATAATCCAGTAAGATCACTCTCAGTACGCTTTTCAAGGAAAGTGACGTTCAAATCTCGTTTATTGGGTTTCAAGATTACTGAGCTTGTCGTTTCACACTAAGTGGTTTATGAAGAGTCTTCAGTAAATCCGAGTTCTGGAAGCCTTCATTTGAAGACTTACATGCGTAAAAGAAGTTTGCGCTGGCAGAGGAATTCTGTTGTGACACCCCTTGTGTCTCCTGTTCTATCCACACAGGCTTCTGCAGTTGTTTGGTTGATTTAAAGTGACCCTCATTTCCCACCTTTTTAAAAAACACTATGTCGAGGTCTGAATCAATTCTCAAATCCATGGTAATCCTACATTAAACGTTCAGCAGACATTTATTGAGCATTTACTCTGTGCATTTAGGAGAATGTCCCTTCCCTCACTAGCCTGTGTGTTCGTTGACGTTCATGGACTAATTTTTTTTCCTCTGAAATTCATGTGATCTGACAGAGCGCTCAGCACCAAGTAAGTGCTGATAAATATTAGTTCAGGGAAAGCTGCACCTGGGCCCATTCCTTAAGAAATCATGTGGGTGGCTCTCAGTAGCAGTGGGGCATGGTGTGTGCTCTGGGAGCACTTGTCACTTACTCAAAAGCATCTGTTTAGATTTGGTGACTTTGCAGCTGTGATAAGTAAAAGTGGGTAGGGTAGGTAGGTAGTCCCCTGCTGTGTCTGCTACCTCTGCTGAATGTGGTGCAGTTTGAAGTAGAGAAACACTCATTTAACTGATTCCGGTGCTTTCTGAAATTAGACTTTAAAAAAATATCTTTTAGAAATCATTAAGTATTATTTTATCATTTTTCCTGGAGAACAGATTTTTCAGACTCTGAACAAGAGCTTTTCTGGCCTTGTTTTAAAATGACATTAGAAATTATAACTGTAGTATAAATTTCTTTCTGGTGGGGCCACACAATAGCAAAATCTTTCTAAAGAAAACCTAAGTGGCATTAAAATATAGGGTTTCCCCCTTGTGATCATAGATCTGCTGAAGTGTGTTATTAGAATGCTTCCTCCCTTTTCTTCACTAGTTAATGTATTTCTTACTCTCGGTTGTTTTATTTTCGAAAATTGTGCCACCTGGTGGTTGAAATCTTCTGCCTATCATAGAATATGCGTTGAAAAATTTTACCTCAGGGTCTCGGTAGAATAAGGTGAAGCAGTGAATAAAATAAGACTATAGTTTTTATATCTTTAGTGAGGGCACCCTACTGCTTTAACCCTCCCAGCTTACCCCCAAGTAAAAGTTACAGTTGCTTTGCAGGGGCCTATTAGCCAGTTATCAAAATATCAAATTGTCACAGATGGACATTTTTAGGAGTTTAAGTGGACTGTTGTGGTATCAATGTGTGCATACCTGAGGAAGTGGATGGGATTGGCATGGGGAAGGAAGAGTTGTAGCTGTGACAAGTAAACCGTTCTGATGGTTTCTAAATGCCAGTGTAAAAGTGGGACTGAAGTTTTGTGTTTAAGTACTGACAGTTTGAATGGAATTTATCCCTCTCTTTCTCACTGCAAATACCCATACACAAAGTCTTGTCACCAATGAACGTTCCCTTTACCTTTGCTTCAATAGTGCGGCTGATGTTCGTAATTACCTTGGTGCTGCCTTTTGAGATTGTTTTCTGTGTTATCAGTAGTAACAAGCGTTTATCCCTTGAGTGCAAATTTTATTTTTGGAAATGGCTTAAATTTAATTGTGAACTTAGATTTGAGAAGAAACGTAAGGATATACTCTGTAACATCCTTAATTATTAAACTTAGCCAGTCTCTTGGGCACGTTAGGACAGATAAATGAGAAGTTCACACAGCAGCCTGTTTCACTGTTGGACAGCTCCAGGAAGATGACAACTGCCTCTGTACCTTCCACACTTTGGTTTCCAGTCCTGTTCTCGGACACATCTCAGAGTCAGTTCAGTTCAGTCTTTCCTATCAGGTGACAGGGCATTTCAGATATACTAATAATACTTTACCTTTGTCGCACTCACTCTTCACTATTTCAGATACTCTCACATATGTTATTTTATACCTCATGATAGGGACTTCCCTGGTGGTGCAGTGGTTAGAAATCCGCCTGCCAATGCAGGGGACATGGGTTCAAGCCCTGGTCCGGGAAGCCCTGGTCCCACATGCCGCGGAGCAACTAAGCCCGTGCACCACAACTACTGAGCCTGTGCTCTGGAGCCCGCCAGCCATAACTACTGAAGCCCACGCATCTAGAGCCCGTGCTCTGCAACAAGAGAAGCCACCGCAGTGAGAAGCCTGCACACTAGAGAAAGCCCGCGCAGCAACGAAGACCCAGTGCAGCCAAAAAATAAATAAATAAAACTTTAAAAAATTAAAAAAAAAACAAAAACAAAACCTCATGATATAGGTCAAGAGCTAATTCCATTTTATGGAAGAAGAGACTTAGGTCTCAGATTAAGTTAGCCAAAGTGATATAACTTGTGAATAGCTGTGTCCACAGCCTTTGCCTTCAGACCCACATCTTCTCCCTTCAAATCCATTACTTGTCGTACTTAACCAGGCTGTTCTTTCTATCTGTCTACTCTGTTGTGGGTTTCCCTAAGTTAGTAAATATTCCCAATTTCATGAGTGGCTTCCTGTTTAAACCTAGTGTCAGAGCCATCTCCATCCTGAGCATTCCCCCTGGGGGTACTCAAATTGTCAGTGTTCTGGACATGGCTGATCAGGACAAACACAATACTTTTCTTTTTCTTGATGTAGACAGATCCTCTATTTCTAATAATACAGGATAATATTACATTGACTTCTTTGAACCTAGGCCTAGAATTAGTCCCTGTTGAAGTTGTAGCTAACCAGAGGTTCTTTGGGAAATAGTTTTTTTCTATCTGAATTTATTTCAGTCACAAACTGCTGGGAAGGCATGTCTTTCCTATTTTGAATGCGGGAAAAATCTGTCACGGTGGGAGATTACGTTGGGTAGTAACTCTGTCACTTCCTGTGTGACCCGGGGCTTAGTTTTGCTATGAAAATATGAGTAATGCGTATTTTGACCTACAAAAAAGCTATTTCTTATGGTTCAGCTGAACTTAAAAAGGTACCTACTTCCTCCGGTTATTGGGAGGATTATAAGACTTGTGCCTGCATGTGTTAAGTGTTCAAGAAATTATTTTCTACTCTAATAATGTGGATATATTCTTATGACTTTGACGAAATTTTAAAAATAAGCATATGCAATATATATTTAGCTTTTATTCAGTTCATAAAACGTTACTTTGAGTTACAATAGTGTTACTAGAATAAGCTTTTAAAGATGACTACTGGAAGGTGTCAGCACTCATTTAAATGTGCTCTAAGAACAATGCCATTGTTTTAGAGTTATGTTTTGTATATTACACCCAAGAGTCCAGCAGTGCATCTGCATGTACACCAACAGTTAACCAAAGCTGGTAGATAGAAAGGAGAAGAAGAGAATATCTAACTAAAAAGATAGGGTGGAGGCAAGAGGGGAATGATTGATAAAGCAAGGAATTTGTTAGATAAGGGATAAGGTAAGTGTTTAGAGCTTTAGGTTAAGTCACAGCTTTCACCAAGAAGAATAGGAAAAGGAAACTATATGAAACCATTTTCTTGTTTGACACAATCTAGGATAAGTATGTAGACAGGAAGACGTTTTATTGGCACCATGGCTGGGTCTACAGTAGCGTACGTATTTGAAGTAAACTTTTGTGGAGGGAGGAAAAATATGTATCATGATATACATTTACGCTTATATACAAGGTGCATGTGTATATTTAATCTCAGCAGCCAAGTGTGTTCTTAAGTTTTACCTTACCAATGAGAGAGGGCATGTCAGTACATCAGAAGCTTGTTTCTGAACTGTAAAAGCACACATTTGAGGGCTGGTTGATAGAAATATGCAAAAATATTTTGTCAAATATATTTACAAAATAAAATGTTAACGGCATTTTCTAGGTGACTAAACCAGTGTACATCTCCCTTCAGAAAAAATAAGCAAGGCAGAAGCAGGATAACTAATATATACATAAGTGTAGGTATATAATACTGGTATAGTATTAGATGACTTAAATTGCTGGACTGTATGAGACCTCATTTTTCTGAGGCAAAATTTTTATATCTTTGTAAAGACTTAATCAAGTCATCAAGTCATCGGTGGCAGGCAGACAGAACTTGAACTTGGCTGCATTTCCAGTTTCCATTTCAAATACTCAAATACTTACTTGGCACAGCGGCCTGATTTGTGATCTTTAGGTGTGTGGGGTGTGTGTGTGTGTGTGTGTGTGTGTGTGTGTGTGTGTGTGTTTAGTAGTTACTCAGTGGAACAGTGATCTGATATTTTTATAACTTGAAATCTGAAATAGTAGGTATATTATAATTCTCTGCAATTATTTGTTTAGTCATTTTTAAGGATTTTATTTGTTGGGAGTGGGAGGTTGGTGGGCAGTTTGAATTTCTTGGAACATTTTTTAACAGCTTTATTAAGGTATAATTTACATACCATAGAATTTGCTCACTCTAAGTGAATTCAGTGATTTTAGTAAGCTTCAACAGTTGTGCAGCCATTACCACAATCCTGTTTTAGAATATTTTTGTCCCCCAAAGTTTTCTTTGTGCCATTTGCAAATTAATCTCCACTCTCACCTTTGGGCCTAGGCATTGATCAGCTTTTTGTCTCTACAAATTTGCCTTTTTTAGACATTGCATATAAATGGAATCATACATTACAGTCTTTTGAATATGGCTTATTTCATTTAATTTAGTGCTTTTGAGGTTCCTCCATGTTGGCACATGTATAAGTTCATTCTTTTTAATTGCTAGGTAGTAGTACCCCATTGTATAGATATAGCGATTTGTTTATCCATTACTTGATTATTAGACATTTGGATTGATTCCACTATTGACTATTATGAATAATGCTATGAACATTCACATATAAGTCTTTGTGGGGATATATGTTTTCATTTCTCTTGGGTGTGGTCTTAGGAGTGCAGTTTCCAGGTCATATGTTAGGTTTGTGTTTAATTTCTTAAGAAACTGCCAAATTGTTTTCCAAAGTGTCTGTACTATTTAGCATTCCCAGTTGCAATGAGTAAGGTCCCTTTCCTCCACATCCTAACCGGTGCTTGGTATTGTCTGATTTTGTGATTATAGCTATTCTGGTGGATGTGTAGTAATCTTTTCTGAGTTAAAAAGAATAGGTTTAAGAAAAGAATAGGTGAATAGTGCTGCATAAATATAGCAAACACCTGAAAATGATGTTTTATCTTAGACCTTGGCTGCTAATTTTCTTTGTGAAATGAAACAATTAAACTTAATTTCAGGGATTTTAGCTTCTTGATTTCATTGTAATAATTGCATTTTATGAGTATATATGCTAAATTTGAGAAAAAAATTTCCACATCTGCTTCTTGTTTCTCTTCATGGTTTAGTTAGATTTTCTCAGCCAGATGTTAGTTAGGAAGAAAGCAGTCTACATTAATTCACACTGATGTGAGACTGACTAATGGCCCTTTAACCCTTACACATTTAAAAAGGATTAATAGGCCAGTTCTCTTCATTGGTAGAATTTCATCTGAACAAAATGAGTTGTAATCAATTTCAGGAATGTGGGAAGAGTAACTGAAGTCAGGCTTATTAATATAGGCAAGCTGCTTCTGCTTGAGCACCTGTTTCCAGGATTGGGTCTTTTGAGGAGTCCGCTCTTTTCCGAACCTGCATGTTCTCTAAACACTCCTGATAACCTGCCAAATCTGTTAAGTCATTGGATAAGGAAGCTGAGGCTCAAGTTTAATAATTTGCCTAAGGTCAGCATTCTTTTCTGATAAAGGTCACTGCAGGTTCTTACTGAAAATAGTTTTAGGTCGCATTAACAAGTACAGTCACACATATTCAAGACACTCTTGTATCCACAGGTTGCTCTGCTGTGCTCCATCTCCTTCTCCTAAAGATGCATCCTGACTTATCTCCACACTTGCATACTGAAGAATGCAACGTCTTGATTAACTTGCTTAAGGAATGTCACAAAAATGTAAGAGTTCAGAAAAATGACCATAAAGCAAAAATGAAACCTAGGTACAGCACACCGATGTAAAACGTTATCTCCATTAATGGAAGGAAATGATAATGTCTTAGTTATGGGTCTTAGCTTAGTAAAGATTAGCAGTTGATGCTTGTGATTTTTTTTAGAAACCACTTCCCTTTATGATAAGTAGAAATCAAGCATGGTAGTTTATTAGGGAGCTTCTGAAATGATATATAGTAATTAGAATCCCTGTTCCTTGTTCCTTGACTTCTACAGTTCTGTGTTTAAAGGAATTTGAAACATTTTTTATAATTATTTGTTAACTAGATTTAAATTATGACTGGCCTAATTTGACAGGTTTACTTAGTTGTTAGTGGAATGGAAATAAAATTCCATGGTTAAAACCAAAATAGAAAATAAGCCCATTTTTGGAATGCGTTAAATTAATCTGATATTTTTCCCAATGTCAAATATTTAGTTTTTTTCATGTATTTGATGTATGAGACAGTTATAAGGAGCATTTGTGTTTTTCTTTAACTTTGCATGATGCATTATTTCCTTCATGTTATTCATAAACTGTAGATATATCAGATTCCAATAATAGTATTATTTAAACGAGTAAAATTTTAAGACTAAAAGTAAGGTAGTAAGGAATGCCGATGACCTGTGAGGTCAGGTATTTATACTGGTTCAAAGAATGTTGTTGATGACAATATACTTTTCGGCAAACTATTTCTGCCATACATCTAGATTAAGAATTGATACTGTGGGATTGACATATATTCACTAATATGTATAAAATAGATAACTAATAAGAATTGATATTGTAAGTCTTTTTAACTTTAGCCATTGGTTTTAAATTGTGTTTCCCTGGGGGCTGATGACTTTAAGCATCTTTTCATGTACTTATTGGCCATTCATATAACGTCTTTCGCCCATATTTTAAAATTGGGTTGTTTTGTCTTGTTATTGAGTTGTAAGAATTCTTTTTATCATTTGGCATACAAGTCCTATGTCTCATAAGTGTATTATGAATATTTTCTCCCAGTCTGTGGCATCCTTTTTTATTTTCTTAAAGATGTGTTACAAAGAGCCGTTTGTAAGTTTGATGAAGTCTAATTTACCAGTTTTTTCTTTTATTGTTTATGTTTTTTGTGTTCTAAGGATCTTTGTATATTTCCTGGTCACAAAGATTTTCTCCTATTTTTTCTTCTAGAAGTTTTATAGTTTTAGCTTTTAAAATTTAGGTCCGTCTCAAGTTAATTTTTGTGTATGGTGTGAGGTTTGAGTCAAGGTTTATTTCTCTCCCTGCGGATACCCAGTTATTCCAGCACCATTTGTTGAAGAGACTGTCCTTTCCCCACTAAATTACCTTGGTGCCTTTGTCAAAAATCAGCTGACCATATGTGAATGGGTCTACTTCTGGGCTCTCTAGTCTGTTCCACTGATTTATATGTCTGTTCTTAACACCAGTTGATTCCAACATTATCTTACTGGGGCCACCTGGTCCCATGACTGTTTTGTCCTCTTTTCTGTCCCAATTCACTTTCCATGCTGCATCTGGAGTGCTCTCTCAGACGTAAGTTTAATCACTGTTCCCCTTAATGGCTCCCTTTGCCTGTAGAATAAACTCTAAAATTTCTTTGTGTTTCGAGGCCTTAATGTACTGGCCCCTACTTACTCTTGGGCTTGACTACATGCCCCCCCCCCCGCCCCCCGCTGCGCCCCTCATCCTTCCTGCGTGTTCTTGTCTGCAGTTGTACTGGAGCATGTTTTTGTCTTCTAAGCCTTTTTACTTGCTTTTTTCCTATGCTTAACTTAGAGCCTTCCTCACTGTCTCAACTTCTCATTTGCTTGATCAGGTTTTATCATCCTCCAGGCTTTATTCTGGTTAATTTGTCATTTCCTCTTCCTTTTCTTTCCTGGCCCGGATTCTCTGTACTCCAGTAATACTGTACATAATAGATTTCTTACGTTATGGCAGTTACTCTTACACTTTTTGGTCTCAGGACTCCTTCACACTCTTAAAAGTTATTGACAACCCCAAAGAACTTTTGTTTATGTGGACTATATCTACCAATATTTAGTGAATTAGAAATTAAAACAGAAATTGAAAAATACTAATTTATTTAAAAACTGTAATAATAAACCCATTACATGTTAATAGTTATTTTTCATAAAAAAGACCTTATTTTCCAAAACAAAAAAATGATGGAGGGCTTCCCTGGTGGCGCAGTGGTTGAGAATCTGCCTGTTAATGCAGGGGACACGGGTTCGAGCCCTGGTCTGGGAAGATCCCACATGCCGCAGAGCAACTAGGCCCGTGAGCCACAACTACTGAGCCTGTGCGTCTGGAGCCTGTGCTCTGCACCAAGAGAGGCCGCGATAGTGAGAGGCCCGCGCACCGCGATGAAGAGTGGCCCCTGCTTGCCGCAGCTAGAGAAAACCCTCGCACAGAAACAAAGACCCAACACAGCCAAAAATAAATTAAAAAACAAAAAAAACCAAAAAAACTCCCAAAAAACGGTGGAAAGAGTGACATTGCTTTTGCATTTTTGCAGTTCTCTTTAATGTTTGGTTTAATAGAATACAGTTGGTTCTCATATCTGTCTCTGCACTCAATCTGTGGTGATATTACACTTCATGTAGCCTCTGGAAAAATCCACTGTACCCTTGTGAGAGAATGAAAGTGAGCAAAGCAAATAAGATCTTCAATTATTAGGAAGATAGATTTTACCTTCCCCTGGAAAGGTCTTGGGTAGCCCTGGGGACTACACTTTGAGAACCACTGCTTTAAAGCGATCACTTCATGATTTTTCTCTGAGCTATGAGAGTAGGGCCCAGGTCCACCTTGCTCACTGTTGTGTCCCTAGTGCCTGGGACACTGTCTTCCGGACACTGACTGATTGATTCACTTATTCAATCAGTTGCTCTACCAGTTTGTTCTCTAGAAACAGACACCAGGCATTGGAGGCTTATGCACGTGTATACAAGAGAAGTGCAGTCCATGGGCATTTCTTTTACCAACTCCACTGGGGCATTTTGGGTTTGTTTTTCACATAATGTTACAAGAGTATAATTCTCTTTTGGGCTAATGTTGAGGTGGAAGTGAAAATATAAATTAGTTTTTGTCTTGAATTTTTAAAATAAGATGTATGTGTATGGGATGATTGGAATAAATATAAACTAAACTATGAAATACTGCCTTACATTCTAAAAGTTTAACCCTTTCTGGTATTTCTGTTTGGCCAGAAGGTGTGTGAAAAAGCATTGTCCCTGTTTGTTGTCAAGGAGGTAGTTTATACACAGGAAATATTTATCCTGAAAAGGTAATTAGGTAATCAGTAGGAGATCTTAAATGCTTGCCAGAAAAACTCTGACCATTTATTCAATGTGGACCAGAAAAGTACATTTAAAGTGGTGAAGAAACAGGGAAAAAAGAAGTAGCATGACTATTACTAATTATGTGTTGTCTGGTTTCCATGAAAGCCTTAATTAGAAAGAAAAGGAAAAGATGTGCTTATTGTTACAAGTTAAGCATTTATGGCATGTCATTATAGGAGATCACCATGCTGTCCGACCTACGCATAAAAATCGTGACATGCAAACACACTAATTATGGCCCTACTAAAATTCAGGTTCTTGATATCAGTCTTTATCTGCTTTGGAGCATATATACTTTTTGCCATGATAATAGTCACAGGACTTGAAACCACTAGAAGATTTTTATTTTTGCTTTTCAAACAAAACAGACTTTGAATTCAGACATTGATTTTCTGATATTGTGAATTAGTGGCTTGTTTATGGGGCCCCTACAGGCCATCTAATAATAGTGTTATGTGTTTCTAATTTATTTTGATGACATTTGAATGGAGGCAAATGAGAAAATGGCTTTGGCACCAAGCTTTCCATAAGTAACTCTTCTATGGGACAGGAGTGTTTGCTCATGAAGGAGGTTACTGGTCGTGTCAATATGGCTACACTGCCCTTTGACATCACTCTATAATAGAGGATGGATAACATGCCCTTAAAGAAAGGGTATTAGGTAATAAAATGCTTTTCACTCGGTCACTGTGAGGTTTTGGCAGGTTAATAGTCTTCTCTTTTATCAAAGAAAAGTCTTTTTATTTTTCATTTCTACCTATAGAGCATTTATTCCTCTTTTGTAGGAATGCCAGGATAAGCCTGTTTATTTGTATATTTTATACTTGTGACTTAACTATTTGCTTAACTATTAACTGTTTGCTTATTGACAAAGTGACCCATTAAACCCATTTCTGTAGGAATAAGTGTTTCAATTCTGTGTGCCAGAGACCTTAGCATATGGGATGAAATATTTTACGCCTTTTCTTCCTTTTAGCACAGCATTCTGAAATTTTTTGGTCATTGCAATGATCTTGATCGGGAGATGAGAAAATGCTTGAAGAACGAGGTAAGGAAAATGTTAAAGGATGGAAATGGTTGAACTATAGAAAAGAACATCTTGGAACAATATTATATATTACTGCCATTATTAAGTTTTTTGCAAATTTTTGTATAACACCGATTGACTTTATATGTATGTCTTCCCCTAAAACCAAGAGGAGAAATGAAAGTGTCTTCTGGGGACAATTTTGGGACATTGCTGATTTTTTTTTGCATGTACATAAATGAAAACAACTATCTTATAATAGTCACTGTAACTCCTTTGGATGAATTTTTAAGGTTTAGGACATTGAATCTGTTCAGCAGAAAGACTTGTCAGTCAGTGTTTAGCTATAGCAGGTAACTAAAACTCCTTGGGCCTCAATTTCCTTGTATAACATGAGGAGGCTAGACTTAGGCTCTTTCCAGCTTTAAAATTTTGCATTTCTTTATAATTATAGTATGTACAACCCATAGGGATCTAGTGTGACTTGTTTGGAAAGACTTGTTTCCTGAATACAGTTTTAGGCTATGACTTGGACTTGGGCAAATAGCCAAAGTTTATTGTCTTTTTGCAGGTACTGCAAACTGAACAGAGTGCATTTTAAATCTTTGAAAAGAAATTTAATTCCATTTCTGTTTTGTTCATCAGATATTTTAGGTCCAGAACCTTTAAAAATATATAACTACTAAAAATCTGCCCTCCAATTTGCGTTTTCTGTACTTTTGAACTGTTTTTCCCCTATAAGCCTCATATTGAAAGGTATTAGATATGATATTTGAAGCCATTCAGCATCTATGAATCATTTTTTGTGTTTTCCACTTTGGGGCTCTCCCCCCCACCACCTCCGCCTTCCTGGAATCCCTTTACAGCATCTTTCCTGTTTGAAAAACTTCCTGGAGTTCTAATAATTTTCTTTGTGTGAACAAATGGGTATAAGTGTTTTAAACTGATTTTTGAAAAGAGTTTTTTCATCATATGTAAATGGTAGTTTATATGGAAACTAAACCTAGGGCTGTGTTCCTGTTTCAATAAGATTATGGAAAAATAAAACCCATACTGTTTTATTTGGTATAGCTGTTTGTTTCTTACATGCTTTCAGTTGTATAAGGTAGCTTTTTTCCTAAGTTTAGATTTTTTTTTTGTCCTTACAGTTCAGTGATTTTGCCATTGGTTTGGTGATTAGATCCTCATATGAAATTTTTTTTTCCCTATTTGGTAGAAGAATGTGTAGATATTTTTCTTATTTTGTCTGAGTTTGTTTTCGTATAAATTTCAGGTTTTCTCCTTGACTACTTTCTAAGTCCTCTATGTAGTTTTTATATTGCTTCATTACCTGATTTATAGATGTTTTTCTGTCTGTTCTTTCATCCTTCAGTTCTCCGAACCTGTGCTCATTTATTTCCTCTCTGCTTTTAATGCTTCCCAGTTTCCCATTTACTGCTTCTAGTGCTCTCCTCCTACCATTTCCTTCATGTGTCATTTAAGTACTTCATTCTTTGAAGCTTTTAACTAGAAAAAAGGTCCGGCCAGTTCTTTCTGATCCTCTCTTTGCTGCTGTGTTGCTGCTTTTGTTCTTTTTATTGAAATAATCGCTAATACTACTTCTGCAGCATCCTCTTTTGTCTCTCTTACTTGTTTGGTTTGGTTTGATTTTTGGCTAATTGACCTTCCATGCTATCTGTGTTGTTTGGTGGCATTTTGTGAGTAACACCATAGTTATCCTTCTTTTTTCTTCTTTTATTCAGGGGCCATGTTGACTCCCTTTGGAGATACCGTAACATATATTTTAATATAGACTCTGTTTTAATTTGCTTTATGACTTATTCTATTGGCCTGCTACAGAGTATTGTCTTCTGAAGACTTACCCATAAGACCCTCCTTTGAACCTGATTGTTGGAGGCTTCATATGATTAAAGAGGGATATCAAATATTTTTCTCAGAGCAGGTATCCCTCCATGTTCTACAACGTTTTTTTTTTTTTAACCTTTTAAAGTAATGAAACGCCCTTCCCCTCTCCCCCTGACAGTCTTATGAAGAAAATTAATGTATGACGGATAAAAGGAATGTTTTGGTTAAAGGAACCTGGTGTTTCATCTGTTATTTGAAATGGCCCTTTGATGAGGAAAAAAAAAGTTCGAAAACTGCTACTATTCCAGAAGATATGTTAGAACTCTTCAGTCAAAACTTTAGACCTAGAAAACTTCTTAAAGATTATCTAGCCCAACTCCTTACATTTGAGCTTACTGGCCCAGAAGATGAAGTAACTCAAAGGTGTTAATCTCAGGACTCAGGGGAGGCAGCCAGAGTCCCTGGTTAGTGCTCTGTCACTTGTCTTTTGTTTCTGTGGCTTCTTTCCATATCTCTGACAGCTGAAAGATTTTGATGTCCAATTATTCACATATACTCAGTTTTTTCAACTTGAATTTGCTTTTCGTTTTTTTTCACTCTGCCTGAGAACCCCTCTTGCACCTTTAAATTATGTCTTTATTTGTGTATATATTATAAACATGTAAATATACACGTATGAAACCACTTACATTCAAGTTTCTCTGCTTTAAACAAGTATTTTTTCTCAGTGCCAGGCTCTGGGTTTCCTGTTAGTTATAACCTGCTGGCCAGATCAGAATACTAGGCTAAAATCCTCCAAGGTGAAAACTACATTTAGATCCAACCGATTACAGAAACATAGGATTTGGGGAGAATTGAGTTTGATGACTATTCATGATGAAAAAATCCTAGGAAGTTCAGCTGACTATAAGTTTCCATATGACCCATTAGGATAATATGGTTACTAAGAGCCAGTTTCTCTTTTGGCAATATTTATACAAATATGATGTGTCTCGGTCATAAGAACTAGTAGGCCCACTGTAGTCCATATCTGCCGGACTTTGTTTAGAGCACTAGAGTATTTAATTCTGGTGTGGTATTTTTTTATAAGGGGTTATTCGTATTAAAGTGTTGTATAAAAGGTACTTTACAGATAAGCCTTTAGAAGGCAGAAGCTATGTTCTGTGGAACAGTTGTAGAAACCAGCAGCGTTCAGCCTGTAAAAGAGATAGTGGGTTACCTGTAATCAGATATTTGGAAGATTGTAGCAGGCAAGGAGAAATAGAGGGAAGTAGGAGAATTTACAGGGAAACACTTATTGGTTCAACATGAGAAGCTCTGGAACAAGAAGTGTCCAACAGTTGAACGGGCTGCCTCTCGGGGTGGGGAGCCTCCTGATTAGAAGTGTTCAAGTAGAGGTTAGATGACACGCTAGATTGTGAGCTTCTGGAGAACAGGGACAGGACTCATCCGTCCTAAATATTTATTGAATTCACGTTTTGGGAGGAAATTAACTCAGCAAATATTTCTGCACCATTAGGAGTTAGCTGCTGTACTGTATTGAATGAAATTTTACTAGATGGCCTCTAAGGTCACTGTTTCCAATCTCAGATTCAGTGAAATAAGAGCCGTGTAGAAGTTTTGTCAGTAAAAACGTTATTTTTATTTTGCAAATATATCTAAATATCTAACGTATGTAAATGGTGACATAATCTATTGTCTCTTTTCTCCCCCCGCTTCCTTTTATTTTCCAGTACATGGAAAAGAGGAACAAGAGCAGGGAGCGTGGCAACGCAATGCGAAAGAGACTTTTTAATCCTCCAGAGGAATCTGAAAAATAGATCATATTTTCACTGGATGCCTTGGCTGAGAGAAGACCCAAAGACTCTTGGGTGGTAGCTGAAGGAATCCCGTTGCATTTGGTCTCCAGAATCCTTTGAATGGAAAGTGACCCATGAGAAATCGAGCCTTGGAGAAGTATGGAAGCCCTGGATCCGGAATGTTGGTTGGGCAGAGCTGTTAGAACTCTCTCTCCTCTTCCAGCGCACCTGAGACTTCTAACGTGTTTGTTCCCTTTGCCTACGGCCTGTTGACATTTGAGTAACTTATCTCCCTCAATAAAATCATTGATTCTAATCATATTTTCTCTGTTCTCTTAGACTTTCTTGGAATTAGGGCAAAATGGTGCCGTTAGACTTCTCTTTTTGCAGTGTGGCAGTTCTGGAGCCTAAACGTTGAAAGCACGGCTAGGGCAGACAGAGTTTGGGGAAATCCCAGCTGTGTTAACTCTATGAAAATCTTCCAACTTTATTGTTTTTAAAGAGCTCTTTTCCAAAAGGTTAAATGTTTAGCATTGATAACATTGTGTCTGGCTAGGATTTAAGTCTGAGCAGACTTAGCTTCTCCGTTTGGTTGAAGGTGCCCACCCTGGGTGCCAGTTGTCTCCTGGGCATCAGCCTTAGGCCCGCGTGCCTCCTCTTTGCTGGGCACAGGGCCCTTCTTCCCAGACTCATTTCTAGCAGCCATCCTGCCAGTGTTCCTTTTGCTGGGTGTTTCTGAGACCTGTGACAGTCTGGAAGCCAGCTTCCAGCCATGGCCACAGCAGGGCCTTGAACTTCCTGTTGGATAAGGTGTCAGCAGACTGTGAGCCATGAGCTCTGTGTAGTGAACTCTGCCTTCATGTGCAGCAGGAGGCCTTGTTGGGCATCAGTGTTTGGTAGTGATTTCCCCATCACAAGAGGTGTTCAAGAGGCTGGACATTCATTTAGCAAGGGGGTTACCCAGGGTAACAGACATTCGATAAAGGCATGGAGGAAGAAGCAGAATTAATTCTGAGGTCCCTTTCAAGACTGAGATTTATGAATATTTATTCAGTCAGCCCTCCCCACCACCCCCTCCCCCAAGTGTCAGGCAGTACAGGTACAGAAGTGAGACATTTTGTCTTCAGAAGCTTGTAGTAAACTGACAAGTTGACTATTACAGTAGTGTAGTAAGTACCATGATTAGGTAGGTGTCATGGAAAACATAGGGCACCCATGCCCAGCCTTCAGGAGGAAGGAGCCATTCCAAGAATGCTCCTTAGCAAAGGTGACCTTTGGCAAACAGAGTGAAAATGGAACTGTCTCAGGAACTTAAGGTTGTTTAGCCTGACTGGGATATGAGAACTACTGGTGGAAGAAGATCCCAAACAGCTTTGAATTCTGTTGCAATTTTATCTTCAATGCTATGATAACCAGTTGGGGAATTAGAAATGGTGACTAGGGATTTGTGGAGGGGCCTTAGTTGGAAGGATGATGTGTTTCAATTTGTATTTTAATAATGTTTTTCTGGTTATGGTTTGGGGGATAAATTGGAAGAGATGGGAGATTACACCCAGGGAGACCAATTTGGTTTTTGCCCCAACATAAATGAGAAATTAGGGCCTGAGTTAAAGAAGTGGCTTGGGGATCAAGAAGAGGGACTAGATTTGAGGGGAATTTGGACCTAGAGTCAGCATGACTGACTAGGTGGAGGGTTTAAGAAGAGTCCAGGGGGTCTCAGGCTTTTGATTTGTGTTTTCATGCTGATGGTCCCTGCCCTGAGCTGGAGGGAGTACAGCAGAGGTGTGGTGAAGTGTTGAGTTTGCAGTGTGTGGGGAAGATCCAGATGGAGATGGCTTTTAGACTTTTGAGTGTTCAAACCTGGCGCTTATTAGAGTCACCGGGACCAGAGCAGATTTGAGAGAGGGCAGCATGCAGATGGCAGCTAATGCCCCATGGGCCCATGTTGACAGTGGACTCTGAGTGGTGTTTTATAGACTAGAATGAAACTTTGGGGTCACTTAACTTAAAAAAAATTGTGTAAGTTCATTTTTTGTGGAACATTCAAACAATTTACGTCTTACAGAGAAAAAATTTGATACCCTTTATACCCCTATATTACTTGACTCCCCAGAATTATCTGTAGTTGACAGTTGGGTGGGTCTTAACGCATTTCAGGACAGGAGAAGGAGCCCTGTGTACAGAGAAGGAGCAGGCATAGAGGTAGGAGGCAAACCACAGGGAAGTGTGCCTCAGATTGCCAGGTAGTTACAGAGGAGTGAGTTTCACTGGGTCAAAGTAAGGGCTGAGGTACCCGTTGATTTGGTTCCTCTGTCATGTGTGACCTTAGAATGGTGTGGTGTGGGGTGTAGAGAAGTGGGTGGAAGCCCGGGTGGAGCTGGAGGATTTAAGCACCTTTGAAAAGGCTTGGCTCTGAAGAGAAGGGCAGTGGAGAGTTGAGAGGGAGAGTTGAGAGACAGTCTTCTTTTTTTTTTTTAATTAATTAATTAATTTATTTTTGGCTGCATTGGGTCTTCGTTGCTGCATGCGGGCTTTCTCTAATTGCGGCGAGCGGGGGCTACTCTTTGTTGTGGTGCACGGGCTTCTCATTGTGGTGGCTTCTCTTGTTGCGGAGCACGGGCTCTAGGCGTGCGGGCTTCAGTAGTTGTGGCACGCGGGCTCAGTAGTTGTGGCACGCGGGCTCAGTAGTTGTGGCTCGCGGGCTCTAGAGCGCAGGCTCAGTAGTTGTGGCGCACGGGCTTAGTTGCTCCGCGGCATGTGGGATCTTCCTGGACCAGGGCTCGAACCCATGTCCCCTGCATTGACAGGCGGATTCTTAACCACTGAGCCACCAGGGAAGTCCTCCTTCACTTATTTAAAGAACCCATCAAGTTTTTTATTTCAATGACTGATTTTCCCTTTCTAGAAGTTCTATTTGGTACATTTTCAAAATTTACCCATTCTATTTTCATAAAGATATTTCATATGTTTTCAATTCTTTATTGTTTTTAAAGATAGGTTCCTTTTTAATAGTTTTTGTCCAATAGTTCTATTATTTGAAGTTTTTGATATCCGTTACTTCTGTTTGTTTGCTGTCTTTTCCTCGTGGTTGATTGTTTCCTTGTGTGTTTTTAATTCCTTTATTGTTAGCATATCTTTAGCAGGGTTTATTTAATTGGACTTTGTACAGTGTAACTTGAGGGTGTATCTCTACTGTATTTGCCTCTACTAGGCACCACAGAGGTATTACTGACTCAGAGCCACCTTTTATGCTAATTTTGCTGGTTGGGAATTCCTGGATCACTTGAGTAATGAAAATTGCTCACGTTTTGGTGAGGGAAGGCTGAAGGTTATGAATTCTAGGTGAAAATTTTTTTTCTGCTCAGAGCCCAAGCTGAGTCTTGGCTTTACTCTTGTCTCCCTGTGCTGGTGAGTGGATGTTTTCTAGTTTCCTTTTCTTAGAGGGGGTACCCTTTGGTGGTCCTGGCACTATATGGTATTCTTACTTGCTACACCACTCCTCATACAGACCCAGTGTCTTCCATCTTTTTTCAGTGTGTGAATGAAAACCTATTTCTAGGTTACTGGAACTGGTCCAGGATGCACAGCATCTCCTGATGCTCGTACCTTTCTGGTTTAACAGTGCTTTCAACCCTCAAGGATTTTCTTTACTTTATTGTGAGCTCAACTGTACCTTAAAAAACTCATTTGAAATATGTGCTCTAGTATTTTAAAATAGCTTTTTAGTAGGAAGGTGTTCAGATGATCTAATCATCCATATTACCCGAAACAGATGTCCCATGCATAAAATTTTAACTTGCTCACTAGGAATGGTTGTATTTTAAACAGTTAAAGGAATAATTTCTCATTCCTCGAGGGTGAGTGGAGAGTGAAAGGAGTTGGTAGGAAAGGGGAGATGAGAAGGGCATGGCAAAGAGAGGAGTTGTTAGGGAGCGAGCGTTCTTTTCCAGGTGTCTTCATCGATGTTTGGACTCTTGCTACTTAACTGGTCCATGGATCGGCAGTTTCAGCGTCACCTGGGAGGTTTGTTAGAAATGCAGAGTCGTAGACCCCATTCTAGACTTACCGACTGAGAATCCTTTTTTTTTTTTTTGGCCTCGCCGAGCGATATGATCTTCGTTCCCCGACCAGGGATCTAACCCGTGTCCCCTTCAGGGAAGCGTGGAGTCCTAACCACTGGATCACCAGGAAATTCCTGAGAATCTGCATTTTAATAAAATGCCCAGGCGATTTGTATGCACATGAAAATTTGACTTAGACTATTCCTGATCTAACTACTTCCTTAAAATGACTACTTCTTTGAAGTTAAAAACCTTTCTCCACTCTTTTTTTTTTTTTAATTATATTTTTATTTTTGGCTGTGTTGGGTCTTCGTTGCTGCACACAGGCTTCCTCTGGTTGTGTTGAGCGGGGGCTACTCTTCATTGCGGTGCGTGGGCTTCTCATTGCAGTGGCTTCTCTTTGTTGCAGAGCACGGGCTCTAGGTGTGTGGGCTTCAGTAGTTGTGGTATGTGGGCTCTGTAGTTCTGGCTCGCGGGCTCTAGAGCACAGGCTCAGTAGTTGTGGCGCATGGCCTTAGTTGCTCTGCGGCATGTGGGGTCTTCCCGGACCAGGGCTCGAACCTGTGTCCCCTGCATTGGCAGGTGGATTCTTAACCACTGCACCACCGGGGAAGTCCCTTTCCTCCACTCTTGTCACTACTTCTCTGGCTTTGTCCTTTTTCTGCAGTTAATTTTTAAGCATTTTTAAGCACTTTCCTGAAATGGCTTTTGTATTGAGGTTTTTGAGAACATTCCTGTTGGTGATATATTATATTGAGAAAGTGTTAATGTGACAGATTGTCATATTGAATATGACAGCAAAATCTTACTTAACTCTGGAGCAAAGCCATTATGAAATTCTCAGGGTATTTGCTTTCTACTCAACACTGCAGGGTAGAGGACTGAGAAAGTGGAACATTCAGTATAGAGAGCTTTAGACCTGGCTATTTTTCACTGGAGTGTTTGCCCTTTACATGGAGGATTCATATTTGCCAATATCCCAACAGTGCCCAAGGGCTCCCTTTTCTCCACATGCTCACCAACACTTATTATCTCCTGTCTTTTTGATGCCATTCTTACAGATGTGAGGTGATATCTTACTGTGGTTTTTTTGATTTGCATTTCTCTGATGATTACTGATGTTGAGCATCTTTTCAGGTACTTGTTGGCCATCCATATGTCTTCTTTGGAAAAATGCCTATTCATTTCCCTTGCCCATTTTTAAGTTGGTTGTTTTTTTAGCTCTTGAGTTGTAGGAGTTTCTTATGTATTGTGGATATTAACTTCTTATCGGATATATGGTTTGCAAGTTTATTTTCCATTCTGATTGCCTTTTCATTTTGTTGATTGTTTCTTTTGCTGTGCAGAGATTTGTAGTTCGATATAGTCCCACTTGTTTATTTTTGCTTTTGCTGCTTATGCTTTTGGTGCCATATGCAAAAAACTGTTGCCAAGACCAGTGCCAAGGAGCTTTTTTCTTATTTTTTTTTCCCTAGGAGCTTTACAGTTTCAGGTCTTATGTTTAAGGTTTTAATCCATTTTGAGTGCATTTTTATGAGTGGTGTAAGATTAAGAGACTTAAGAAACATAAGAACCAAATGTATGAATCATGTTTGGATTCTGATGGGAACAAGCCAACTGAAAAAACATTTTGGGGGACAGTTGGAGAAATTTGAGTATGATTGGGTTTCAGATGATGTTAAGAGATTACTGTAATTTTGTTAAGTGTGATAGTGACATTGTGATTACGTTTAAAAAGGTGTCTTTTTCAGTTAAATATGCATTATGGAATTATTCACAGGGGGAGTGATTAGATGTGTGGGATTTACTTTAAAATACCAGCAAACAAAGTGAGTGTGGGGTTATTAGATGAAACAAGACTGGCCATGAGTGTATAACTGTTGAAATTGAATGGTAGATTCATAAGGGTGTATTATACTTTTCTCTCTTCTTTAATGAATGCTTGAAAATTTCCATAATAAAAAAAAATTTTTAAGAGCCCTAGATGTTTAGAGTCAAGAAGCAATTTCATCTAGAAATATGATTTGTCATAAATACATACTTTTCTGAGGAAAGGAGTCAGTACTGTTGGTTCTTTTTTTCCTAAATACTTAAGATTTATTTTGAATTTTTTGACTCTGAAGGGTTCTGGGTTTTTCTGCTGAAGACAAAGGGCAGCCTTTCAAAAAAGACAGATGTTGACTGTGGAAATGCTAGGAGTGGAATAGAAATGTGTTCAAAATATGATATATATGTGCCCACACAGAAACCTACTCATAACTATTTTGAAGGCTTTTTTTCCCCCCAGGGCCTTATTTTCCATGACAAATTCCCATAAATCCAAAATGTCTAATTCAGACTTTGCTGAGAGTCAGAACACTGCCATGATCAGGAGTTCGGAGTCAGACAGACCTATATTCCAGTCCCAGCTCTGTCGCCTCTGAGCTGCAGTGCTGGAGCGCAAATTTAAATTCTCTGAACCTCGGTTTCTTCAACTGTGAAGTGAGACTGTTATACTACCTACCTCATAGAATTGTGGTGAGGGTCAAATGATCACGTTTCCCATGTGGTGATCTTGGAATACTGTGAGTATCCCTGGAATCCTAGCTTGTATGTATGTGTTAGAAAACTAGAAACTCAAGCACACAGCCTTATTGGAGACAGATGCCTCTTGTCTGTCTTTATAACCCCATCTCAACTGCGATACATAACTTCCTGTGTCAGTGTAAGGAATTCACTCCTCTGAAGTGAATTTGTACCTCTGTTTTTGGAGTTGACCACTCAGAAGTGCAATTCCATATATTTGTCTCATTTTCCTTTGGACTTGATTTGTCTTCTCAACTTTCCCCAGGGGAAGAGAGTGAGATGTGAAAACCAGGCTTAAGGACCATTTGATTAACTGAGGAGAGCACTGCTAGATATCACCCGGGCTACAGAGATTAGCAAGACCCCCACCTGTGTCCTCAAGAAGGCCTGGGACATATCTCTGTGTGTTCAGGGAAGAAGGAAGAAGGAGGTGGTGGTGTGAAAGGCAAGTTTCAGCGTCAGAATTTTTCACTGGAATCTTGGCTTCCTTGCATATCTTTGGCAAGTTATCTCTCCTTATGCCATAGAACCCCAATTTTGCGGTTATAAAATGGAGTTTGCTGCTTCACCAGTTGTTGGGTGGATCAAAGGAGACTCTGGCATTGCTTTTGAACTATGCAGGGCCATGCAAATATTCGTTGATATTTTCTAGGGAGAGTGTGTCAGACTTCTCTTGGCATCCCAACAGGCATCAGAACAAGCAGGGAGTAGCCCCTGAATGCTCTGTAGACTCTCCTGGAGCATGAGCTGGGTTTAGGGATGCTCTGAAGGAGAGTCTAGCCCCCACTGTCTTATACTCGGCCTCCCTGTGCTGCTCCTGGGCCCAGACAAGGGAGTTTCCCAGGATGTGGTCCTTGGCCCATATTGCAATGTCCCTCAGAGCATGCAGGAAAGCCCTACTCAGCAAGGAGAAGGTATGAGCAGTCACAGCCCCTAGGGTCACTCTGCACCTTCATACCAATCCTTATGGGATCCCCAGGGCATGCCGGCCAGTGTACAAGGTGTTGGGAACATAGCATGAACCAACAGACATGGTGCTTACAAGTTCAGTGAGTAGCCCACTGGGTGTTCCATGTGTCCGGCCCAGCATTGTCCAGTAGAATTTCCTATAATAATGGAAATATTTATGTAATATCTGTGCTGTGCAACTCAGTAGCCTGTAGCCACATGTGAGTGTAGGACTCTTGAAATGTGGCTTGTGTGATTGAGGGACTGAATTTTAAATTTCATTTACTTTTAATTAATTTAAATTTAAACAACCACATGTGGCCAGTGGCTACCATATTGGACAGTATTGCACAGCACTGGAAACATTCTGAGAAAATTAGAAGGGTACCCATGCAGGCCGAAGGCTTGACCTCCCTTCGTAAAAAAGAGCTGTGAGACTCAGAAGACCTGGTTTTAGCTCTGCCTCCCACTATGTGTGGTTTTTGTCATGGTACTTGGCCTCCTCTCTGTTGAGTCTCCTGATCTGTAAAACAGGAACAGAGGGATTGGGTTAAATTCTTTCCAGTGCTACATTCTTGACTCTCTTACGATCGGCCTTTTATTTGCATGGTGTATTAGTGCGCTATGGCCTCTGTAACCAAATGCCATGGAGACAGTGGCCTAAAACAACAGAAGTTTATTTTCTTAGTTTTGGAGGCCAGAATTCCAAAATCGGTTTTATTGTGTCCAAATCATGGTGTCGGCAGCACTGTGTTCCCACTGAAGGCTCCAGGGGAAAATCAGCTTCTGGTGGCTGCTGACACTCCTTGGCTGGTGGCTGCATCACTCCAATCTCTACCTCCGTGGCCACAGGTTCTAATCTTCTGTGTTTGATCTCCCTCTGCCTCCTTATGAGGACACTTGTGATGGCATTTAGGGCCTACCAGGTAATCCAGGATAATCTCCCCATCTCAAGATCTTTAATCACATCTCAAAGACCCCTTTGCCATGTAAGGTAACATTTACAGGTTCCAGGTATTAGGACCCGATGTCTTTGGGGGCCATTATTCAGCCTCCTACACACAGTAATATTTAATGATGTGGGTCTGCTTCAAATCAAATACCGTGGCCGTGAAACTGGATGTGTGAAAGTTGCTGCCTGCCCACATGCTCTCCTGGGGAGAATTGTCTCCGCTTTCTGAATAGGGACTTGAGTTTGATATAAAATACCCTTTCCTGCTCCTACCTTGATTTGTTTATGCCAGAGCATCTTTACCAAAAGATTGATTAACTCATGAATATGCCCCAATTCATATACTTCCAATATTGAAATATTCCCCATATCACCAGCAGTCTCCAAAATGTGTGGAAGGGGGCTTTGACTGGGATTTGAGTCAGGAAACCAAACTGTATTGCATGGGAGTGAAAGGAGAGAGCATTTGTTGGATCAGCTGGGTAAGTGATGTTTCTCTAGTGGCATACTCATAAATTTGAAAATATAAAGGATTGGCCCCGACACAGCCCGAGAACAGCTTGTAACTGATTTGGAATGTCATGTTTTACTGTTACTTAATCAAATCTGAGAGCAGTGGTTGGGGAAGTGGGTTCTGTAAATATTGCTCTGAAGCTTTCACATTTCAACAGAGAACAGATGCCAAGTGTTTTCATTATTATCGATGTTCGAAGTTATTGGAAACAACCACAGATATACTCCTTGGAATAGCAAAATGCCAGCAATTGCCTGGGGTGGGGAAAAGGTGGGGGAAGAACAATGAATTTGTAAAGTTTGAATGAAGAATAAGTTGGCTTCATTTTTTTTTGGCAAAAGAGGCCTAAAAGTGAAATATTTATCATCACAGAGATAAACACAATTATCATTTAACATGAGTCACAACCTTGTGTTGTTCAACAGGAGATGAAATGACTTAGAGGCGGAATAAAATTACTTCATTTGTGTCTCTTAAGAACACAGAGTTCTGTTGGTCTGCTTAAGTGCTTGGGTTAAATAAGCGGAGAAGTATCTCTTCTGTTCCCCCAGGTGATCAGTGGCTTTGTTACTGGCCATTCATCTGAGGTTGCTTTTCAAATAATTAATAAGATGGTGATGTTGATGATGGCAATAATAATAATAATAATGTGTTTCTTAAGTGCCAGACACTGTGCTTTACTTGCATGATCTCATTTAATCCTCACGTTGCCCTATAGGATAAGTATCCTTATCCCCGTTTCATAGATGAGGATAATAAGGCTTGGAGAAGTTTGGTATTTCTCAGCTACTAGGCATCACGGCTGAGGTTTGAGCCCAGCTCTTAGTCACTTGCCCTCTCCTCTCTGATGAGATGGGCTTGGGAATTCCCTTCACTTTCTCTCAAAAGCCCATGGAACTAACCTGGCAAATTTTGCCCTGTGCTGTTCATTCATGGTCACTGTCATTGGCGTGGCGTTGGGGGGTGTGGATTACTGTGCATAAGGTTTTAGCTGCTTTGTAAAGTCTGAGCATTTATCCTTTTTTTTTTTCTGTGACTGTATCTCTTCACCCGTGCCCACCCCCCCACCAACCAACACATTTCTAAATGGGAGAGGAGACAGGATTCAATAGCTTCCAGGGATAGAGAACAAAGTCTTTTCCCCACATCGAAAGAAAATCTCACTGACTTCCTGACAGGGAGGATATTTTCCTTTCAGATTCCTGTCTGTTTCTGACTGATGAGTTAACACCCTGGTTTTCAAAGTGTGCTCGTAGCAAGCCCTGGAGTTCTGTGGGCTGGTGCCGTAGAATACTGCGTTCACACATGCCTTCTTTCACTTAGCAGGTATTTATGGGGCTCCCACTATGCCAGGCCCTGGGCCAGGTGTTGGGGACACACTTGTCCTCAGCCTCCCAGAGCCTGCAGAGTTTTCAAAGAGAGCGCTATGGGCATTTTAGGCCAGATAGTTCCTCACTGCGGGTCTGTGCTGCTCATTGCAGGCCGTTCAGCATCCCTGGCCCTGACCCACTGAATTCCCAAGCAGGGAGACAGCTAAAAGTGCCACTGCACGTTTCCATATGCCTCCAGAGGGCGCCGCTGCCCCGGTTGAGAACCACGGCAGGGAAGACGGATTTGGAACGAACAGAAAAACTTGGATGCACGTCTTGGGTGTGGTGCACACTTGTCTTTGCCAGGATGGTTGCCTTCCTCCTCTTCCTCATCCCCCTCTCCACGTGCTCTCACCCACCTCCCTGCTCCCCATCTCCACCAAAGGGTAAACCCAGTGGACCTGAATGGCTGAGCCTGAGCCAGAGGCAGAGGGAGACCCTGGCCAGGAGGTGTAATGAGGGGCTAAGTGACCCTGAGCACTGTGGGGGAGGGAGGGGGGGAGGACTCCTGATGAGACTTATTGGCAACCTGAGGGCACAGGTAAAGGCATCCTTTCCCCATCCTCCAGATCCCGTGTGCACGCTGATTCAGCCCACAGCAAGATTTCCCCAGTCACCAGTCTGTACCCTCCCACCTTCCCTCCTTACTGTTAACAACACAGCAAAGGATTTACGCAGAGAAGAAGAATGAGGCCAGGACCCTGCACTCAAAAAGCTCAGCATCTGGCCCAACTCTCGAGACCTCATGAAACTTAACAAGTGCTGAGCATCGTCTGGTGTCTGGGAGTGAATGAAGTAAACACATTCTTGGCCTATGTGGAGTTTGGAGACTAGCAAGAGCGACAGACCATTTAAAGATGATTTACAAGACCAACCCATTTCAAAGTGGGACTCGGCATGTTGTTGGCAAGAGTGTGGAGGGGCAGAATCCTCACGCACAGCTGGTGGAGATATAACTTGGTACAGCCTCTACCGAGAGCAATGAAAGCTAAAGATGCACATACCTTATGACTCAGTGATGCCAATCTTACTCATATACCCAAAAGAAACTCTCCTAGGAATATACAGAGTCACGTGCTGCTGAGCATGTTCACAGCAGCTTTCTTTGCAGCAGTTGAAGAGAAAAAAAAGCGTCATCCTAAATGGTGAACAGGAGAATGAATGAATACGTTCATATGTTGGAATGCATCTGTGAAAATGTGTGAACTGAAACCTCACATATGCCTGTGGACATGTCTCACTAATCGGATCATGAACAATAAAAGCAAGTTGCAGAATAGCATGTACAGTATGATCCCATTTGTATTAAGTTTAAAAACACACAAAAGAATGCAACATATTGGTTCGGCATACAAGCATATATAATAAAAATAGAATGAAATACACAGGAATGATAAGCCCTAAATTTAAATTAGGCAACTTTAAGGAGGAAGAAGGGAGTGTAATTGTTCACGGGACTGCAGGAATCTTCAGCCATGGCTGTATTTTATATTTTAAGGTGGGTGGGATGGTGGGCACATTGGTATTGTTGCATTATCATTTATATTCAATGCCCACCCATCATGTGTTCCCCTCTGTCCTTCTTGACAGAACCTCCATTTTGTTTAGGGATCCACCCTCCCTTCATGCATCCTATTGGGGCCTCGGGGAAGCTGACCCACCCTTAGGTTTGGGGTGCATGGACTCATTAGTTTAAGGACCCATCACTCTTTACCAGCAGTTGGTTCAGAAAAGGGCATGTGGTCCAACTGTGTTCAATTAAACTTGGCAAGGTTTGCTGAAGTCTTCAGGGAAGCACCTTTTCTAAGGAGAGAGCTACAGGAAGCCTCTCTCTGTCTCTGTCTCCCACTCTCTGGCTCTCTTCCTGGACCCCAAAGAGGAAGCATGTAGCTCTGCTTGCCAACAGTGAGGGGAACAGCCTTAAAAAGTAAGCAACACTGTATATGGCAGAGTGGAGAGATGATTAAATCCGTTGACGGTATCACGCTGGCTCTGAAGCCTGCCCCACTTTTGCTTTTCCAGAAGGGGAGCCAGTAAATGTTCTTGAGGTTTGAGATACTTTGGTCTGGGCTTTCCACTGTCTTGCCGCCAAAAGCATTCTCTCTGTACCACATAGGTTGTGGAAGCACATAGCAATTGTTTCTTAATTTACTCAATTTTAAGCTTTTCCCATATTTGTACTATAAACATTTGTAGTAGTAACAAGGGTTAGCCATTGAGGAAACCCATGAACAAGAAGGAAAGCAAATATTAATGGCAAAGATCTTGAAGACTCTAGTGTGGTCATCCTTTTCTGAGAACGTGTGTTAGTTTCCCATGTCTGCTGTAACAAATTACTGCAAAGCAGGTGTCTTAAAACAACAGAATTTATTCTCTCACAGTTTTGGGGTCCAGAAATCTGAAATAAAAATATTGGCAGGGCTGCACTTCCTCCAAAGGCTCTGGGGGGGGATTCTGTTTCTTGACTCTTCCAGCTTCTGGTGGCTGTTGGCATCATTCCAGTACCTACCTCCACCTTCACATAGTCTCCTCCTTGTGTCTCTGTGTCTCTCCACTTCTGTTTCTTATAAGGACACTTGCCACTGGATTTAGGGCCACCTGGATACTCAGGATGGTCTTATCTCAAGATCTTTAGGCGAATTACATCTGCAAAGACAAATTTCCCAAATAAGGTCATACTCGCAGGTTTGGGGAGTTAGGGCATAGATAGAGCTTTTTTTTTTGGTGCCAATATTCGACCCACTACAATGTAGTTGCTCTTTGTTGTGATTTTACAGTGCAAACAGGTAACACGGTTTTATTTTCAACCTAAAAAGTGGTACCTGATCAGTCAGTATTTACTTGTGTTCCACAGAAAGCATTAAATTTTCTCTTATCCAAGTTGGATAACTGCTTAGTTAACATTTGAGAGTTTTGGTTTTTTTTTTTTTCTTCTAGATTTTAACAGAGGAAATGAAGTTGTGTGATGTAAATGTTGGACAACATGTTCTTGACAGTGTAAGTTCCTGGCTCCCTGGGAGACAGATGGTGTTCAGCCTCAGATACGTCCCAGGACAAATTAGACAAAGAGGCCCAGCATCACATACAGGTTAGCCAGAAAGGAAAAGTATGAATAAAATCATCAGAGAGCAGATGAGTGTGAGAAGGGAAAAACTCAAAACACGTTTTGCGGCCATTTGGTCTCCTCTGAGAGGTGGTAGATAGATCCCAGAAAGACAGCTGTGGACGTTGGAAAGGAAGGAAAGGACTTTTGGACTTGGAATCAGATAGACCTGATTCATGTTGCTGACATGTTTCCATACGATCTTGGGGAAGTAATGTGCTCTCCCTGGATCTGTTTTATCTCCCATAAATCTTAAGAAAATTGCACTTCCCGACACGAGTTTATTTTATAAAATAATGGGGATACTGATGCATACCTCTGAGGGTTGTTACGAGGATAAACTGATTTGTCCTCTGCAAGAGAACCTTGCCCGTAGTGAGCACTCAGGACATGTCTGTTGAATGAGAATCTGCACTAGAAACATCTTCAGTGAGTGGCAGGTCGGGAACACCTACAGCGTGGGCGTGTTACCATAGTTCTTCAGATTCATCCATTTCTACAAGGCTTCAAGTAGAAATAGAAAGGCCGAGGTAAACACACTGGACTTGAGTTTCTAGCCATGTTGGAGTAACTGGTGTGGATTAACCGTCCCACCACAAACAACTATAAATACACGGGGCTACTTTTGTCAGACAGTGGGCGACAAGTAGAGCAATAACGTGATCCCTGAGAGATGGGAAACTTAAGAGTTGAGTCCCGTAATCATCCAGCACCCTGTCTGGGGACAATATTCTGACTGTGGCATAAAGAATTAGAATTTGAGCAGAGCACAGCTGTTCCACTGACGGAAGGAGGCAGAGATCAGAGTTCAGGGCAAGTGAAGAAGTAGAATCCATGGGGCAGGATGTTACAGAAGAGGGCTCTCTGTACAGGAGGACCCCCTCTCTGGGGGTCCCCTTTGAGTTTGTGGCCTAGAGACACATGTGCAAACAAGACCACCTGAGGCTCACAGAGAAGGGCAGCCGTAGGGTTGAGAGAAGAATATAGGTCCTAGAGGATGAGCAGTGCTGGGGATCATTGGATTTTTGGGGCTGCCACAGTGGAGAGATATCATTAATGGCTTGTGAATATGCTGGCATCCAGCTGAGATGCTGGAAAGGCCACACCTTAGGAGAAAAGTCTGTCTTAGAGCAGAGTTCCCAACCTTGGTATTACTGACATTTCGGACCGGAGAGTTCTTTGTAGTGGGAGCCGTCCTAGACCCGGAGAGTTCTTTGTAGTGGGAGCCGTCCTAGACGGCTGTAGGATACTGAGCAGCGTCCCTGGACTCCACCCACTAGATGCCAGGAATGCTCCACCACCTTGAGACAACCAAAAATGTCTCCAGACATTACCAAGTGTCCCCTAGGGGCAGAATCACCCTAGTTGAGAACAGTACCCTAGGGTAAGACCTAATTTGTACCTTCCCTAACAAACCCAAAATAGTATTGTGACAAGATTTGCAGTTGAGGCAGAGTTTGGAAGTTGAGTCCTACCAAGTTGGAGAGGCTGGGCTTCCCACAGATCCACACTAATATCGTAAAACTAAACCTGCACTTGTTCAAGGTGGCTTGCCAGTAACTGAACAGCGGAACAGTGTGAGCTGGACTTAGTGACTGACTTCTGATGATTGGATTATGGTGGGAGTGCTAGTGAGTGATTTCCAAGGCTGGGTCATAAAAGGCCTTGTGACTTCCTCCTTGCTCTCTCTCCCCGATCACTCACTCTGGGGAAGCCAGCTGCCATGTTGTGAAGACACACAGGCAGCCCTGGGGAGAGCCCTTTAGGCGAGGAGCTGAGGCCTTCTGCCCACAGCCATATGAGAGAGCTATCTGCAAAGACAGCCTTCCAGTCCATCAAGGCTTCAGAGGACTTCAGCCCTGGCTGATATCTTAACAGGACCCTCACTAGAGACCTTGAGCTAGAAGAGCCCAGCTAAGCCTCTCCCAAATTCCTGACCCACAGAAACGGTGAGATGATTAATCTTTATTGTTTTGAGTGGCTAAATTTTGGGATAATTAATTATGCAGCAATAGGTAACTAGTTCAGTCCCTTTCCTTGGTGGATCTCAGTTACCTCTCTCACACTATACAACAGCTCCAAAATCTCTCATCCTATTTCTCATTTTTCACTCTTTTCAAAATTTTAACAAATACACTTAATTGTTCAGGACCAATTCTTCCCTTCTCTCTCTCTCTCCCTCTATTCTTCTCTCTCTCTCCATCCCTCCCTCTCTCCCTCTGTCTGTTTTTCTGTCTCTCTTTCTTCTTTTTTAAAAAATATTTATTTACTTATTTTTATTTGGTTGCGCCAGGTCTTAGTTGTGGCTTGCCAGCTCCTTAGTTGCGGCACGTGGGCTCCTTAGTTGTGGCACGCAAACTCTTAGCTGTGGCATGCATGTGGGATCTAGTTCCCAGACCAGGGATTGAACCTGGGCCCCCTGCTTTGGGAGCGTGGAGTCTTAACCACTGCACCACCAGGGAAGTCCCTCTCTTTCTTCATAATTGTTTGCTTGATTTTGGTTTTGTTCTGTTTAGCTTTTTTACATTACAAATTCTTATCCCCATTTCTCTGGTTCTTCTCCTACTGATGAGCCAGATTTCCCCCATAAGACCCAAGAGTAGAGGAGAGTGTGGAGAAGGGGCAGAAGGAGGAAATGTTGACCAAGTAATGCCAGCCTCTCTTCAATAGGAGAAGAAAGGGGAAAGCTATGAACACACATATATCAATTATTTTTGTCCCTATTATATTAGTACTTATAACCAAAGTTTGTTATTTGCTTGATATATGTCGGGTACAGTGCTAGGAGCTTTAGGTGTGTGTGTTTAATCCTAAAAACACATCCCAATGAGGTAGATGCTATTATTATCCTATTTTTCAAGAAGAAAATTGAGGCACAGAGAAATTAAATTAGTTGTCCACAGTCACAGAGCTGTCAAGCAACAGGGGCAAGGTTTAAAGGTCTGTATAACTCAGAAGAACATGGCTGAAGTTGCCATGCATATTACATCAAAGTGAGCTGACAGGGCTTCCCTGGTGGCACAGTGGTTGAGAATCTGCCTGCCAATGCAGGGGACACGGGTTCGAGCCCTGGTCTGGGAAGATCCCACATGCCACAGAGCAACTGGGCCCGTGAGCCACAATTACTGAGCCTGCGCGTCTGGAGCCTGTGCTCCGCAACAAGAGAGGCCGCGATAGTGAGAGGCCCGCGCACCGCGATGAAGAGTGGCCCCCGCTCGCCGCAACTAGAGAAAGCCCTCACACAGAAATGAAGACCTAACACAGCCATAAATAAATAAATAAATAAAGTTAAAAAAAAAAAAAAAAGTGGGCTGACATTGGTTCAAACTCATTTTTTTTTTAATTAAAAAATTTTTTTAATTTTATTTTTGGCTGCGTCAGGTCTTCGTTGCTGCGCGCGGGCTTTCTCTAGTTGCGGCGAGCGGGGGCTACTCTTCGTTGCGGTGCACGGGCTTCTCATTGCGGTGGCTTCTCTTGTCGCGGAGCATGGGCTCTGGGCGCTCGGGCTTCAGTAGTTGTGGCTCACGGGCTCTAGAGTGCAGGCTCAGTAGTTGTGGCGCACGGGCTTAGTTGCTCGGTGGCATGTGGGATCTTCCTGGACCAGGGATCAAACCCATGTCACCTGCGCTGGCAGGCGGATTCTTAACCACTGTGCCGCCGGGAAACTGCTGGAGTTTGTGCCTCAAACTCATATTTAACTTTTATAAAACCACAGGGCTGATTCAGTGCTGGCTAAGACATTTGTAAGCCCATATTGCCTAATCTCCCTTCTTGGACCAGAAGGAAATCCATGATCTCCAACTTATACAGAACAGGTGGCCATTCTCTTTCTTCAACCTTAGATGGCATCTAAGTTGAAAATTCCTGGAACATAGGTTTTGGAAGTGAAGCCTAGTTTGTACACATATAGAGCCCAAGGAAGAAGATTATCCTGATCACCACCTTTCTATTTGTCAGTCATTCCAGTCGGTGGCAGGACCATTTGTCCCACAGGATTGAAATTACTCACCCCCGGTGCATCATCTGACATACAAACCTTCCTCAACATCGTGAGGTTTGACATTGAAAAACAGTTGCCTCTGCTGCCCGTGCTGTTTTCGATTTCAGCAAGGGTATAAAAATGAGCAATTAAGAAAGTGGCATAATAACGCAATAGAAAACAGAAGGGGAAATTACTCATAACCCAATGCCTTGAGACAATGATTATTCTTATGACACATTCATGAGGCATCCTTTGGACCGTTGTGTTCTGGCCTTTTGTGAGCCCTCTGTTTGGGTTCCAGATGTCAAAAGCGATATGGGAACATATGTATATGTATAACTGATTCACTTGGTTATAAAGCAGAAACTAACACACCATTGTAAAGCAGTTATACTCCAATAAAGATGTTAAAAAAAAAAAAAAAAGCTTAGCTCTCAAGACTCTTTGTTTCTGCCACTGAAATCTGGCCTGTCTGCAGCTGAGACTCTGTCTTTGCTCAACTCAGAAGTGTCTGGGAGCTTTGAGTCTCCTCCCATCAGCCCTGCTGGAAGGCTCCCTGTGATGAAAGGTAGATTTGTCAGGTCTTCTATTACTCTAGCACATGCTCATTTCTTGGTATAACTGATTGCGTTATCGTTTGCAACCATCTTCTTCCTCCTGGTGAGGGTATTATACATCCACACCCTTTGCCACGTGACTTCCAGGAATGATGCCAATGAATGGAATGTATTTTTTCCTGGAGTTAGTCCAGTGGGTGGACTGTATCGTCAGGCTTGGCCACGTGACTTGCTTTGGCCAGTGGAATGTGAGTGGACATGATCTAGGCAGTGTCCAAGCAGAAGCCTTCATCGATCTTGCATAGTTTGGCTTGGCCTCTTGCCTTCCTGTGTTCTGCCATCAGATCATCACATCCCAAATGCAGGCTGTTCCTTCAGCCTGGGTCCTGGAGTGAGAAGATGTGGGTCAGAGCTGAGCAGAGCTGCGAACTTGAGTGTAAGAAGTATCCCTTGTTTTTGTAAGCCCCTGAGATTTTTGGAGTAGTTTGTTACAGCAGAATATATTACTGACTAATACATTGGTTCTCTAGGTAAGCGAGGAAGAGTCCATCTTCTGGGGCAAACCTTCCTCATTGCAGGTATCTCAGCTACTTCCAGCTCCCTCCCCAAACTGAGGCATGACCTTCCTCTTCTTCACTGGTAGGACTCAGATATTGGCACGTACTTCCATCACGTTAAAGGAAAGCAGCGTGACATGGAGATTGAGTTGGAGCCCTGCCACTCGCCTCTGTGTGACCCTGGGCAATTTACTTAACCACTTTGTTCCTTGTTTCCCTCCTTTTGGTAAAAAGAATAGCACTGACCATAGAGTTTGGACGCAAAGAATCAATGTGGTGAAAGGTTGCTATGGAGTTTATGGTTATTGGCCTTCCACTGACTGACTCCATCTGTCCAGGCTTTTAGGAGAGATGTTTACAGAATGCAAAGGAGAACTTCTAGAACTGGACCTGGAGGCCTAGAACTGCTGGAGTCCTGCTGCCCGTCTTTCCTCTCTTCTGGTTTCTGATTGACTTTATTATGTCCTCTTGAAGATTAGTTTTTTTTTTTCCCAAGACCCAAGAGGCAAAGGGCTTTCCCCGTTTACACAATCCATGGAATAACTCTGATGGTCCTGAGGTGGGTCATGTTTTCATCCCTCAGACAATCTCTCTGTCCAGGGTCATATCCCAGACAGCCATGCCTGGGTTCACAGACCTGTGGCCAGCGGTAGAGGTGGGGTCCACTGCTAGAAACATGTGGAAGGGGGAATCAAGACAGTAGCACCATCACCAAAGTTACCACAAAGACCAACACGTGATTTCTGTTCCTTGGGTGTGGTTTGTGGTCATTGTTGGCAGCATGAAAACACATGGTCTTGGAAGTCAGGCAGCTGTGTGACCCTTAGGAAATTTTTAAACTTCTATAAACCTTGGTGTCCTCATATAAAAATGAGGATAATAATTTCACTCTCCCTGGTTTGCTATGATTAAATAAGGTAACATATGAAAACATCTGGAACATAGGCTCAGCAAATACTAGTTATTAATCCCCAAGTTCCGTTACCCTTGCACCTGGGGCTGCCTAGGAGAATGCATTCCCTCCTTTCCCAATGTCCGCATTTCTTACTGTGCAATTAGTAACACAGCTCTCAGGTGGAGCCAAGTGCCCCCATCAGTTGCTCACTGCATTCTCTCCCTGGAGGCTAGCCACACGGGAAAGCTGAGTATCACAGGGCAGTGTCCTGAGAATGAGACTGAAGTATACAAAAGCATTTGGGTGGTTTTAAGAAGAGTTTCTCTACTAGGATGCCTGAAACCCTTTCACTTGTTACATTAGCAAATCTTAACCTACTTGACATAATCAACCCCTCTGAGAGTCTGACTGAAACAATAGACACTCTTCTCTGAAAGATGTACAACTGCACATACAATTTCAGGAGGGTCACTAAGTTCTAGGAAGCCCAGCCCTGGGACCTCAGGTTCAGAGCCTCTGCACTAGATGGGGAATCTTGCTAAGGAAACTCTGATACCTATTCACCCAGATGGTGCTTGGATGGCCACTGCCAGCTCTTGCTCCACAACCCTCCTTTGTCCAGGCACCTGTGTCTGACCAACCCTCCTTATGATGGACACTTTCTGTGTCCAGTAACTTAAGAGTCTAGGCACAAGGTATGCCCTCAGTAAGTCTGTTCAATTAGGTTGCAGTCAAGTATTGCAGTTTCAGGGCCATTCTGTCTCTTTTAAGTTGATCCCATACTTCTATTTTGAGGCATGACCTGTGGATTTCAAAGGTTTTCTCTCAAGGAGTATTCTTATTTCAACATCTTTTAATGATATCAGGATTCTTTTGCTTGCAATAGATGGAAAATCCACTTTCAAAATGTCTTAGGCAAACAGAGGGAATGGCTTAACACAACTGAAAAATTCAAGAGTCATGTCTGACATCAGGCACAGCTGCATCTAGGGGCTCAAATGTCACCATGGGAACTTGGTCTCACTCCAGGTACTAACTCCTTCTTTGTTTGGGTTCCATTCCCAGGCAGTGTTTACCTCATAGTGGCAGAATGGCTGCCTGCAGGTCCAGGCTTATGTCTTATTCACTCTCAGAAATGTAAAGAGGCCCATTTCAAACCAGCTTCCTATGATCTGCCTGGGAAAAAAGCAAACCTAAGACTATCTCCTTTCCCCATCTCCAACCAGAATGTACTCATTCGCTCATCCTACTCTTTGAAGTGGTGTCTTGGTTGAAGGGGACAGATTAACACATGACTCGCAGGATAAATCCAATATGGTAAAATAGGTGCTATAGTAGAATTGGGGTATAGGTGTAATGGGAACTCAGAAGAAGGAGTGATAAATTCTGCCTGTGAGGCTCAGAGAAGGCTTCCTGAATAGGGGATGTTTGAGCCTCATCGTAAAGCACAAGGAAGAGTTTCCTAGGTAGAGAAGAGGGTGAAGGGCATTCTAAGCAGAGGAATATAACACATGTGAAAGCTTGGAGGCTCAAAAAAGCAAAGAATGTCCAGGAATCTGTGGTGAATTTCATATAGCTAGAGAAGAGTGCTTGGGTAGGAGTGTTGAGAGATGACAAGAAATGGGACAGAGTGCCAAGAGATACAAGACCTTGTTTATCATGATAAGGAGTCTAGGATTTACTGAGGAGCAAGGGGCACAGTATTGAAGCGTTTCAAGCCCCTGACATAACCGGATGGAAGATTTCGGAAAGATCGCCCTCACTACAACATGGAAGATGGGTTGGAGGAGAAGGGCCCAGAGGCAGGAGGCCTCTTCCTAGAGAAGCTATTGCCATCTTCCAGAAGAACTGAGGCCCATGAAAGAGGAATGGGTTTAGAAGCTCTTTAGGAGGCAGAATTGGCATACCTGGAGACCAGATGGATGGGGGCTGAAAAAGGAAGGACCTAGGATAATTTCCAGGTTTCTCCATTGGGAAACTGGGTGAACAGTGGTGGCCTGCACTGAGGGAACACGGGAGACGAGCAGGTTTAGGGGTGAGGGGAGGGCAAGGTGTTCAGTCTTAAGCGTGTCAGTGCCCTTGGGACATCAGGTTGTGGCTGTCCAGCTGTCACCTGGGTTGCTGTGTCTGGAGCTCTGGAGAGAGGTGGGCCTGGAGGGACAGACATGAGACTCATGGGTTGCGGGTGGTGCTGGTGGTGGAAGCAATGATAACCTAGATAGGGCACCACCACTAGAAAGAAAAAAACCCACTGTTGTTATTATTATTGTTATTATTGGTGTGATTGTTTTCTTCTGTCCTTGCACATTCCCTTCATGATTCCAAGTCCTGGGGGAGGGAGAGTCCAATTGGCCAGTGGGGTCATGGGCCCAGTCCTTGGCTTGGGGAGGGCAGGAGACTTTAGTTTTCAGTCACCCGAGGTGGTACAGTGCAGACGAAGTAATTTCCCCAGAAGAAATCAAGATGATATTAACCATAAAAAGGGGTCATGGACCTCCCCCCCCACATATGACCCCAAAATGACAAATGTCCAATCGCAGCTCCGCTGCTTATTTCAGTATCAGTTTTCCTTCTGGTGGTTGCTGCTGAGAGGCTAAGAGAGGTATTTCACCTAAAGCTCTGGCACCCTCCATCGCATCCCAGCGATTGCTATGTAAGTGTTTATTATTATTTTTTTTTTGTACCAATAATCCAAAAGATAGTTCTTTAGGTGGTGGGCATGGGGCTAAACTACTTCATATGAAATATTTTAGAACGAAGGCATCTTCCCAAGCAGTTTGTTACTTCATGTCTCAGGGCTTAGGTAACTATGATGACATAAATCACTCCTGACCATGTGTGGATAAGCAGTATCGGCCAGCGTCTGGAGCCATCAGCTGTGTCCCCTAGGAAGCAGCCTCCTCACGAGTGGATAAATCCAACATTTATATTGGGCACCCACCATGTGCCCGCTGCCACTCCGGGCACTATCACACACATTATTTTTATTTAATCCTCACCCTGACCATGAGATGTAGATGGCATTTTCTCCATCTAAAAAACAAGTAAGATGAAACTCCAAGGCAGCAAGTGACTTGCCCAAGGACACGGGGCGGAAAGTGGCAGAGCTGAGCTGACAACCTGAACCTGTCAGTTAGTAAGTCCCGGCAGATGCTGGGAGGCTGGCCCGGACCAGGAGGGAAGGTGTGTGTGTGTGTGTGTGTGTGTGTGTGTGTGTGTGTGTGTGTGTGTGTGTGTGTGTGTGTGTGTGTGTGTGTGTGTGTGTGTGTGTGTGTGCGCGCGCGCGCGCGCGCGTCCGGACCAGGAGGGTGTGTGTGTGTGTAAGCACGTGGGGCCTAGAGGGAGCATCAGGTGAGGGTCCCAGAGCGCAGGGGTCTAGTCCTGCCCCAGGGAAAAGGAAATCTGCTTTCTGGCCGGAAATCCCATGGGGGGAACTCGGGTTTATAGATGAAACCCCCTGATCTCTCCAAGAATCCTGGCCCCGGGGTCTGCGAAGGGATTCCGGCTTTTCTGGGGAAGCTGGAGTTGATGAAACTGACAGCCCTCTGGGCATAGGGAGGAGGAGGCCGTGGCGGGCATCCGGCTTGGCTTCCTGCGAGTCTCACCGAGCACCGGGCTGTCTCAACAGTAGCTTTGGCTGCAGACACATCGGCCCAAGAAAAGTAGGTCAGCTTGCGGCCAGGCAGCACTTCCTGCTGGTCCCCAGCGCCCCCCTCCGCGCCCTCCCCTCCCTTCCCCACTTCTCCGCACTCTCTGCTCTTCCTCCCTCTGCGCCCCCTGCGGTTCCCGTTCTCTCGTCCCTCCTTCCTGCCCTCTCCTCTTTCTGGTCCCCCCTGCCCCTTTCTCTCCTCTGTTCTCTCTCTGTCCACCCGACATCCCCCCTCCTTCCTCTCCGCCTCTAACACTTCTGGTATCGGTACTTAATAATACAACCAATCTGTTGTCTTTTTAAACAGATAACGTGCTTATTTTAAAGAGATCAAAGGTGCAGAAAAGTTCACACATGAAAAAAGGCAAAATCCCACCACTGGGAATTAACCTTGGTGAACACAGTGAATCCTGCTCCAGATAGATTTTAATGTACACATGCACATATTTTTACGTATTATGTATATGTATATAGTAGAGGATAGATATAAATATTTTATTAAAATGAAATGCTATTTTATTAAAAAGTATTCAATTTAATAATTTACTTTTATTGAAATTCAATACAAGAAGAGAAATTAGTGAAATGGAAAGAATTGTTGAATTTTAAATAAATGTGTCTTTATCACGAGATAGAATAAAATATTCCTTTAAGAAGGGAGGAAAGGAGGAAGAGAGAGAGAGGGAAAAGGAATGTGAATTAAGTGGTTGGAGATTTGTGAAAGCTACATGGTTTAGTTTTTAGCTAGTATAAGTAATCCTTGCCAAGAAAGATGGGGGCATTAACATTTATGCATTTCTTCCTATCACTTCTTTTGTTTCCTGATTTTTAAAAAAGTTACACTATGATTATTTTTAATTTTACAGGCTCATAACATTCACATTCAGTAAATATATGTATTTACATATTACATATTCAGTTATCTAAATCTATTTCCTATAGTAACCATAGGAAAACATATTTACTGTTGATTCTATATTTAAATAGATTCAGTGCTCATCACCAGCTCTTTTCTTTTGCATTCCTCAATTATTTATTTAAGTCATTGTTTCACGAATGACTTATGGGTCCTGTATTGCTTGAACAACAACATGGGCTGGGCGTACCCTTCTCAAGATACACTGTTTTTCATTTAGAACTTTGTAGACATGATTCCATTGTCTTCTGGCATTCAGTGCTGCTGTGGAATTGTTTTTTTAATCCTTTTTTTTTTTTTTTTTTGGCTGTGTTGGGTCTTCTTGCTGCGCCAGCTTTCTCTGGTTGCAGCAAGCAGGGGCTACTCTTGGTTGCGGTGTGTGGGCTTCTCATTGCAGTAGCTTCTCTTGTTGCGGAGCACGGGCTCTAGGGAGCACGGGCTTCAGTAGTTGTGGCGTGCAGGCTCTGTGGTATGTGGGCTTCAGTAGTAGTGGTGCACGGGCTCTGTAGTTTGCGGCATGTGAGCTCTAGAGCGCAGGCTCAGTAGTTGTGGCACACGGGCTTTGTTGCTCCGCGGCGTGTGGGATCTTCCTGGACCAGGGATCGAACCCATGTCCCCTGCATTGGCAGGCAATTCTTAACCACTGCACCACCAGGGAAGTCCCTGTGGAATTGTTTGAGGATAGGTAGAATTTTTTTCCTTCCTTGTAGATTATTTTTGTTCCTGAGTGTTGGAATGATTCTTTCTGATTCTATATAATTCCAGTTTAACTGGGATATATTTGAGCATTCTGAATAAAATTTTCCTGCATTGGATAACTGTGCTCTTAGAGCTAAAAAATCATTCCTCTCTTTATTTCAGGAAAATGATTTGCACTGTATGGTCTTTAAGTACATCTTCTCTAATCTTTGTTGGATTATTAATTTAAGGAATCAAATATCCATATGTTGGATATTTTTTGTCTTCCATATCTATTAGTTTCTCTCTAACAGTTTAAAAATGTTTGTTATTTTAATTGTAATGCAAGCTTTTTATTTCAGTAATTGAATTTTTAGCACAAGATCCATTCTTTCTTTGCTGTCCTGAATTATGTCTTAGTTCCATAATGTTGTTGTTGTTTTGGTCCTCAATTTGTTTCCTTAGTTCTTCAGTCTCTATTTAGAGCATCTCACTCTGTTGTTTTATTTTCTTGTTTGGAGCTCTTGTTTTATTGACATTCATGTTCTTATTTGTTGCTGTATAGTACGAAGTAGTTGTAAGGGATTTCCTTCTTGTTTTGGAGTTGTGCTTTCTTCTTGGTTGAGTTCTTTGTTTTATATTTGCTGCCCCTTCCTCCCCACCCTTTCCTTCTCCCCCCTTTCTCCCTCCTCCTCCCTCTCTCCCCCGCTCCTTCCCTCTCCCCCCTCCCTCCTTCTCTCCTCCTTCCTTCTTTCCTTCCTTCCTTTCTTCTTTTCTTTTTTTGCAGTAAGTCTGCACAGTTTCTATCACATTTCTTTTCATTTTACTTATGCTCGGGCAGCTCTGATTGGACATTCTATTTGCAATTATATAGCGTGGATGACTTCTTGACTCTTTCCATACCCTGTCTGAAACCAGATTGTTTCCTCTCCAAGCAAAAATGCTGTCTGTTGCCTGGACTCTATTCTCTCTTCTAAATTATGCCAAACATCCTGGATCAAGGTTCACTACACTCAGTTGGCGGGGGTGGGGGGGTGTACACCCATTTCTCCAGGGGCTGGGATATCCTGTGTTTTGTTTTCAAATTCAGCATATAGGTTTGGAGCTTTCCTTTCTATCTGTTCACTTTTCTCTGTTGTTTCCTGACCTCTCCCTATTTCTTCCCAGTAGCCCTTTCCCCTATTTCTATATCAGAAGAGAAAGAGATAAGAATTGGGGGATTAAGTAAAACTCCCCTGGATTTTGTTGATTTATAGGTAGAACTTTGGGGCGATGAGGGTGGCTTGAGAGCCATGCCATGTTGTACTTTTTGCTTTGCTCCAGAATTTTTTGTTTCTTTCCTTAATTGATCTTTCATTGGTTTACCCCTTTGGTCTTCTTTGAATAGTACTGATGACTTTTTGGTTCTTTGCTTGTTTAACTATTTTAGTCATTGTGTTAGACATCAGGACTGGGAAATTTTGAGATGCAATTTCAATTACCATCTTAACCTCTTAACCTGGAATTTCTGAAGTTGTGTTCTGTCCATGACACCCAGTTATCCACAAGCCTGCCACTGTGATTAAAAAAATCCTCCCTGGCCCTTGTCCATATTTATTCATTCGATCATTCATTCACTCACTTGTTCAATAACATGTGTGTTCAACACACTGTGATAATTATATTTTTTCTTCACTGTTGCTTCCAGACTTCACATACTGCGCATCCTTAAATCAGATTTATCCGGACAGTTTAACTGATCGAGAGCATTGTCCCATTGTGTAAGAACTACCCAAAACATGGAAAATTAAAGAAACTTTTTTCAAGTTGTTAAAAGTTAGCTTGGGGAATAAATTAGGTTGTAAATATTGTCTTTGTTTTTTTTTTTTGTTTTTGGCTGCTTTTGGTCTTCGTTGATGCAAGCAGGCTTTCTCTAGTCGTGGCAAGCAGGGGCTACACTTCGTTGTGGAGCGTGGGCTTCTTATTGTGGTGGCTTCTCTTGTTGCAGAACACGGGCCCTAGGCGCGTGGGCTCAGTAGTTGTGGCATATGGGCTTAGGTGCTCCATGGCATGTGGGATCTTTCCCGGACCAGGGCTTGAACCCGCATCCCCTGTATTGGCAGGCAGGTTCTTAACCATTGCGCCACCAGGGAAGTCCCTTGTCTTTCAATTTTAAAAACTCTGCCAGAAAAGTTCACTTTAGAATCAGCTCATAAACACACACACACACAAAGTCCCTGAAGTTGTTTAAAATCTTATGTCATCAGCCCTGCTATTTACTAGTGTTCCAAATTCCTGTTGAACCATCCCTTAACTTTTTGCTGTTTCCTAGTAATTGCAACGTTTTGTGTATATAGTACATTATAGTTTAGAAAGTGTTTTCCCTTACTTTTTCTCTTCTTTCTTTCCTTTTTTTTTTTTTTTTAATTGGGTTGGCCAAAAAGTTCCTTTGGGTTTTTCCATAACATTTTATAGAAAACCCCTGAAAGAATTTTTTGGCCAACCCAATACTTCACACTCATTTATTACCTTGATTTAAAAATGAAGGGTTACTTCCCTGGTGGCGCAGTGGTTAAGAATCTGCCTGCCAATGCAGGGAACATGGGCTCAACCCCTGGTCTGGGAAGATCCCACATGCCACGGAGCAACTAAGCCCGTGCACCACAACTACTGAGCCTGTGCTCTAGAACCTGTGAGCCAGAACTACTGAGCTCGTGAGCCACAACTACTGAGCCTGCGTGCCTAGAGCCCGTGCTCTGCAATAAGAGAAGCCACTGCAATGAGAAGCACGCGTACCACAATGAAGAGTAGACCCCGCTCGCCACAACTAGAGAAAGCCCGCACACAGCAATGAAGACCCAATGCAGCCAAAAATAAATAAATAAATAAATAAATAAATAAATAAATAAATAAATTTAAAAATGAAGGAACCAAGGTTTAAAAGGTATGACTTTCCTACACGTCTGGTAAGGGAGAAAAAGAAGCAGAGAAATGGAAATCAACACAATCCCTATACTTGTTTTCCAAATATTTTTGGCTCCTGCTATCTTGAAATACATGGGATGTTTTTTGTTTACAGGGAATAAAATTTAGTTCTTGCTTATGGTGAGAAACCATTGTACATACAGTTTTGTGTCTTATTTTTTTTTTTACCCAAGACTATACATCATTAGCATTTTAAAATTCTTCTCAGTATTCCAGATGTCATTTTTAGTGGATATGTCATAATTTACAATGCAGTTCTCTAGCGTTGGACATTTAGATAGATTCTAGTTGTTATTTTTCTGTAATAGCCGAGAAAGTAATAAACATATTTGTGCATATAGCTTTTTGCTTTTGTTGAATCATTTCTTTAGTATAAGTTTCCAGGAATGAAATGATCGGAAACGTTTTATAATAGTGCTTTCCAAAGAGGCCATTTTGATTTATAATGGCACCCTTAATGAATGAGGTTCTACTTTCACTCCAACTTGGCCTGAATTACATATTGTTTATATTGTGAAATTTTGCCAACTTGGGCAGGTTTAAAATGATATGTCAAGGTTGCTTTAGCCTGCATTAAAATTTAATAGTATGGATTTTTTCCATATGCTTTTTTACCATTTGTATTTGCCCATATAAATTATCTATTTATATTCTTTATCTATCTGTCTATTAGGTCTTGAAGTGTCCCTAAAAACCTGAATTACTTCAGGGTTTGACATATTTAACTTAAATACTTTCCTCTGTCTGCTTTTTTTCATAGTTAAAGTTTTAGAAATTGAGTTACAACTTACATATAGCGAAAATCCACCCTTTTTAGGGGTTTGACAAACGCATGCAGTGGTGTCACCGCCACTACAATCAACAATTCCATAACCTCCCAGATCCCCTCATGAGCCTTTGTAGTGAACCTCTTTCCCCAATCCCAGACCCTGGCGATCACCGATCTATTTTTCTGACGTATAGTTTTGCCTTTTCCAGAATGTCATGTAAATGGAAACATGCACTACGTAGCCTTTCGAGCCTGACTGCTTCCCCTTAGCATACTACGTTTGCCATTCATCACGTTGTGTGCCTTCTCATTGCTGAGTCGTATTCCATTCCGTTCCAAACCGTAGCAGTCTGTTATCTCTCTTTCTGCTTGAACCCTTCTCTTTTCAGTTCTGTGACATCTCTCTAAAATCTTGGACTTCTCAATATTTAAGTCTATCAGCCAGTCTTTTCCTTTGTAGTCACTTCTGATGAGAAGATTTTACGTAAGCAATTTCTTTTGCAAATAGGAGAACCCTAAGAAGCATAGCCCATACATCTGTCCGTTCTCCTTTCAGAGAGTGGCTGTCGCTCGTCTACACCTCATCTTCCACCACGACGGGCCCAGTTCTGGGCGTCTTGGATAAAGAGGCACAATCCTGAGAGCTCTCTTGCTGTGAGCTCTCACTTTGAATGGAACTTTAATAGTTAGTGGCAGAAATGAAAATGCTGAAAATTAAACACATTCTCCTGGAGGCAAGGGTAACTGCCTGGGAGAGCAGGGATGCGGCAACACTGAGAAGGATGAAGTGAGGTGGCATCTCACTTGGTTAGGATACCTTGGCACACTGAGAGCAAATGTGCCTTTAAATTCAAGGGAGTGGTTTGTTTTTATACTAGTTGAATATTCAAGTAATCAAACATTCTCCTTGGCAACTTCTTAAAGCAGCTGAGAGATTATTTCCAATTCCTTATCCAGGTCGTTATTAGGATTGAGCTTGCATAGCTTCCTTGGAGATACGTGAGCATCCTGCAGCATGATCATGGGGCCTGATTTACATAGGGACTCTTGTACCCTGCGGGGAGGGGAGCATGTGACAAAGAATCAGGGTTTTTTCCAGATCTCTGGACACGGCCAGAGATGCAGGAGACACTCTCTGTGTTTCCCTTGGCAGATGCCTTGCTGAATAGGAACAGCCTCCTTGAGCCTCAGGATTAATGCTGTTGCCACCACTAGACCATAACCTCCATGAGGGCAAGGGCCATGTCTGTTTCTCTTACTCTCATATCCTCAGAACATAGGATTAAGTGGGTGGATGAATGGACAAACTAATGGACTGAAAGCTTTGTGGTCCATTTCCTGAAGCCACAAAGGCATGCATGACGTAAATCCATTCAGGAAGCTGACCGTGCCCCTCTCCTGGTGCAGTGGGAAATGAGGTAGGAAGGCAGACCTTGAAATGGGGCAAAGGAGCCACCTAAAAGGCTTTTGGCTGTAGCATTCAAGACGCCAAAGATGTGGATGTAAAGTGACCTTGAACCCGTGCTGTGGCGGTTCAGCAATGTCCAGATACTCCACGAGGAGTTATGGAGGGTCTGCCTCTGGTTCACTTTGACAGTCAAGGCTAGAAAGGTGGGGCTCAGCCTGATGGGGGATCTCTCCTAGACACGGGTGGAGGGGAGATTCAAAGGAGCAGACATAGGACGGCTTTTTGGCACAAGAAGGTGCCACTACCCTGACAGTAAACACTCAACTCATCTGAGCCTATTTCCTGAGTCCTGACAGCCTCTTTTCACTTCCTTAGTCTTCCTTTCTTCTTTGTAAGGTGCCTTGTAGCCACCAGGAGCTGAGTCTTCAGCCATCTGTGGAAAACGGAGATTGTCCTCACGGACAATCAGCCTAACCTAAATGGCACTAAGCAGTGTGACTTTCTGAGCCCCAACAGGTTGCAGACCTGGTGATGTGGGTCCCTTGGTCCCTGGGTCCCTTGAATAAGGGGAGAGGGACATGTCCTTGGTTTGGCAGATGCTGCGGGTGGAGGGTCTACAAGCTCAAACACCTATGTGAATCCACTACTTAGTTTTTGTATGTTTTGAATGTTGATACTTTGTGGACAAAACAGTAAGTTGTTTAGCTTTTTCTCTGTAACCATTTGCTTCAGAATTAGGTAAGAGTCCAAAACCCAGTATCCAAGCAGAGACACAGCTAATTACCAACATGGAAAAGTTTGATAGGGACAGATGCTATGCAGGGGACCTGAAAACCAGCCATGAATGACAAAAACACAAACTACATTCACCTCCCCACTGTTGAGTTCCAGCTGGAATCCCACAGAGACTTGGAACTCCATGTGTCCAAAATCTCCCTCATCCCATTTCTTGGTATCTGCTCTCTTAGTGACTAAGACCACGAATATATCTACGTGTCCATGTGGAAACCCACGTGTCACCTTCAACATCCTTCTTCCCCTCACCCCCCATATCCAGTCACTCACCAAGTCCTGATGATTCTGCCTCCTAAATGTCTCTCCAATCTGTCCCTTCTCCCCTTCTCTCCATGGACCCCTAGTATCTCCAGCCAGGGCTGGTAAGCAAAGAGTCCTCCTAACTAGTCTCCCTGCCTTCACTACTGCCCTTCTTCAAATCCAGTCATATCACAGGCCACAGATGGTCTGCATTCTCTTAGGATAAAGGGCCTCATGATCTCACCTTTGTGCGTTATCCCGGTCGTATGTCCGGATTTCCCTTCCTTGCAATCCAGGCTCTGGCCATAGGATCCTCTTTCAGTTCCTCCAGTATGGGGGCCACTCTCTGCAGTTCCCCTCCAACCCGGCCCCCATGCCTTTGGCATTCCCATTGCTAGCTAATTCCTACCCATCTCTGAAGTCTAGTTAGACGTCTCTCTTTGAGCCCCCCAACCTGGCAGGGTCGGGGGCCTTCCCCTGCATCCCTATTGTGCCCTCTGTTTTCCCCACAGTGGCAGGTATCAGGCTGTATCATAATTGCCTGTTCATTGTGGTAGCTTCATTGCCTAACACAGAGCCTGGCGCCTAGTAGGTGCTTAAGAAATGTTTGTACAGCAGTTGAATGAACAAAAACAAGAGAGAGACTGGCTTGGCACCAAATGAACATATTAAGACCTGATAGGTTACCAAGATGTATTAATGAGAAATTATAACTTTCTGGGTAATGATAGTGATTATTTCTAATCCCCCCCCTTTTGCTTCCCCTTCTCCTCCTCCTTTGTTTTTTGGCTTATGTATTTTCTAGAATTTCTACAATCAACATGTATTTATTTTGTAATAATATAAGAAAAAAAATGACTCATTTGTTTTATCAACACAAGGAATGAATTTTGCATTCTGGGGTTTTGAATTTTATGTCCCAAAGACAAGACATTGAACCCTGGGTACTGCTCCTTGAAGGCCAGCGGCAGCCTTCTATCCTGGTTGTATTTTTCTTGCCTAGCTACATTTCAACATTTCAAGGATTTTCAGCCAATTAAGATGGAGGTACTCGGATGAAATGGCTAAAAGAAAAAAGTCTTTAAAATGCTAAAAGCAGGCAAAATAGCAAACGACATTTAAAAGGAAGCAAAAACACTGAAGGGACAAAAAGTTACATATCATGGAAAAATGAATTACTTTTGACAAATGCTTTGCTACAAATATGAAATTAAGGTGGACGTGTCCTTGGACGTATAAGCTGAAAATGCTCAAGAGTGAAAGCCGGGAAACGATTCCAGGCGGCGCGTGCGCCACGCAGGGCCACCTGGGTGATCCTGTTGTTTGTTGTACTTGGTCCTTCACCGCGAGGCCCCGCCCATCCCACCTGTGGGTAGGCGGCTCCTGCCTACAGGAAATGGTTCTTCCGCAGGTCAGTCACCTGAGTGTGAGAGGGCGTCGTCAGACCGGAAAGTTTTATCCCAGGCAGGGGAGAAAGCGCATTCTGCTTTATCTCAGGGTCTTGTTCTTTGCATCTAGACTTAAAGGAATTGAAATGTCTAGTAAAGTGTTTACGCCTCCGGCCAGTTCACGCTCTAACAGACCTTTGTTTTGGTTACCTAATGCTGCGTAATACATTCTCCACAACTTAGTGGTGTCAAACAAGCATTTTTTGAATTGATGGATTCTGTGGGGGCGGAATTCAAACGGCTCCCTAGGGCTGGCGGCTGGAGTCCTCTGAAGGCGTCTTGACTCATCTTTCTGGCTGTTGTTGTCGGCTATTGTCTGGGGGCCTCAGTTCCCCTCCACTTGGTTCTGTCCACGTGGGCTTTCAACCTGGGCTCCTCGGGTTGGCTTCACAGCATGATGGCTGGCTTCCCCAGAGCAGGCGTCCAGAAGGGTGGAGGCAGGCAGGAGCTGTATCCTTTGGACCCCATGTCCTCCAGAATCACATAGCCCGCCGCCTCGCCCCCTGCGCTAGGGAGAGCACTCCCAGCCCCTGCCCGGACCGGGGGGAGAGGTGGTGGTGGGAACGTGGACCCCACCTCTCAGAGGGGGCGTGTCCAAGTCGCCCTGAAGGGCGTGTGGGATGGAGATCTTGGGGCGGTCATTTAGGAACCCCCCTGCTTAAAGACCTTCAGTAGGATTCCATTTCGAGCCTGGGTAAAGTCCAAACGCTGTGTCAGAGAGATTGGTCCCCTGCCCTTGCCCAATGAGAAGCCCCTCTGGCCTTCTTTCTGGTTCTCTAACACATCAAGGTCTTTACACAGCCTCTCCCCCTGCCTGGTTCCATCTTTGCAAGGCAGGCCGCTCCTCCTCAAGTCTCAGATTAAAGGGTACCCCTTCAGAGAGGTCTTCCCTGGCCACCTTACACCAGCTCCGATGTTCTCTGTCACCACACCTCTCCGTTCCCTTCAATGGCCTATTCCACTTTGGGATTATGTATTGATTTCTTTGTCAAGTGTAAGATCTATGCCTCTTTTATTAAAAATATATCCCCATTGCCTAGCACAGTGCCTGGCACATGGTATTCACCCAACAGAGATGTGTTCAGTGAACACATACACCCTGCAAGCTGCCTACCTCAGGGAGGCTGGCTGAGAGCTGGATTCTAGGGCTGGCCTAGGGCCCCAGATGATCACATTTCCAACAGGTCCGCTGTGTTTCATTCCCCTTTGCTCTCCCCCCCTCGTATTTGCAAACGCCTTGACTCCTGTGCTAAGGGGCATTAAAGGAGCGCGATGATTCCTCGTCAAGACCAGGAGGGCGTTAAGTGGGGAGCAACGCCCCCTAGCGGCCAGCAGGGCGGTGGCTGGGACAGATCCTGAAAGGAAGACTGGTCTCTGGGAACAAGTCAAGAGATCCAGCTGCTCCTTCCCACGTGGTCCAGTTACACCTTTGGGGAGTTGGGGTTTTATTGGCATTAGTGGAAGTCGCTTTTGATAATAGTTGGCAATAAAGGGAAAGACCTGATTACTCAAATGTGCTTACAAAGGGTTGTTGTGTCATGTGTAATATACTGCAATTATCTAAAAAGTGTCATTTAGGTAGCTGCCACTAGGTGAGCTGACAGAGAAGCTGTGAGTTACCTTTGGCTTGTAACTTCCATTAATAAAAACCTCATAATTACGCCCTGACCCCATTGCTAATCCTTTTCCCCTCATGCACTCTGCACTGGCCCAGTGTCCTCTTGGCTAGTCTTCAAACCCATGTAGAATGCCCCAATCTCAGGGCCTTTTGCTCGCTCTTCTCTCTTCCCCGACTCACCTCCTCATCTTCTTCAAGTCTTTGCCCAAAGAGCATTTTCTCCATGAGGCCTTTCCCTGACCATCCTCTTGAAAATTGCAAACTCCCTGCCAAAGCAGGCCCTGGCCGCTGTCCAACAAACTTAGCTCCTTTTAATGTCATGTAATAATAATAATAATTATAATAATTTTAATTATTTTTCACTAATCGTCTGACTTCTCCCACCAGACTTTAAGCTCTAGGAGGGCAGAAATTTTTGTTTGCTTTCTTCACTGCTGTATCCCCAGCTCCTAGTGCAGTGCCTGGGACATAGTATGTGCTCAATAAATACTTGCTAAATGAATAGATAAATAACTCTGTTAATAACCATCCTTTATTCTGGGCATTTATTAAATAGTTTTTATAATCAACAGCAGTAGCCTGTGAGATATTTCTTTTTGTCTCTTTCTCTCTCTCTTTTGGCCGTGCTGCACAGCTTGTGGGATTGAACCCCGGGCCACGGCTGTGAAAGTGCCAAGTCCTAACCACTGGACTGCCAGGGACTTCCCTCTTTTTGTCTCTTTTTTTGCAGAAGAAGAAACTGAGGCTCAGGGAGGTCAAGTAGTTTGCCTGGGGGAACATAGCTACTGCCTGGCTGAATGTAGAATCGAATTCAAGTGTGTCTGATGCTGAGATCAATGTGCTGTTCAGCCCTGCACTCTCTCCTGGTGATGCGGACACCCAGAAGGGAGCCAGCCCCACGCCGTGGCTGGGCAAGGATAGGCAGGGTCAAAGAGGAGCAGACACAAAATTCTAGGGCTGGGAACTATGGTCTGGGCAGAAAGCATCAGGGAGATGGGCTGTTCAGCCCCAAGGGGCCTGTGCAAGGTTTGGGTGAGGCACCAATGGATTGTTCTCTGCATTATCTCACAGAGGCTGTAACTCTCAAGAAATGTACATGAATTTCAGGACGGTCTTGTCTGTAGCAGCCTGGCCTGCAGGAACTGGGAAGAAATCCCCCTAGATTATATACCTATCAAATTTCCCAAAGAAACTGTTTCTGAAGTAGTGGAATTCAAGGAATTCCATGTCTCAATTGACGATCATGATTATAAATGATTATGGGCTATATGATGATAAATACAGGGAGTCTTTTTAAATCCAAGACTTTTTTTAAACACAAGACATTTTATTTTATTTTATTTTTTTTAACATCTTTATTGGAGTATAATTGCTTTACAATGATGTGTTAGTTTCTGCTTTATAACAAAGCGAATCAGTTATACATATACATATGTTCCCATATCTCTTCCCTCTTGCATCTCCCTCCCTCCTACCCTCCCTCTCCCACCCCTCTAGGTGATCACAAAGCACCGAGCTGATCTCCCTGTGCTATGCGGTTGCTTCCCACTAGCTATCTATTTTACGTTTGGTAGTGTATATATGTCCACGCCACTCTCTCCACAAGACATTTTAAATGAAGTGCCTGCTGTATGACTGCCCACTGCTAGGTCTCAGTAGGGATTCAAAAGAAGGGGCCAAAGGATTACAGTCTAATGCTGTGAGGTTCCCTCTAGTAGCCTGAAAATATGTGGAACTGAGAGATCTGAGTTCTGAGTGGGGCTCTTCGGGCACCCTGAGCCTGAGCAAGGGAGTGCGATGGTATAGATTGGTGGTTCTCAAAGTGTGGTCCCTGGAGCAGCGTCAGCACCAACTGGAACTTGTTGGAAATGAAAATTATCCCCTCTCTCTTGCCCAGTGCTGAAGTGGGCCTGGCAACCCGTGTTTTAACAAGCCCTCCATGTGGTTCTGAAGTTCGAGAGCCACTGGCATATATACTAATGCAAAAGTAGAGCCTCAGTGACCACCCTCTGGTCCCTTCAATAATATTTTGCCCCCATGGCTGTACTGTAGGATCTAGAGTCAGATCTGGGTTTGAATGCAAGGGTAGGTAATTTCTCTGAGCCTCAGTTTCCTTATCTGTAAAATGGGGATAAAGAATACCTACTTTATAGGTTATCATATAAAATTAAAAATAAATGAGATAATGTGTATGAAGTTCCCGGCACATAGGAGGTGTTCAATACCTTCTTTTGCCTCCTGCTTTCCTCCTTCCTTAGTGGACTCTTTTTTTTTTTTTTTTTGGTTATGAGCAACAGAAGGCAATTGACAAGCTTAAGGTAAAAGAAAATCTTGATGGGTTCAAGAATTCCATGAAGACTTGCCCATACTTGCTGTCTCCAGTTCCACTCATTCTTGAACGCACCCTCATCAGGTTTTTGCACCTCAACTCACTGAATCTGCCCTTCTCCAGGTTTGCAGTGACCTCCTTGAGGCTAAACCCAGTACTTTCTGGGCCCTTATCTGATGTGCCCTATCACTAACATTTGACACGGTTGATCCCCTTGTCCTTGACATGTTTCTGGGGGCAAGCTCCTCTCCTGATCCTCCTCCCATTTCTGGATGCCGGTCTTCTTTGCTGATTGTCCATCACTCATTTGCTCTCTAAAGGTTGAAGTTCCCCAGAGCTCAGGCCTCGGGCCTCTTTTCTATCCATACTCTCTTCCTAGGTGATCTCATCCAGCTTCACAGTTCTAAGCCCATCCATGTGCTGTTGATAACTTCCAAATTTATATCCCCAGCCTGGACCTCTTCCCTGAACTCCACTCTGGAATATCCACCTGCCTTCACACTGTCTCCACGTAGACGTCGAATAGGTTTCTCAAATGTAACAAGTCCCAGCAGAGCCCCAGTATCCCACACGCACACCAACTCCGGCTTTGACACAATTTTCCCACCTTGATTAATGGCAGTGCCATCATTCCTATAACTCAGGCCAAAAACCCTGGCTTCATTCTTTTTTTTTTAAATTAATTGATTATTTTTTATTGGGGTATAGTTGTTTTACAATGTTGTATTAGTTTCTACTGTACAGCGAAGTGGGGTTCCCTGTGCTATACAGCAGGTTCTTATTAGTTATCTATTTTATACATATTAATGTATATATGTCAATCCCAATCTCAATCTCCCAATTCATCCCACGCCTCGCCCCCCCCCCCCCCCCCGCTTTCCCCCCTTGGTGTCCATACGTTTGTTCTCTACATCTGTGTCTCTATTTCTCTGGCTTCATTCTTGATGCCTCTCCTTCTCTTGTATCCCACATCCAACTGGCAGCAAGTCCTGTTGGCTTACTTTCTGGATCTATCCAGAGTCCAATTCTCAGCACTCTGTGTGGGTCACCGTTATCTATCTGTTGCTTGGATTTTTGCAGTGGCCTCCTAAATGCTTATGCCCTTGTTTCCCCTGCAGGTAATTTCCACTCAGAGAAACCCTGTTCACATGTAAATCAGACTATGTAACTCCCATGTCCCCAATCTTCCAGTACACATGTCTTCCATTGACTCTCTGTATTAGTGTCCTAGAGCTGCTATGATAAAGTGCCACAAACTGGGTAGCTTAAAACAATAGAATTTTATTCTCTCACTGTTCTGGAGGCCAGATGTCCAAAATCAAGGTGTCAGCAGGGACAAGCTCCCTCCGAAGGCTCTGAGGGAGGAACGGTCCCATGCATCTCTCCTAGCTTCTGGTGGTTCCAGCAATCCTTGGTGTTCCTTGGCTGGTGGCTGCATTATTCTAATCTCTGCCTCCATCCTCACATGGCCTTCCCCTCTGTATATCTCCCTGTGTGTCTCTTCTCTTCTCATAAGGACCTCAGTCATTGGATTTAGGGCCCACCCTAATCCAGTGTGGCCTATCTTAACTGATTACATTTCCAAATATGGTCACATTCTGAGGTTCTGGGTAGATGTGAATTTTAGGGGGAGGCACTATTCACCCCAATCCTCTCTCTAACCTTATACCCTGCTACTCTGCCCTCCTTTCAGCTTCATCCTCAATGTCCTCCTTACTCTCCTTGATCATGCCAGGCTTAGTCTCACCTTGGAGCAGAGACTGTTCTCTTCCCTTTGCCTGAACGGCTGACTCACTCAAGTCTTTTCTAAAATGTTACCTTCTCAGTGAGACCTTCCTTGGTCACCCTCTCTAAAATCCTGACACCTCCCATCAGATTTCATATTCCCCTTTTCAGCTTTATACTTTCCTCTTTAGCATTTATCACTTTCTAACATACTATATATATTTTAATTTTTTTATTAATTAATTAATTTATTTTTGGCTGCATTGGGTCTTCGTTGCTGCACGTGGGCTTTCTCTAGTTGTGGTGAGCGGGGGCTACTCTTCGTTGCGGTGCGCGGGCTTCTCATTGCGGTGGCTTCTCTTGCTGTGGAGCACAGGCTGTAGGCGCGTGGGCTTCAGTAGTTGTGGCTTGTGGGCTCTAGGGCCCAGACGCAGTAGTTGTGGCACACAGGCTTAGTTGCTCCGTGGCATGTGGGATCTTTCCCGGACCAGGGATTGAACCCATGTCCCCTGCATTGGCAGGTGGATTCTTAAGCACTGTGCCACCAGGGAAGTCCCTATTTTAATTATTTTCTTTGTTTGTTATCTATATATGCTACAGTAGAATGTAAGCTCCAAGAAGGCAGGGTTTTTTTGTGTTTTGTGCACTGTTCTATTCCCAGCACCCAGAAAAGTGCCTGGTACGTAATAGGTGCTCAATAAAACTTTCTTGGAAATTTTTTTGAATTAATGAACTGAATTGTCTGGGAGTGGACTAATTTGGCTTTTGAAATTGTTATTTAAATTTAAATACAAACACTGTTCATTTCTATCTTTTGACATTTTCTTTCTGTTGGCTTCATTTTCAGGTAGGTTCTTCTCTTATCTGGGGGCAATGACCACTAACAACTCTAGGTTTATACCTTAACAGCTTGACAGGAATCTTAGTCAGCTATTGCCACAATAATGCTGCATAACAAGACACCCAAAGACTCAGTGGCTTTTCTACAACAAACATCTATTTTTCTGGCTCACAGTTTCCTGCTGGTTGGCTGAGACAGCTCTGCTCCTGGTTGGGGATTGCCTGGACTCAGGTCTACTCCATATGTCTCCATATTCTCCCTGGATCCACATCTATCCATGAAATATTCTCCTCATGGCCAAGGGTGGGAGCCCAAGAGTGCAAGTGGAAATATGTGATGCCTCTCAAGGCTTTGGCTTAGAACAAACACACTGTCACTTCTGACCACAGCCCTTTGACCAAAACCAGTCACCTGGGGAGGGTGAAGAATCAAACTCCAGCCACTCATACACTACAAAGTCACATGACAGGCGGGAGTGAAGAGCTGAGGACAGTCCTCTAATACCCCATAACAGGCTCAGCAAAAACAAAGAGACGCTTGTACCATTATCCCAAGAGAGATCTTGGGCTGACTCTCCCTTGGTTGACTCAGTTCATACCCATCCTTGACTTAATCACTGAGGCTTGGGGCAGATATTACAATGACTGGTCAGACCAGTGTCATGGGCTCATTCTGGGAAATGGGCAGTGGGGTGGAGTTGTCAGAGGTCCCCCTCTCCCAAGCCACTGGATTGAGAATCAGAAAGATGTGTCTTTCTGAAGGAAAATTGAGGTTGTCGTTATCATGAGAAGGGCGAATGGGTGCTGGGAAAACAAAACCACAAAAACACTAGTCCCTCTAAGTCTAGAATAATTTGAGATACCTGGCAAGTGGCGGTCTCAGGAAGCAGAGAGCGGCAGATGGCACGGCACACGGCATGGCACACAAGCCGTGGCACTAGGTTTGGGAGTCTGAAGGCAGGTCCTTGCCTAGGAGTGTGGTAAAAGGGAGATCCACTGGGCCACCTCAAACTGAGGTCGCCTGCATTTGCGTGGGGAAGCGGGCCATCATAGCTTGAGGCATCTTCGAGCCTCACCAACTTATGATTCACACTCAAGTTGGCCCAATCAGAGTGAAGCCCAGGACTTGCCCAGGAGTCACTCAGAAGAGAATTTCTCTCTTTTCTGCTGGACTTGCCACTGGGAGGATATGAGGGCAAAGTCTATCTAAGCTGTAGCCAACATGGCAGAAGTAAAAGAGAGAAGCTGCTGACATTGTTCAAGTCCCAATATCCAGCCCTGCCTCAGTCTTTTCTGTTTCATGTCAATGAATTTCTCTTTTTTACTTAACCATTCTGAGTCATCTGTAAGTGAAGAGCTCCCCTCCTGACACCAGGCTTATGCTCGGGACCAGCCCTGCTCCTGGCTTGGCCTCTTTTGATCCCATTTTGCATTGAACATTTGCTCTCCTGTGGCTTCAACACCTGTGTAATTTATCAAAGAGGACTGTAGACAAGACAACAGGTCATTGGTGACAGGTTTTCTGAGTGGAGAAAACTGTCCTCAGAATAGGATACTTTGTGCTCTTCCATTTGAAATGGCTTCACCGTCAAGTCACAGAGGGAGGTTTTGTCCCCTACATTTTAAGTACGTAACATTACAACAAAGACCCAAAGAGCATTTTCCCTTTTTGGGGATGAGTAAATATAGAACTAGCCATTGCCAGAAACCAGTGTGCTAGATAAATGTACTCTCATAAGAGAATGATTTTCCTTATAATTGTGCCAAATTAACTAGCATTGTATATAGTGCTTTGTAAAGATTTTCGTTCTGTCATCTGATTGAATCAACCCGTGTTAAAGCCACGCCAAAAGGTGGGTATTTTAGTTCCCATTTTATGGATGTAGAAATTGAAGCTCAACAAAGTTAAAATAGGTCATCCAAGTTCTCTAGGTAATGAGGGTCAGAGGTGGAATCGGAACCCAGGTCTCTGTTTCACAATCCTATGTAGTTCACCCCATACTGTGCTGGCAGAATGAGAAAGTTTGTGGCAGTGTTGGGTGGATTTTAGCTTGGAGTCTATTTTATACTCTTTGCTGCCAAGACAATCTTCCATGACTTCCTTGGGCTATTGGATAAGGGTCATTAAAAGAAAAATCAGAGTGTCCTCAATGGAAAGCAGTGTCCAGAGTTAAGAGGTCACCAACCTGATCTTCCCTCATCTTCCACCAAGTTCTATTGGTTTTACTTCTCAAACATCCCTCAGGGGCTTCCCTGGTGGTGCAGTGGTTAAGAATCCGCCTGCCAATGCAGGGGACACAGGTTCGAGCCCTGGTCCAGGAAGATCCCACATGCCGCAGACCAACTAAGCCCGTGCACCACAACTACTGACCCTGCGCTCTAGAGCCCGCGAGCCACAGCTACTGAACCTGCATGCCACAACTACTGAAGCCCACGTGCCTAGAGCCCGTGCTCTGCAACAAGAGAAACCACCACAATGACAAGCCCGCGCAATGCAACGAACAGTAGTCCCTGCTCACAGCAACTAGAGAAAGCCCATACGCAGCAACGAAGACCCAACACAGCCAAAAAATAAAAATATAGCTAAATAAAAAGCCATCCCTCAGATCTGTCCCTTTCACTTCATCTCCAGGCCCCCATTTTGTTTGTCTGGACCACAGCTATTGCCTCCTCATAGACCTCTTGTTTCTACTCTTAACAGCTCCAGCCCATTCTCCAAAGTGCTTGAGAATGAAGAAAACACAAATCAGGTTATGTCATGTCTCTACTGAAGACCTTTCAATGATTCCTTCCCCTCTTGGGATAAAACTCAAACATCTTACAGAGGCTTTTGGGGTCATGCATGGTCTAGCCCTTTAACTCGCTTCTTCCCCTGATCTCTGAGCTCCGGCCACACTGGACCCCTCCCAGCTTCCAAGGAACCTCAGTGGAGCCCAGCCTAAATCAGCCAAACTCAACCTGACTTGTAGACACGTGAGAGATAGTAAATTACTGTCATCTTAAGATAATAAATAATGTTTGGGCATGTTGAGGTTAGCGATAGCTAACTGATACAATCTTCTAGGAAAACACTGCCCCACTGGATATAGCCGTTTCTGCCAGTGCCTGGTGGTCAGTGGCCAACTGTGTGTGTGTGACTGTCCTTTTCTCCACGTTTGGTCATACTTATGCTCAGCTTCTCAAACAGCCTGTCTTGAATGAAGCTCCTTCAACTTTTGGCCATGTCCCCTTCTTCCATGCAGGCTCAAACCAGCTGCTAAGACTGGGTAAAGAGACAGTACTCATGTCATTCCCTCCATCAGCCTGCTCTCCCTAGTCTCCAAACCCCATCATCCTCTTTCATAAAAATAAATAAATGAAAGCACCTTTGCATCGACAGGCATGCAAACCCAAGCAAACACCTGCCTGTAGGCATCAATACCCTATTCAATTTGGCAAACTGCCAGGCTTTATGTGATGGATTGTGTCTGCAAGAAGCAGACGCTAAGATGGGATTAGACAAGCAAAAGATTCGCTGGGGGACTTGCCTGTGAACGTGTGACAAGGGGAGGAAGCAGGAAGTGGTAGGATGAGCCTTCTGATTAGATCCAAGTCTGACACCTTTGAAAGGAGAGTGGGAAGGAGGGAGGATTAGGCAGGAAGAGCCTCAGACCACAGGACAGGTCTAAGAACATTTTGGCCAGGCTGATAAGGGGTCCTCCAGCTAAAGTCACCCCTGAGCGGAGTCCCCTGTCCTGTGGGAAAGGGCTGGCACTGTATCGTGCTGTGCTCAATCACTGGGTGGTGTAGCCTGGGAGTGGCGTAGCCTCATCGTGAACATGGTGCATCCCAACAGGTGGCAGCTGGGTCTGTCAGTCAACTGTGTTCCTACAGCTGGAGATCTGAGCAATGCATTTCTATGGCCGCCATACTCTTAATCCCAGATTAGCCCTCACCCACTATGCCCTGAATAGAGAAATGTATTTAAATAAATACGTGTTGAGTTGAATGGGTGGTTGGAGAGGGGAAGAAATCAGATCTCTCCAAGGAGAGAGTTTGGCCTTTTTAGAAGACATTCATGTGGAGCAGACATATGGAATACCTTGACTCAGAGACAGATACCCAAGTACATGTGTCTATCTTTGTCTAAATCAGGAACACTAACCAGATGGCTTTGGAGCAGGTGGCAGTTCTTGTGGTTTTTCACCAAAATGATGTTGATTGTCAAAGGGCACATGGTAGCAAGACTGGAGTATGGGAATCACCTCTGCACTTTTCCCTTCAAAGCAAAGGAGGAAGGTACCCCAAATCCTTAAGACCTGCCTTTACAGGCAGACTCCAGGCACAGGAGAGAAGGTTCAGGGTCAGAATGGTCACTCATTCAGCAATATTGATTTCACACTTGTGCTCAGAACTGCGCCGGCTGCTAGGGGAATGCTCCAGGTAGCCTCCACTTGCCCCTTCAGACCTACTCTCCACCTGTCCCCACCTTGCTCTGGCCCAGAAGGCCGACCTACATGGGCAGCGTTGGGCTCCATTGCCCTCTGGCCTCTGGTTGGGCTTGGCCAACAGGGGGTCCTGGCAGGAGATTGTGAGAAAGAGGGAGGGTGGGGTCAGGCACTTCCTCCTCTGGCTCCCTCTCTGGTCACAGCTCTCCCTTCTGTGGCTTCCCTAATGTCCCCTCCTTTCCTACCTTTAAGCCTGGGGTGGTAGGTTCTGGGTTACAGCCCCTACACCCACTCCTTTATATAAATAAACCCTCCTCTGCTTATCCAGTTCAGGTGTGCCGTCAGTCTCCTGTGAGGCCTGGGAGTGAAGGGAACAATAATAAGACAGATTTGGTCTGGCCGGGGTCAACAGACATTGTCTTAAATCAGCTCTGGCTGCCCTAACAAAATACCATAGACTGGGGCACTTAAACAACAGACCTTTATTTCTGACATTTCTGGAGGCTGAAAGTCCAAGATCAAGATTCATTTCCTGGTGAGAGCTCTCTTCCTGGTTTGCAGACAGCCGCCTTCTCACTGTGTCTTCATGTGGCAGAGAGTGCGTGCACGAGAAAACCAGCTCTGGTCTCTCTTCCTTTTGTTATAAGGACACTAATCTCATCATGGGGGTCCCACCCTCGTGACCTCATCTAAACCTAATTACCTTCCAAAGGCCCCATCTCCAGATACTATCACACGGGGGGCTAGGGCTTCGACATAGGAATTTGCAGGGCAGGCATCAAACATATAATTCCATAAACATTTAAAATTATAATACAATAAAATCTACCATGGAAAAGTACTTGGCATCCCTAGTCTGGTGTCAAGTGGGGCTCAGAAAGGGCTCCCCTGAGGAGGTGACATGTCTCATGTGCTCTGTGCTGGGCACAGAAGGTAAGTTTCAGGCAGAGCAATAGCAGACATGAAAGCCTGAGTGGGGAAGGAGCTGGGCGGGTTCCACGAACCAGAGAAGGCTCTAGGGTGGGTGGCAGCCTAGTGATGGCCGTGGGATCAATTCATACAAATCCCTCTCTCTTTGTCTCTCTCTCTCTCTCTTCTTTCTTCTCTCTCCTCTCTCCTCCACCCCCTTCCTTTTCTTTTCCCCCCCATAGGCTTCAAAGAGGTCTCCAGCCCAAGGTCAGCTGCTGAACTTGAGAAGGACATAGGGTCATGGCCCCCTAGCTGAGCCAAGCCAAAGTCCCCAGGTTCAGAATGCTGAGTACAGCCTGGGCTGTTGCCTTCTGCTGTCTTTTCTCTGCACTGCAGTGTGGGTGGGAGGATTAACTCCTTGTGATCCGAGTGATGAGAGGGACCAAATGACTCAGAAGCAGGGTCAGCCTAATGCATAGAGGGCTGGTTATAAAGGGTTCCCCGACCCCAGGACAGGCAAGACAGGGTGCACTTGGCAGGACACTGTGAGATCTCATTTATTGGATCCATTATCTGAATTAGGAGCAATTTGAAATTATGATCATGAGATAAAAATCAAAAATAAGAGTGTTTGCAATCATCCTTGCCCCTGCTTGTGTTGCGGGCATTGTGGAGGCCTCTCCTACCTTTCCTCATGTTTCAGATTATTTAATTAAATTTAACTAGTTCTCTGGACCCCAGAAAAGGAAGAGGGGATTCAGCATTTACTATGTGCTAGGCACTGCATTAAGCCTGCATTATCCTGGAAGCCTCACACAGCACTTCAGTTTCTCATTTAGTTTTCCAAGCAGCTCTACACAGACGGTGTTACTATCCACATTTGATGGGTAGGAGTGCTGAAGTTTAGAAAGATAGAACAACCTAATTGTAGTCCCTTAGTTAGAGTTATACATCTGTCTGTCCATCTGCCCGTCCATCCACCTATTCATCTAGCCATCTGTTCATCCATCTATCCATCATCCATCCATCTATCCATCATCCATCCACCCATCCACTCATCCATCCATCCATCCAACCACTACCCATCTATCCACCCATCCATCCATTCATCCATCTACCCATCCATCCACCCATCCATCCATCCATTCATCTACCCATCCATCCACCCGTCCATCCACCCATCCATCCATCCATCCATCCATCCATCCATCCATCCATCCATCCTTCCAACCGTCCATCCATCCATCCAACCATCCATCCACCGCTTGGTCAACAATGCGTACTGATCATGTTTCATGTGCTGCTGGGTACTGGGGTATCATTGAGGAAGCAGACACTTGGTCTTCTGCCCTCATGGACCTCTCAGTCTAGTGGGGTGGGTGCTCAGACCTCCCTGGGCCCCTTGGGTGGGATGTCTCAAAGGCCTTCTTATCTGTAGCTTCATCCCAAGGTCCCCTACACACTCTGGGTCTGGACTGGGGTGTCTGGAAAAACTTAGGGCTTTTCAGTGGCACATGAGCTACTCTTAGCCCTCAAAGAGAATGTATTTTGGGTGGGCAACTGACTTGAGGGCTGTCCCAGAATATGGGCTAAACTTTTAGTGCTAAAGCCAGAGTCCTGGGCAAACTTGGATGGTTGGCCACCATAATTCAGTGGTTCACAACAGTGGGGTGATTTTGCTATCCTCCCACTCAGGAACACTTGGCAATGTCTGGTGACATGTTTGGTGGACACAGCTAGGGTGGGGAGCTGCTGCTGTCTTTCTAGTGGGTAGGGACCAAGAATGCTGTTGAACACCTTACAGTGCCCCAGGGCAGCCTCCTTCACGAAGAATCATCCAGTCTAAAATGTCAATGGTGCCCCAGGCGCAAGAGAGGTGCTAGAAGTGCCGCAGAGTTATTGATGTGAGAAGTGGCATTCAGCCATTGATGGGTGGAGTTACTGATGCCAGGAGCAGCATTCAGCCAGTGGTGGGTGGAGTTGGAGGGCAACTATCCCAGCTTCTTTGCCTGTTAGGTGGGAAACTCCAATGCATGTTCTACGTTGTCTCCCAGACTTTCCCAGTGGAAATGAGCTCCCGCGTTGCCCATGGTGGTTGCCTGCTCAGTAACACAGCCCTTCAGTGGCTGCCTTCCATTCCCTGACTCATCCTCCCCTCCCCTACTGACACTACCCCGAAACTGCTTGCACTCAAGTTAACTCAAGGTTTGCTTCTGGTGGAACCCAATTATCTTTAGAAAATCAAACATGGCCAGTTTTATTTAAAGATAACAGTGGGTTGTACACTTGGAAACTCCATTCCTCTTCTCCCCATTTCTGGCCCCTGAACTCAGTTCCGGGGTCCTGCTGCACAGCCAACTGCAGATGCCCGAGGGCGGGTGGCCACGTAATGCTGAGCAGCATTTCATGCAGAAGCTGCCAGCGCGTGGCCCTCTTTGGGTGCCGTCAGGTGCACACAGATTTGCCTAAAGGGACGTGAGCGAAGCAAGACGTGGAGGGGGAGTTAGAAGCAGTCAGGCCAGCTGGGCTTCCTTTGACCTGGCCCCATTGACACAAGCCACTCGTTTCTGTTGGCCTTGTGATTGTACAGTGAGGCTTTTCCTACCCTCAGCTGAGCGTGGGTTAGCTGGGTAAGGATAGCAGGGCAGGTGACGTTCCAGGTTTTAGAGTCAGACAGAGTTGGACCTGAAACCTGGAGTTGGCGTTTATTATTAGTTCTTTGCCCTTGGATGACTTACTCAGTCCCTTGCCTCATGTGATTGTCATGACAATTAAATGATAAAATGCACATAGAACGGTATGCTTTGTGCCCGGCATGCTGTATAGTTCACACGTAGCAATTACAACATTGGTGTGTGTGTGTCCACGCATACAATATATGTGTATGATATATATATCCATGAATATAGATTCATGACTGCAGGATAAAGGCCTGTTTTCTTCAAAAAATTGTTTTCAATATTGACATTTTCAAGTCTCTACGAAAGTAGAAAAAATAATACAATGAACCCCCAAATATCCATCACCCAGCTTCAGCCATTATCAATATTTTTTTTTTTTTTTTTTGCCACACTCTGCGGCATGCAGGATCTTAGTTCTCCGACTAGGGATCAAAGCCGTGCCCCCTGCATTGTGAGCGTGGAGTCTTATCCACTGGACTGCCAGGGAATTCCCTCAATATCTTGTTTTATCTATCCATCCCCTGATATATATATATATATTTTTTTTTTTTTTTGAGTATTTCAAAGCAGATTTCAGACAACAAGTCATTTCAGCTGTCATCTTCCATTTGCACTGTAATGAGTTTAGCTTCACTCTTCACCCAGGGCTGAAGACCCTCTGGGGAGTGCCACCAGGACTGGCATCTGCCCTGGGCCATGGGCTCCCCGTGGTCCCTTTCCACAGTCCTGGGGACCAATGTCCTCGCCCCCCACACGTGTGCTCTTTCCTCCCAGGCCTTTGTCTGTAGTGATGGTTTCGAGGTCGTATCTCATTTCTACCCAGGTACTTGCCGCCTGCTTCTCCAGACTTAGCCGACATAATTCATGCTGAGCGTCTGTCTCGACTCTGGAAAGGCGCTGCTGTCTCTACGTTTCACAATAAATATCTTTTTAAATGACCTGGTGTTCAGGCCCGTTTCTCACTTCCAAGGAGGCTTTTGACTGATGACCTAAAGAATTGCTTCCCTGAGACTGACAGGGGAATGCAGTATCTCAGGCTCCCTCTTCTCTCCCTCCAGGAGGCTGGATGGGAGCTGTGACTTCAGGTGCCACAGGCTGCTCCCGACAGAGGCATTTACCCTGGTTACTGCCCACTTTCCTCTGCCCCTGCGGGGCTGCTGGCTGCCACCCTGGAGGTCAGGGCCATCTTGAGGTTGCTCCAATGGGATGCATTTTGGCAGGAAATCCATGTGAAAGGCCTCCAAGGGCAAGGTGAATTAGGGCTCCCTGTCTGCAGGCAGGGAGTTTTATAGAGACCTTGAAGTCCACCGAACGCAAAACTCCACAACTAGGGAGTTGTGGCTAGAATTCTGTTGACATGGGAGCCCCACGCTGCAAAGGCTGGCCGTTTTAAGATCTCCATATGCACAAGAGGCCCTAGGCACTCTCACTTTGTGATACACCTTCTTGCATCCCATCAATCACAATAAAATGTACCCACATCCCACATGAAATGCAATTCATGTATAAATGTCAGGTTGCAGATGACTAGAGGCCTGGAACAGATTCTTTCTTAGAGCCTTCAATGAGAGCACGGCCCTGTTTGGAGTTTTGTGATATAAAAACCAAGATTTCAGTTTGAGGTAACTCACTACCATGGCCAAAGAAACCTGCCCTTCTGCTTTCTAGATGACCAGGGAAGATTTTTTTAGTCTTTAGCTGTGAATGGAATCCAGTTTGCAGTGACTGAGTTAATTCTGCTTCAATCATTGATGATGCTTCAAAGCCCCTAACCAACTCCATCTCAGAAGTCAGTCAATAAAAAATAAAAGTGTCATAAATGAGAAGGGCCTGGGGAGCATAGTTGGCTGGAGGCCACCGGAGGCTCCTGAGTGGCTCTGGCTACTTCTCTCAGATTCGTCACCAAGTCATCCTGCTGCTGACAGTTTGGTTCTGGCTGTGGCCCCTTGTTATGGGCTGACTGTGTTCCCCCTACCCCCAAATTTATATGTTGAAGTCCTAACCCCCAGCACTTCAGAATGTGACTGTATTTGGAGATAGGTCTTTAAAGAGGTAATTAAGTTAAGATGAGGCCATTAGGGTGGATCCTAATCCAATATGACTAGTGTCCTTATAAGACAAGGAGATTAGGACTCAAACACATACAGAGGGAAGACCATGTGAAGAGGGGAGAAGATGGCCATCTACAAGCTAAGGAGAGAGACTGCAAAAGAAGCCAACCCTGCTTACACCTTGATCTTGGACTTCCAGCCTCCAGAGCTGTGAGAAGATAAATTTCTGTTGTTTAAGCCATCCAGTCTGGTACTTTGTTATGGCTGCCCTAGTTCTGATAATGGACTTGTGCCTCAATCTCTTTCTCTAGGACGTACCTCCTTCCCCCAACGCCCACCCCAATCTGATCTTTCCAATCCCTCTCCCAGGGCCTGGTTCTGTTGATTGGTGGCTTGATTCTCTGTTTACACTTTTATGAAGCCAGCTCTCAAGACTTAATGAGCATCACGGCCCCTGGATTGCTTGCTGAGATGCTGTCATGGGTTTTACTTGCCCATCATACTTCTTTTGGGAAACCTCCTTTTTCCCATCCCATGTGTTTCTAGTAGGGCTTAGTCGTAGCATCTGCCTTCCTTCCACTGAACTACCCATCTGGACCATTATTCTCGATCAAGAAACATTTCAGAGGGAGAATCTAATGGTTTTATCTTTTTTGGTTTGTTTGTTTGCGCTGGGTCTTAGTTGAGGCTCGCTGGCTCCTTAGTTGTGGCATGCAAACTCTTAGTTGCGGCATGCATGTGGGATCTAGTTCCCTGACCAGGGATTGAACCCGGGCCCCCTGCATTGGGAGCGTGGAGTCTTAACCACTGTGCCACCAGGGAAGTCCTGAGAATCTAATGGTTTTGGTGGCCAACTGGATATGGGGAGAGAGAGTAGAAAATATCAGTACTCTGGCTTGGGCATTTGGATGGATGCTTGTGAGACTGGGAACATGGACAGAAAAGAAAATTTGGGAGCAAGTGATGAACTTTGGCTTTCAACAGCTAAGAAGTGAGCTGATAAAAGTGATGTTTTAGGAAGTCTGATTTAAGATTGATGAGAGTCTGGAGGTTGGGAGACCAGGGAAGAGATAATACTTGATCCTGATGTGAGAAGAGAAATGATGTTATTAACCAACCACTTCTGCCTAAAGGATCGTGGCAAATGCCGGGTTCAGCTGAACATGGTTTTTCAAAAGTGGACCCGGAGGCTAAGTTTGCTGCTGTCACCAAGCAAATCACACCTTCCCTAACTTACTACCTGGAGTCAGCTCAACCCTGGCTCTGGCTTTGATTGGAATTTCACAAAATGACAGAGGGGCAACCATTTCCATTAAATCGACTTCTGTGGGCTTTGCTTGGACCAGAGGGCATGACTCTTTGGGGATATTTGGAGGCTGATGGACAAACCAAAGAATTCCTACAAAACCACCCTGAACGTTCCATTGCAGTTAATTTCTTCATGGACATATATAGGTGAGAGATCAAGTGAAAAGAGGAAGGAGAATATGGGGTTAGACTAATCCACAGTCCCAGCATGGAAAGAGGCAACAAGGAGGAGGGTTGTGGATGAGCCCTGTTTTGGGGGATCCACAGGATGCACGATTTTTTTTTCCAAAACTTTAGACTGTCTTGAACATTCCAGTTCCAACTTCTCTACGGGCAACTTAAGTTTCAATGGGAGTTTGCTAGATTTCAGTGATAATGAATACAGGTGGCTACAAAGTTAAACTTTAATTTAGTTCAAATAAAATATTTACTAAAAAAAAAAAAAAGTGGACCCGGAGATGTGTTGGGGAGTGGAAACGGGGAAGAGCCAATTTTTTTGCAAGATAGGAGGAAGGGCATTTGAAGTTCCCAAGGGTAATCAAGAAGTGAGAAGGTGAGAGAGAAAGATGGAAAGAGGAAGGAGGAAGGAGAACCAGAGATCTGTCTCAGCCTGATGCTCCCTTGTGGAGTCAAGTGACTGCTGAAGACAAAGGAATCTAAAGCACAAGATATCCAGTGTTTAATTTTAAGTTCTTTGCTTTGCTCCACCCACCTAAACTTTCCGTTTCCCCTAAGCACACAGACTTCTTTGGTTTTGCTTTTAAAAGGAAATCGAGGAAGGGTCTGAGTGTGGGTATTTTCAGAAAAGCAAGAGCATCTAGGATGTGATAGGATGCACGCCCTGGGTGGCCTCAGTTGGCAGCTGGGTTTCACTTATACTGTTTGTTATCTGCCTCAAGTCTGAACTCACCAGCTGGGTCTGAAACCTCCTTTTAGATTACTGGGTCCCACCACACACCAGAGGTGCCTGGCAAGCATTTGTTGACTGACTGATTGCCTCCAAAAGGTTCTCCCATAAGAAGTCTCCCAGTGACCCACCTCCCAATTCTGTCCAGTAGCCTGGCCTAGAGAACGCTGCTCCAAAGATAGTGCAGAGGTTGCCCACTGCCACTTTGAGATCACAATAAGGGAACTGGCTGCACTTAAAGAGGCAAGGTTCACTCAGCAGCTTCAAAAACATTTTTTTTTTTCAGCCAAGTTTCTGTTCTGCTAGCAGTTCTTGCTTGTGACCTAGAAGCGGCCAGTGCCCCAGGGAACGATGCTGTCTAAACTTCCTCCTATTTCCTGGCCTCCCCTCCCCCCACCCCTCCACTGGGCACTTGGGCTTCCCAGCAGCCTTTGCAGGCCTTTCCCGCACCCCTCCTCCAGCCACGTCCCTGCTCGGAACCCTCACCCTATCAGATGCAGGCCCGCAGCTGGACTGTAGCCAAGGGCAGCCATGAATGTTGGCACCGGGCTTAAATCCACACTGGCGTCCCTCCTGCCTGCAGCGGGTCCAGTCTGGTCTTCCTGTGCTAACTTCTCTCTCTGCTCTGGCCAAGGTGCGTGTGCAGAGTTTCTTGGTCTAAATCATACACTCACAGCTGGGATTTGTGTTACTACATACATTCTGAGCTTTGTGGATATGTACTCCAGAAATGTCTATAAGTTAATTTTTCTTTTGCACGTTGGTTTGTTTGATCCATTAATGAATGCACCCCTCCACTTTATGACATTCTAGAGTTCTCTTTTCCTTGTCTTTGAATGGAAATGATGACTTGTTTGGTTGCCCGGATCTGGCTGGGAGCTGGGCCAAGAATCCCCTCTTACACACACCACTCAGTGCCCACACCCATCCACAGTCCTCTTAGAAACACTGACTCATCCCCTCTATCCGCATCATTCATTCACTTACAAGAATATTGAAGCCTACTGGGTGCCAGGGGCTGTGCTAGGTGCTAAGGGCACAGTGCCAAAACAAAACAATGGCCCTGCCATCCTGGAGCTTGGAATCTAGTGGAGGATATAAACAAGCAAACAATTTAATCTACTGATGTAAGAGGAAAAGATGGGAACACCTAAGCCAGACTTGGAAATTCAGGGACAGTTTTAGGAAGAAATGCCATATGCATGGCGCCTACAAAAATGTTGGCATTAGGCAGGAAGGGCTGGTTGATGTTGACATTAATGGTGGCCTTAAGCCATGCTGTGCATCTATCATATAAGCAAATTCCATAATAGCACCAGACATAAGGAAACAGGGAAAAACATAGACTCAATGGTTTTTCCAATTCTTGGTTCAAAATGTTTTCATTGACAGCCTCTAAAAGTGGAATTGTAGTTTATTGCTTGTCATCTTTTCACTTGTAGAATCTGTACTTTGTAGAGTCAAGACTTTTGACTTTGTAGAGTCAAGACTTGTTCATCATTCCAATAGGTAAACTTATTACCCTATGGTAAAGCTCCAACTGGACTGATCCCCCCCATCTGCCCCCGCTCAAGGTCAGCCTCATCTCTAAGCCCCACTTTCTGGATATTGACCATAAACTTCTCACAGAATGAGTGCCTTAAAAATACATGCTGTTGGGTGGGATAGGGAGGGTGGGAGGGAGACGCAAGAGGGAAGGGATATAGGGATATATGTATACGTATAGCTGATTCACTTTGTTATACAGCAGCAACTAACACAACAGTGTAAAGCAATTATACTCCAGTAAAGATGTTAAATATATATATATATATTCAACCAGGGATTGAACCCGCGCAGTGCTGGTGTACTTTTGAATGAGGTGCTTATTCTCAGACCTTAATAAATAATATCATTAAATCATTTAAGAAACCCAGGAGCTAGACAGTGCAAATCCAGTGATGAAAGATCCAGTCTATGTTCTGACAGAGTTCACAGAGTGTGGAGAAAGTGTTTAATTCAAGAGATAATTGCAACAAAGTGTGATTTGTGTGAAGAAAGAAGTACCAGGTGTGGCGGAGCACAGAAGAGGGAGGCGAATCAGAAGGGGTGGGGGATGGCAAGCTCTCCATCCTCCCCCCAAGCCCGTTCCTTATTCATACCAGCCTGGGAACTTGTCGTTCCTGACCAATGAGTCAGGAGAGGAGAATGGCAATGAGTAAAGGAATGTCAATGTCAATGTTACTTGAGGGGGGGGGTTGCGTGTGTGTGGGGGAAAGCCCACAGCAACAGGCTCTGCTGGACGGTAATCTGACAGATGAAAGCACTGACTGCAAATTGGTGCCGCTGTTAGTGAATACGCATGTGACTTCGCAGGTGACCATCGAGTGGGCGTGAGAACACGGGTACTAATGATCAGGACACGCAGAGTTTGTTTGGTTTGCAGGATGGCAGGTGCTGTGCAAAGAACTCTGCAGCCCCTCATCTCATTTAGTCCCCACTCATCCTCGTCCCCAGTGGACTGCCCTGGCGGGTCCAGTGATAAGACTCCGCGCTTCCACTGTAGGGGGCGCGGTTTGATCCCTGGTCGGGGAATTAAGATCCCGCATGCTGCACAGGGAAGGAAGGGAGGAAGGAAGGAAGGAAGGAAAGAAGGAAATGGCGCTTCAGCGGGGTTAATAGGCAGTGAAGCTTCAGGTCTTTATGCCTTTGCTTCCCCCAGCTTGGTGAACAGTTTCTCATCCCTCCAGAGTCCAAGTGATGGAGGAAGGAGGGAGAAGGGGCCATGAAAGGTCTTACTTGGCAGGTCCTGTCTTGAACTTGTGGCCACATCAAAAGGTCGAATGAAGGGAATATTTTAGCTCAAAAAAAGAGAGGTAGACTTGTTTAGTTTTGGAGGAAAGGGATCACTGGGAAATAATAATGATGGTTAAAACTATCTGAGTCCCTTTTTCTGTACTGTGCAAACACTTATATAACCAGAGGGGGCTACAATTACTTTTTCCCATTTTACTGTTAGGGAAACAGAGGCTCTGAGAAAAAAGTAATTTGTCAAGGTCAGAGAGCTTGTTAAGTGGAAGACTAGGGGTTTGGGCCCAGAGCCTTTGACTTCAGAACCTGGTCTCTTAATGACTTTGCTTTCTGAAGTTGGAAATCGATCAGGAGAGGAAATTACTATTCCTTACCAACTTGACAATTTGCCTTCTTTCTTAGAAATATAACCAGACTGGATAGAATTTCCTCTTAATAGCTGGTATTGAAGCAAATCTAATGAAAATGTGTAACCTGAAAAAAAAAACACTCTCTGAAATGGGACTAATTTATGATCATAAAGGGATCTCTTGTGTTTGAAAATAAACAGCAACTTGATTTGATGGTATGTAAAGAATTAGGAAAACAAAACAAATCTCAAGGGAATGAATTTGTATACCTAGAAACTATCTCAAGAGAATTATTTCTTGCATTTTATACTTGGGAGCATATTTCATACAGTGGAACTTGCACCCGGAAATAACTTGTGGTAGGAAATAAGATACCCTCCTCCCAACTCATGACCTGTAGGGAGAGAAGAAGAATATGTCACTGATAATGGTTTTAGCACACAAAGCTGCTATTTCAGTTTGTCCCTTTCTCAATGCTTTAGGTTAGCTGGTGCTCACAGAAGCATTGAAACACATTTTACATGTTACAATTCCCCAAAACATTTTTAGTTCAAGAGATTGAAATATTTTGGGTGGAAGTGGGCATTTTGGAAGGGGGTACTTTGCATACGCCAGTCCTCACCCCTTTATCCAAACCATTCCTTCTGCATATCTTCATCGTCCCTACTTGTTGCCATCATGAAAGGCCCACACAGATTGTCATCTGTTCATGGAAGCCTTCCTAATTGCCACATGGGCTGTCTGCCTCCATTGGACCGTAGAGAGTTTTGCAACTTTTACCTTGTATGAGAGTTGCCTGTCTTTGTGTCTTTGTTCTAATTATAGAGTTCTCTGTCAGTAGGTAGCGGGAGTCCAGCTTTAGAGCAGGGGTTGCAAACTATGGCCTGCAGGTCAAATCCAGCCCACAGCCTGCTTTTGTACAGCCCTTGGGATAAGAATGTTTTTTATATTTTTAATTGGTTGAAAAATGTCAAAAGAAGAATACCATTTTGTGACACGTGAAAATGAGATAAAATTCAGATTTCATTGTCCGTAATTAAAGTTTTATTGGAGCACAGTCACACTCATTTGCTTCTGTATTGTCTATGGCTGCTTCTGAGCTGTGACAGCAGAATTGAGTAGCTGCAACACAGACCACCTGGCCCGAAAAGGCTGCAATATTTTCTATCTGATCCTTTACAGAAAATATTTATTGACTTCTGCTCTAGGCCAGGTGTTCTCAAATTTTAGTGTGTACCAGAATAACAGCGGGGGCCTTGTTAACACACAGATTGTGGGCCCCACCCCTGTAATTTCTGATTCAGAAGGTCTGAGGTGGGTCCTGAGAATTTGCATTTCTAGCAAGTTCCAGGTGCCTCTGCTGCTGCTGATTGGGATCCACACTTTGCGAATCCCTGTTCTAGACGTAAAGAATGGTCTTTGAAATCACAGATACATCTTTAACTAATTTGTTATTTATCGAGCAATTAACCTCTCTCTGAATCTCAGTTTCTTCATCTGTAAAATGGGACTCATGATAACCAAGTCAGGTTGTCTGAAGATTCAGTACATGAAGTCTGTGAAGGTTCCTGGAACATGTGGTAGAGATTCAATGAATGGGCATTTCTTTTCTTCTTTTTTTTTTTTAATAAATTTATTTTTGGCTGCATTGGGTCTTCGTTGCTGTGCGCGGGCTCTCTCTAGTTGCGGCGAGCAGGGGCTACTCTTTGTTGCAGTGTATGGACTTCTCATTGCGGTGGCTTCTTTTTGTTGTGGAGCACGGGCTTTAGGCGCATGGGCCTCAGCAGTTGCGGCACACGGGCTCAGTAGTTGTGGCGCGTGGGCTCTAGAGCGCAGGCTCAGTAGTTGTGGCGCACGGGCTTAGTTGCTTTGCGGCATGTGGGATCTTCCCGGACCAGGTCTCAAACCCGTGTCCCCTGCATGGGCAGGCAGATTCTTAACCACTGCACCACCAGGGAAGTCCTGGGCATTTCTTTCTTTCCCTCCTGCCCTCCCTCTTTCCTTCTATTCTCTCTCCCCACCCCTTCTCTCTGAGAAGGAACTGTACCTATTTATTTTCTCACTGCCTCTGAATCACCTGCCTTCATGAGGCTGCTTGGGAATTTTCTAGTCATGTACAATTCATGATGTGTCTCCCTCCAGTGTGGTGTTCGTTATGTCACCCAAGCAAGGCAGGCTGGGGAAACCATTCTTACCTAATTTACTTGAGCACATACTGTGTTCATGTTTCTATACTAAGGAAGAAAATTTAGATCAAGGACTAAAGAAAGATTGTCTGTCTACCTCTCAGAAGATTTCATGATAAAGGTGGAGGCCAGGGTTTAAAAAATTAATGGTTGGGTGGTGGTGGGATGAATTGGGAGACTGGGATTGACATATATACACTAATAGATAAATAAAATAGATAACAAATAAGAACCTGCTGTATAAAGATAAATAAATAAAGTGAAAAAATAAATAAATAAAAGTGAAAAATAAATTAATAAATTAATTTTAAAAATTAATGTTTGCCCTTTGGTTAATTGTAATCAGGTGGTTTTGTCTTCTTTCCCAGGAAGAATGATAAAGGGCAAGTGCTTTGGAAACAAAACCATACCAAAATCTTTAAGGAACCAGGTATGAATACACATAAAAGAAATACAGCATTTTTCTTGGGCCTGGTTTTAAAACCATGATTAAATTAAGCACACAAAAAATAGTAAGTTTTCCCTGGGAATTTTTTTCCCTTAAAATTTAGCCATTCCTGCTTCATAAAAATTGTTATGAGAATCAAATGAGATAATATAATTGTATTTGAAAATTATAAAGTACTGTTTAAATGCAAAGGAAATCAGGTTTTCCACATTAAGTCACAATCTCATTAGAGGAGAAAGTGCAATTTATTGGATGAATAGCAAAGGGTGCAGAGAATTCGGTAGATGCTGGGGGACGCCACTTCTTTTTATCTGAGCCCCTGGGAATCTATGCACCTTAATTTACCTGTTAAGTTAATTATAGAGAAGACCTTTTAACTTTCTTGCTCTCAGATTTCTTATTTTCTTTCTCTACCTGTGGCAGAACCTGAAAAATGAGGAGTTAACCTCCTACAGATTCCCTCCATACAGGGTACAAAATGTTGGTTGTTTACTCTCCCTTAGCCCTAGTTTGAAAGAGGTACTTTTTACCTTTACCTTTTTTGCTTTAGTGGCCTCCTCCCATCAGCTCTTTAGCTTCTTCAGCTGTGGCTACATCTGCAAATCACGTTTATGCTAATAACTTCCTTCTACTGAGAAAAAAATGTTTTTAGGCAGTGGTGCACTGGTAAATGCTTAGCAACCGGCTCTCTGGGAAGATGGATGCACATATGTTTGTATATTTATTATCACTATTACTGATATAAAGGATGTGTAGCACACAATTTACAAATAAAGACAAAATAAGCAATACTCTTGTAAATTCCATAGAGCTGATTGATTTTCACAGGATGTTTTTGCTGATTTGTGCTGAATGCTTATATCTGTAGCCAACTTACGGTTGCTATTGACCAGCAAGTGTATTTCCAACATAAATGTTGGCTGATGTTTTCCTTTATGTTAACTAGTAAGATGAAAGTGAAATAACCAAAGGCATATGTAGGGCTGTTGGTCCATGATATGAGCGACTCCTTTGCTGGATTGGATAATAGCTTTTGTTTTTTTGTTTTTGTTTTTTTAATTTTATTTATTTATTTTTGGCTGCGTTGGGTCTTCGTTGCTGCACGCGGGCTTTCTCTAGTTGCGGAGAGCGGGGGCTACTCTTCGTTGTGGTGCACGGGCTTCTCATTGCGGTGGCTTCTCTTGTTGCGGAGCACGGGCTCTAGGTGCACGGGTTTCAGCAGTTGTGGCACGTGGGCTCAGTAGTTGTGGCTGGCGGGCTCTAGAGCGCAGGCTCAGTAGTTGTGGCACATGGGCTGCTCCGCGGCATGTGGGATCTTCCCGGACCAGGGCTTGAATCCGTGTCCCCTGCATTGGCAGGCAGATTCTTAACCACTGCGCCACCAGGGAAGCCCTGGATAATAGCTTTTGAGTCCTGGAAGAATATTTCCTTAATTTGGGGGGTGATTTTTATAAATACATATTTAATTTTAATGCATGATTAACATTTTTCTCCATCATTTTCTTAAGTCTAGATGATCAATAAAGCAATAAGTCAAGGTCTGATTTGTAGCATTTGTCAATTTCTGTGGTGTATATGCTCCTATTGCTATGTAAACTTAGGCCACTGCACTGACTTGGGATGTAGGACGTCATTCAGCAGTGTGGGGGAAGGCCCTCCAGATGGGATGTTCCCTGGCTCCCCCTGGCTTTCCCTCACTTCTAGTCCGTGTGCTGCTAGTTGGGAGTATCAGCTGAATTTGTAATGTTTGCTATGTGTTCTTTGCTAATTTTCCTTCTTTTTGCCTATTTCTTTCAACTTTAGAAATGGGAATTCTGGATATCTGCCTCGCAGCTATCATTCTTAGAGATTTCTCATGTTTTAGACATTGTAGAGAATTTTGAACAGTGTATAGAGGAAAAAAATAAAAGCAGTCATAATCCAATTTCTCAAGGTTTTTTTCAAATACAAATATTTGTATTTGTGATATTATATTCAAGTATTATAGTCAAATATTATACAAAATACAAATATCACAAGGTAGTATTATTTGAAATCACAAAAACATTGGAAACGACCTCAAAGTCCAAACATAGGACAATTTTTTTCCTGATTTTATTATTATTTTAAAAATTTAAGTATAATTGACGTACAACACTATGTTCAAGGTGCACAACATAGTTATTCAATATTTCTAGATATTATAAAATGATCACCATGGTAACTCTAGTTACCATTTGTCACCATACAAAGACATTACGATATTATTGACTATATTTCCCAAGCTGTACATTTTGACTCATTTATTTTAATAGCTTTTTTAAAAAAAGTTATTTATTTATTTATTTATTTATTTTTGGCTGCGCCGGGTCTTAGTTGCGGCATGGGATCTTCACTGAGGCATGTAGGATCTTTCGTTGCTGCGTGTGGACTTCTCGCTAGTTGTGGCATGCACGTTTTCTCTCTCTAGTTGTGATGCATAGGCTCCAGAGCGCGTGGGCTCTATAGTTGTGGCACACGGGTGTGGGTGCCAGGGCATGTGGACTCTGTAGTTTGTGGCACACAGGTTCTCTAGTTAAGGGGCACGAGCTCAGTAGTTGTGGTGCGAGGGCTCAGTTGCCCCTCGTGGGATCCTAGTTCCCTGACCAGGGATCGAACCCGCGTCCCCTGCATTGGAAGACAGATTCTTTACCACTGGACCACCAGGGAAGTCCCCTGACATTTATTTTATAACTGGAAATTTGTGCCTCTTAATCTCCCTCGCCTATTTTACTCATCTCCCAGGTCGCTCCCCTCTAGCCACCACCTGTTTGTTCTCTGTATCTATGACCTTGCTTCTGTTTTGTTATGTTTTTTCATTTGTTTTGTTTTTTAGATTCCACATATAAGTGAAATCATATGGTATTTTCTTTCTCTGACTTATTTTACTTAGCATAATACCCACTGGGTTCATCCATGTAGTCACAAATGGCAAGATTTCATTCTTTTTTTTAATGGCTAGATAATATTCCATTTTGTGTGTGAGTGTGTACCACATCTTTATCCATTCATCTATTGATTGGCAATTAGGTTGTTTCCATATCTTAACTATTGTAAATAGTGCTGCAATGAACATAGGGCTGCATATATCTTTTCAAATTAGTGTTTTTGTTTTCTTTGGAAAATACCCAAAAGTGGAATTGCTGGATCGTATGTTTTTAATTTTTTGAGAGACCTCTGTACTGTGCCAATTTACATTCCCATTAACAGTGCATGAGGATTCCCTTTTCTCCACATCCTTGCCAACACTTATTATTTGTTGTCTTTTTGATGATAGCCATTCTGACAGGTGTGAGGTGGTATCTCATTGTGGTTTTGATTTGCATTTCCCTGATGATTAGTGATGTTGAGCATCTTTTCTTGTGACTGTTGGCCATCTGTGTGTCTTCTTTGGACAAATGTCTATTCAGGTCCTCTGCACACTTCTTTTTTTTGGGGGAGGTGGTGCACACTGTGCAGCATGTGGAATCTTAGTTCCCTGGTGAGGGATCGAACCCCTGCCCCCTGCAGTGGAAGTATGGAGTCCTAACCACTGGACCACCAGGGGAATCCCCTCTGCACAGTTTTAAATTGAGGTTTTGGTTTTTTGATGTTGAGTTTATGAGTTCTTTGTATATTTTTGATATTAACCTCTTATCAGATATATCATTTGCAAGCATCTTCTCCCATTTAGTAGGCTGCCTTTTCATTTTATTGATAGTTTCCTTCACTGTGCAAAAGTTTTTTAGTTTGAGGTAGTTCCATTTGATTATTTTTGCTTTTATTTCCCTTGCCTGAGGAGACATATCCAAAAAATTATTGCTAAGGCCAGTATCAAAGAGTATACTGCCTATGTTTTCTTCTAGGAGTTTTATGATTTCAGGTCTCACATTTAAGTCTTTAATACATTTTGAGTTTATTTTTGTATAGGGTGTGAGAAAGTAGTCCAGTTTGATTCTTTTGCATGTAGCTGTCCAGTTTTCCCAGCACCATTTATTGAAGAAGCTGTCTTTTCCCCATCATATGTTCTTGCCTTCTTTGTCGTAGATTAATTGACCATATAAGTGTGGGCTCATTTATGGGTTCTCTATTCTGTCCCATTGATCTATGTGTCTGTTTTTGGACCAGTACCATACTATTTGGATTACTGTTGCTTTGTAGTATCGTTTGAAATCAGGGAGTGTGATACCTCCAGCTTTGTTCTTTCTCAAGATTATTTTGACTATTTGAGGTCTTTTGTTTTTCCATACAAATTTTAGAATTATTTGTTCTAGTTCTGTGAAAAATGCCATTGGTATTTTGATAGGGATTCTGTTGAATCTGTACATTGCCTTGGGTAGTATGGTCATTTCAACAATATTAAGTCTTCCAATCCATGAGCATGGTGTATCTTTCCATTGTTTGTGTTATCTTCCAGTTCTTTCATCACTGTTTTATAATTTTATGAGTACAGGTCTTTTACCTCCTTGGTTATATTTATTCCTAGGTATTTTATTATTTTTTTTGCAGTTCCAGTTTCTCAAGATTTTGATGTAGTTCTGTTGGTTGCTTTTTTGATGCACTCACACATACAGTCTCATACTTTCTTTCTTCAACCAAATTAGGACCGTATTATACATTCATTTTAAAACATTTGTAAAAATCAAATTTTGACATATACACTGAAAAGTGCACAAATCAATAAATTATTGCTAAGTGAAAATGGCCATGTAACCACCACCCAGGTAAAGAAATGAAAGGTTACTAGCCCCTCTGAAGCCTCTCTTCAAGCCCCCTACAAATGTGTATCCTCTCCGTTTCCCCCAAAGTTAAAGGATATCCTAGTATCTGTCATAAATTAATTTTGCCTATTATTAGGCTTCTATTTATTATTAGAAGCATATGGTATATACTCTTTTTTTGTCTACTTTCTCTTTCTCAGCATTATGTTTGCAAGATTCAGCCCTATTGTGAGTAGAGTTTCTGCATTTGCACTGAGGATTTTTTCCCATTGTATGAATCTACCATAATATATTTATCCACTCTATTTTTGATGAATGTTTGGGTTGTTTCCAGTTTGGGCCTATTTCAAATAATGCTGTTGTGAACATTCTTTTAATATACCTTTTAGTGCACATGTGCCCTCATTTCCATTGTGTAACTGCTAGGAATGAAGATTCTGTTCAGACATCAACTTGCAGATGTCAGTTATAGGTTGCACACTTATGAATTCAGGAGACGATGCCAAGCTGCTTTCCTAAGTGCTTGTAACCATTTACACTCTCATCAGTGGCATAGGACACTTCCTGTTACCTCACCTTCTCACCAACACTTTTGTTTTTGAACTTTTAACACTTAACATCACGTTGTGAACATTTTCATTTATTATTAATGTTATATTTTTCATATTTTAAAATGGCGGCATGCAGTTTATGATATAGAGCAAGGGTCAGCAAACTCTTTGTTACGGGCCAGAGAGTAAATATCTTTAGCACTGCAGGCCACACAGTCCCTGTCGCAACTGCTCAGCTCTGCTATTGCAGCACAAAGGCAGCCATAGACAACATGTAAGTGAATGAGTGTGGGTGGCTGTGTCCTAATAAAACTTTATTTATAAAAACAGATGGTGGGCCAGGCTTGGTTCACAGGCTACAGTTTGCCAACCTCTGGTATTTATTCAATTTCCTGATTATAATACTTTTCAAACTTGTTTTTAAAGAGGAAAAAAATACTTAAAGATACAACAAACATCATCTATTTGTTGAATACCTGTTATGAGCTAAGCACTGTGCTTAGCTTTGGGAATCTGGTTACACATCACTCACAGATGATTAACTCCCCCACACCCCTCCCCGCAAAAAGTGAATCTTAATTGGAACTCAATATGTAAATAGATAAAAGCTGAAATATAGAACTCAGAGTCCTATCAACTTGACCACTTTCTGGACCCACTGGTTCCCCGTTTTTAGCTCTAGGGCTCTACTGAAAGCAGCCTGAAAACTGTGACCAAAACTATAAATTGTAGGATGTCGACAGTTTTTTTGTTTTTGTTTTTTATGCCACTGCTTTGAATTTTTTTGTACATAGATCTTTGATTTTCTACATTATTTTCTATACTAGATTTCTAGCAGAGAATTTATGAGGTCAAAGGTTATGACTGTTTTGAAGGCTCTTGATCTATATTGCCAAAATATTTTTCAGTCTGTGCTACCATGAGCACTATTATATGAGTTGTATCTCACCATTGCCAACATCCAGTGTTGATATTTAAAAAGCATTTGCAAGTTTGGTAGGTTAAAATTATTACCTTGTTGTTTTATTTTGCATTTCTTTGATTGGTTGAGTGCTGAACATTTTCTCATATTTATTACTCATTTGCATTTTTCCTCTGATTGATGAGAATAGGACATTTTGAGCATAATTTAAATGGAGTTTAAAGAGAGATTAAAAAATCAGTTTTTTTCTCCCCTAGATACCAGACTTTGAATTGGAATGGGGTCATGGTCAAGAAAAGCAGATTTCCATAGAACTCTCCTAGGTAGCCAAGCCTGTATTTTATTCTGCACACATTACTATTCTCAATTTGATAAAATAATATTATTTTTTCAAGTGTTTAAAAACACTCTTTGAAAATGTACAGGCAAAGGTTTAAGTGTGAGAGAGAAACAGCACGGTGTCAACAGAAAGGAAAAATGAAACCAGATGTAATGAAAGTAACTAGGTATGTGCTATGGACTGAACGTTTGTGTCTCCCCCCATTTCATGTGTTGAAGCCTAAGTCGCCAATGTGATGGTATTTGGAAGTGGGACTTTTGGGAGGTGATTAGGTTATGAGGGTGAACCTTCATGAATGCAATTAGTGCCCTTTTAAGAATAGATATGAGATACAGAGTAAAGTAAGTCAGAAAGAGAAAAAAACAAATACTGTTTGCTAACACATATATATGGAATCTAAAAAAAAAAAAATTGTACTGATGAACCTAGTTGCAGGGCAGGAATAAAGAGATAGACATAGAAAATGGACTTGAGGACATGGGGTGGGAGGGTGAATCTGGGGCGAAGTAGAGTAGCATCGACATACATACACTACCAAATGTAAAATAGTTGGCTGGTGGGAAGCAGCAGCATAGCGCAGGGAGATCTGCTCGGTGCTTTGCGATGACCTATAGGGGTGGGATAGGGAGGATGGGAGGGAGGCTCAAGAGGGAGGGGATATGGGGACATGTGTGTGCATATGGCAGATTCACTTTGTTGTGCTACAGAAACCAACACAGTATTGTGAAGTAATTATACTCCAATAAAGATCTATTAAAAAAAAAACCTATCTCATAAACCTGAAAAAAAAAAAAGGCTCTCTATGAGCCTCAGTTTCCTTTTCTGGACAAAGGAGGGTTTATAACATCCACCTTAATGGGTAAAAGCATGCTGTGAGTGGCAACAGCACACCCACGTACCTGGGGCCACGATCTTCTTTGTCATCTCTTTGGTGTGCTAAGTGACCATCTGACCAGCTATCACCACTGTGTTTCTGCTCGCTGAGGTAGGAAGTGTCTGAAGGACCCACGCAAGTTTCCTTAGGGTCATTAGTTTCTGTAAAATAAGAGATTGGTTCTATAGAGATCAAGAAATGTATAAAAAATGTCCCCCAATTTCAACTTGATGAATAACTGTCCGCTTTTAGGATGGAACCGGTACTCTTTAAATGTATCACGATTTTTAAAGCATTGATAAGGACGATGAAAATTTCACTTCTAGGCAGATCTTTGAGAAAACCTCTTGTACAGATGGACAAGGAGACGTGTGCAAAGATATTCACTTCTGCATTATTTGTAACAGCCAAAACCTATTAACAATGCAAATGTCCATCCATAGGGACTGGTTAAATAAAGCAACAGATTATTATTCTGCCTTGGGGAAAAAAAAAAAAAGAATAGATATGAGAGAGGTGATCTCTCTCTCTCTCCACCATATGAGATTCAAGATGAAGATGGCTGGTCTGCAAAGAAGGAAGAATGCCCTCACCAGACAATGGATCTGCCCACATCTTGGTCTTGGATTTCTCAGCCTCCAGAACTGTATGAAATACATTTTTGTTGTTTAAGCCATTCCTGTTTATGGTATTCTGTTATAGCAACTCAGACTGACTAAGAGAGAAATCTGTATTTGTCAGGGTTCTCCAGAGACACAGAACCAATCATATATCTACATATATGATTGGCTTGTAATAAAAAAAAAAGCTAAGAAAGAGACTTACTGTAAGATATTAAATCACACAATTATGGAGGCTGAGAAGTCCCACAGTCCGCCATCTGCAAGCTGGAGACACAGGAAAGCTGGTGGTATACGTTCAAAGGCCCAAGAGTCAGAGGGCCAATGGTGTAGTTTCCAGTGCAGGTGTGAAGGCCTGAGAACCAGGAGGACCAAGGACTGGAGAAGATTGATGTTCAAGTAGTCAGGCAGAGAGCAAATTCAGCCTTCCACTTTTTTTGATCTATTCAGGTCCTTAATGGATTAGATGATGCCCACCTGCACTGGAGAGGGCCATCTGCTTTATTACAGACTCTGCACGTGCTCAGCCTCTATCTTAGTCACTCTACCTGTTTAATTCTTGCTCCCACTTCAGAGTTCTCAAATATCCTCAGGGAAGCCTCACCTGACCTGTGAGGTTAGGTCGGAGCCCCTGTTCTGTGAATCCCTTGACCCTGGACTTCTCTGGCATCATCCCAGAGGTAATTAAACAACTGATTGTGCAATTCAATCTTTGATGTCTGCATTATGGTTGCCATGTCAGTTAGGGTAGAAACAATTGGGAGGCAGAATCAGAGCTGTTTCATTGGCCACATGCTACACCTCACATTATACCTGTCAGGTGACATGCCAGTTCAAGCACTGAGGGGGAGAGGGAGAGAGACTTATGTATCTATTTATTTTTAAGCTGAATTTCTCTTCTCTCTTCTCATTAATTCTGACCGTGATGGAGAAAATGTTATCAAGGGTGGCAGGATACATTATCTTGTGATTGCTACCTTTGCCCTTTGTTCTGGGAGATCCCCTTCACCTCCTTGTGAGCTTATGTGTCTCTGTCCTCCACATCTGCCCTGAAATGTTGAGGAAGCTGAATTTTAAACATCCTAGTGCTTGATTACCTCCCCACCCACTATTTCTAAAAGGTAAGCAGGAAACCACCTGAAGTTTACTATCACCAAGGGGAAGGTGAAAAGCCAAAGGGTTATCACCGGATAAATCTGTTCACCAGATAAAAGAAATGCAGGGTGGGAAGTGAAACATCACCTAACCCTAGAGTTGCTGTGACTAGAACCCTGATACCTAACTGTAGAACGTTTTCTCAATTCCACTGAAGTCATTGGCATTTACCATTAGACCACAGCTTAGGGGGTCAACCCCATGAGTGTGGGTCTTGTTCACTGCTCTGTCCTTGCTACCTCACAGTAGTCTAGCTCATAAATTTGTACTTGGTAAACATTTGTTAAATGTATGGAAGAATTAAACTGTTCAATCCATTTACAATTCAAGTTAGTGTAAGCTATGATTTAGAGAACTAACTTTATTTTTTCCCCACAAATTATCAGTCTGTAACTTCAATGGCAAATGTCAAATAATTCATCATATTCCTATTGACTTAAAACACTGCCCTTTCTATATGCGAAAATCATGTATATACTCGGTGCTGTTTCTATACTTTCTATTCTGTTTGTTAGTCTGTTTGTCTACTTGATCCCATAACCACCCTTCAAGAAATTTTTCTTGATTATGGTTTTTCAATGGACAGTAGAAAATTTACTTATTTTTATAGAAAGATTTTACTTTCATTAATTGTACAAGAAGACAACAGTTGAATAACTTTAAATCTCAGAGCCCAAATCACAGAATATCAGTGCATTCTGGACACTTCCCTGGCAGTCCAGTTGTTGGGCAGGTTGGATCCCTGGTGGGGGAGCTAAGATTCCACATGCCTCACGGCCAAAAAACCAAAACCTAAAACAGAAGCAATATTGTAACAAATTCAATAAAGACTTTAAAAATGGTCCACATTAAAAAAAAAAATCTTAAAAAGAAAAGCATTCTGTAATACACTTTGGTTAATTTATACAGCAGAACTAGTAAGTTTATTTCCAATTGTGGTATTCTATTTTAAAAATAAAAAATATATTAAAAACATATTCTACTGAAGGTGCTTGTTTACTCGGTTAAAGTAACTTTTAGCAACTTGTACCAATGTCTTTTCTTTCTCTGGACAATTGTGAGTGAGCTGGGAGAAGCAGAACTTCTAGTCTTCTGGAAGGAAGAAAAAGAAATTATAGACCACGTTATGGATTTCTGGAATAGCCCCTCCTTCCTCATTAATAATTTTCAAAATCTTCTTGGCTCTTCTCACTCATTTATTATTCCAGATAAACCTTATAATTATTGTGTCAAATTCTGAAAGGGAAATCCTGCTGATATTTTGACTAGAATTGAATTACCTATAAAGATTAGTTTGGAGAATTTTTAGACCTTTGTAATATTGAATGTTTTTATCCAGGAATGTGATGCCTTTTGAAAAAACTCGGTTGTCTTTGATGTCCCTGAATAAACATTTGTAGCTTCATAAGAGTCCTGCATCTTCCTCCCTCCCATCCTCCATCCCTTGTTCACTCTCTTCTTCCCTTCTCTTTCTCCTTCCTTCCCTCCTTCCTTCCTTCCTTCCTTCTTCCTTCCCTCCCTCCCTCCTTTCCTTCCTTCCTTCCTCCCTCCCTTCCTTCTTCCCTCCGTCCTTCCTTCCTTCCTTCTTCCTTCCCTCCCTCCCTCCTTCCTTCCTTCCTTCCCTCCCTCCATCCTTCCTTCCTTCGTTCCTTCCCTCCTTTCCTTCATTCCTTCCTTCCTTCTCTCTCTTATTGTGAATGCTTGTTTTTTACCCATTAACTTTTCAAAACTAGTTATTCATTTAAAAAATAATTATCGAGCACTTTTATAGTGCCATTATTATTCCAAGTTATCTAAACCATTGACATTTTTTTATTGTGGTAAAATATAAATAACACAAAATTTACCATTTTAAGCATTTAAGGTGTACAGTTTAGTGGAATTAAGTACATTGACATTATTGTCTAACCACCACTACCAACCACATCTGGAACTTTTTTTTCATCCCAAACTGAAACTATCAAGCCATTATAACCAATGTAAACAGACATTTTGAAAATTTTTCCTATTAGTTTCAATAGTTTTACAATTGATTTGTTGTTGTTGCTGTTGTTGTTGAGATATATAGTTGTGTTGTATACAGATAAAGAGTATTGCAATGGTACACAGAACTTCTACCATAATCTTAAATAGCAGAAGTGATTATGGGCATTCTTGTCTTGTCTATTTTAATGAGAATGCCTTTGGTGGTTTTTTGTTTGTTTGTTTTAATGAGCAATTGCTGTTACTTGCTGGCTTACCAGTTGATATTGATATTCTTTACTAAATTATAGAAGTATATTTCAATTCCTATTTTATTGGGAGATTTTTAAAAAATAAGCAGGGATGGATGTTCTACTTTAGAAAATGCTTTTCTACCTTTATTGACGTGGACAAAGTTTTTCCTATCCCTGTTAATATGGAACAGTCTTTGCATTCTTAAACTTTATTTTGTTGTAGCTATGGCTATTTTAATATGCTGCTTTGTTAGGCTTGTTTAAATGTTATTTGGATTTTTATGGCTATATCTAGAAGTGAGATTTCTTAGAGAGAAATTTTACTTTTTATTCTTAGAAGTTTTCTATTTGTATTTTCTCTATCTCATTCTATATATATCCTTATTAAACTTGCTAAAGTATGTTTAACTGGCCATCTCAAAGAACTCATCCTCAGATATATCAGTTCTATTTTATTTTCTAGTGTACTAATTTCTCCTTTATTGTAATTAGTTACTTCATTTTCTACGGGTTTATAGCTTCCTGTGTTGAATGTTTGTTTTTATTATTTCTTGTTCAATAACAAAAGCATTTAAGGCTATGAATATTCCCCTGAATACAGCTTTGACTGCATTCTCTGAAATTTGCTACTTATTGTTGTTGAAGAAATTTTCTAAATTGTCTTGAAATACAGATTTTATTTCCAACCTGACTCAAGAGCTACTTTATAAACAGTTTAAAACTTTGCTGGTGATAAAATGGTGAGAGCCTATGGCCTGTACGAATTCTAATTTTGAAAAAGTTTTGAGGTTTTCTTTGGAATCAAATAGATAATGGGTATATATCTTGGTATATATATTTGTCTACTTATTTTATCTTAAAAATCAAGTGTTTTAGTCTAACTTTTTGGTCAGTTCTTTCTTGAGATTTTTATAGCAATTCTTATGTATTTTGATGCCAGTACATAAAGGGTCCTGACTGTTGTAGGTTTATTGGTTCTGCCTTTACCAGGTGGTTGCATTTTATGTGAGGGAAGTGTTCCTGAAGACTTTGAAAATCCAAGGCTGATTTTCCAATTGGAATGAATGTGAAGTTTGTGTGAGAGGGTATTCCTGGTGTGCATAGATCTTCAACTACTACAGTCTATTTTTGCTTTAATGATTCTTTATTTTTCAGCATTCTTTTGATAGTTTTTTCAAAGGGCATAGTGTATCATGAGTTTAAAAAAATTCTTCTTATAATGTTGTAATATATCTAATTTCTATTTTAAAGTTATTGATTTGGGGTTACCATTTCAGCAATAGTAATTGTATTATTATTTAAACATTCTTATAAATATAAAAATATTTGAAAATTCGTATTTAAAAGTTGCTGTTTACTATAAGCTATTATTTTTACTGAATACTATAGCAAAATAATAAATACCCAAGAAAATCATCTGTAGACTGTCTAGCACTTAACAGCAGTATGGGTCAGAATAATGACAAAGGATAATGGGTATGTTTGTTTTCTGCTAATCTGGTGCCATCATGTGGCAATGTCAACCGTTATCATTATTATGATCATAATGATCATCACCACCATCATCATCCTGTCATAATAAACACTATGTAATACTTACACATGCCAGGCTGTGTTCTAAATACTTTAAATATATTATCTCATTTAATACTTGTAACATATAAGGTGGTTATTATTATTATTACTACTTCATAGATGAAGAACCCAAGGCACAGAGAGATAAAGTAACTTGTCCAAGTTTACACAGCTTGTAAATAGCTCAGCTTGTAAACAGAAGAATTTAAACCCAAATGACCTGTCTCTGGTGTCCAACCTCCTAATTTCCATGCTATGTTGCATCTCCACAGTTTACAATTCACTTGGTTGGAAAGCTCAGTAATTTTGCTGTTTTTCAAGTTTTAAAAATGCCGAGCTTTGCATTATTTCAAATATTGCACACAAGTACAATTTTTTAAAGATGTTTATATCCCACTACTTAATTTACTTAATTCAAAATGACACAAAATATAAATATACTGTTTTGCTAAATTGCATTACACAAAGTTTGCATGCATTTATATCTGTATTACAGTCTTACTACCATTATTTAAAAGAACTCTTTATCAACAAAGGGAAATATAAAATGACCTATTGTTTTAATTTGCATCTTTTATTGAATTAAAAATGAATTTTTGAACATTAGTGTCTCTTCTGTTGATTTTGCTTATGTCAATTTTTTTTTCTAGGGTTTTAGTATTTTGCTCTTTGATTTCTGAAAATTCTTTCTATTTTAAGGACATCAGTGAGTTCTTCAAATTTAAAGCAACTTGACAAAACAGTGCAGTTGCATTTTGTGTGATTTTAAGTTATACTTGCTATAACTTTTCTGTTTGCCTATGCCTCTGAACTTTCTGAGTTTTTATTTAGTTAACAGAAAATTTACATTTTTATGTTATCAGGTCAGTTGCTGTTTTCCTTTGTAATTTATTACATAGGCATTCCTCCTCCATCAAAAGTTGATAAATATTTATTGATAGGCATTCTATTTTTTATGATACAATTTGGTTTTATTTAATTCTTTATTCCAGTTGAGATACCTGTTTGTGCATGGTGAAAAGAGAAATTATTAATTCAGAGTGAATCTTTACCCTCCCCTTGCAGTTGTTAGCCTGCTGTGCTAACACAACTTACTAAAATCTCTGTCTCTGATTTTAGATACACCTTTAATTAAAGCAATGTACACAATAGATTCTGTTTCTCAATGGTTGGTTTTGTTCCACCAGTTCCCTTTATCTGTTCTCATATAATATTACACTGTGTATTGCACCCTGAGATAGCTGTTAGGACTAGTCTGCCTCCATTGGTGTTTTTCTTTGATAGCTTTATCTATTTATTTTTCCAGTTTTATTTTAAAAGACAAGTTGCAGTGCCATTTAGAACATGGGCCCAACAGGTGAACTTCTCAAGTTCAAATCCTGCATTGACATCTACCAGCTCTATAACTTTGGACAGGTTGCTTCAGTATCTTCTATGAGAATAATAATAGTATCTTCTATAAGAACAATAGTAGCATCTTCTTCATGGGGCTGTGGTGAGGATTAATGGAATTAAAACACATATGGCACATAGATTAATACCTGGCACACAGTAAGTTCTAAATAATACTAGCTATTATAATTTTGTCAAGTTCAAAACTCATCCCCCCCCCAAAAAAAAACAAACAAAAAAACTCATCCCATTGGGATATTTATTGAAATCATAGTAATTCAAACCTACACACTGGTTTGGAAAGATAACTCCCTCTTCAGGAGCATAGCTTGCTTTGTTCAAGTCATACTGTATATTTTATCAATGAGCATTGTTATTTTACCCACATGTAGTGTTCCAGTTGGATTCTTAGTTAACTAGAGAATTTAATATCCATGTGGAGAGGAGGGATTTGGATCATCCCAAACCCACCCAGATGAGACCATTGAACTCAATATTCCTCATCAGTCTCTTGAAAGGATAAGACCCATTTATTGGGTGTGGTTGATAAAGAGGATAGAAGTAGTCTCAGCCATTCTTCCTCTCCCTGATGAGAGAAGTCTTAACCCTAAGGCAAGACCCTCTTTGGTTAGGATGTTCTTTTGGGGTGAGATGTGGCTGGCTGCAGTGGCGATGTGGACTAGGCTTGACTTGGGTACCACCAACAGCCTTGTCCCGAGAAAGTCAAGGGTTGAGCACCTCCGCCTTCCCACCAGGATCAGGCCCCAGACCTTTTTAGAGCTGCACACCTGCTCCAGTGAGACGTAGGAACCCTCAACCCCCGAGTCCTCCCCAAGCTTGTTCCATCAGAAACAGGGATTAAATGGCATCCACTTATTAGGAGGACTTCAGGACTCACATCCTTTATGTTACTCAGCTGGTCAAAGTTTGACACGTTAGAAACTGCAGCATTCTTGCAGTCAGCCCTTGCAGACCAGCACAACGTTGTTACTTTTGCTTTCTTATCAAGGACATGCTTTTCACGAACAAATCCGAAACTTGCTCTCCTTTCTTTATTTCTCAAGGCCAAATAGCTATGTATAAACAGTACTTATTCCATAAATATTTGTAGTTTTCTTCGTATGCCACACACAGTTTTCATTTAGATTTTTTTATAGATATTATAATTCTTTTGTTATTATTATGAATTGTATTATTTTTTCCTAATTCATTATTACTGATGTTGTAGGAAAGTTACGACTTTTTGAATATATATGTTTTAGCAAGCCACTTTACTCTTTTTTCCTTTCATAACTTCTATTGAATTAATCAAGTTTTCCTTATTATGTTTCCCCTCTCCTTCTCCGGTTTAGAAACTACATTTTTTTTGTTCTTTTATTGTCGTCCTTAAATTTTTTTTTAAAATAAATTTATTGATTTTAGGCTGCATTGGGTCTTCACTGCTATGTGTGGGCTCCCTCCAGCTGTGGCGAGCGGGGGCCACTCCTCGTGGCAGTGCGCGGGCTTCTCACTACAGTGGCCTCTCCCGCTGCAGAGCACAGGCTCTAGGCACGCAGGCTTCAGCAGTTGTGGCTCGTGGGCTCTAGAGCACAGGCTCAGTAATTGTGGTACACGGGCTTAGTTGCTTCACGGCATGTGAGATCTTCCCGGGCCAGGGCTCGAACCCGTGTCCCCTGCATTGGCAGGTGGATTCTTAACCACTGAGCCACCAGGGAAGCCCTCCTTAAATTTTTAATGACATAGATGACTTAAGGTTTAATCAGTATCTTTGTCCTCTTTTCAAACACATGAAGACCTTAAAATGATTTAACTCCGATCGCCCCTGCCATCTTCTATACTTCTATATTTTTATTATTTCGTGGTTTCATCTTTTTTTTTAACATTTTCTTTTGAAATAATTATAGATTCATAGAAAGTTGCAAAGATAGTACAGAGTGGTCTCTGTGTTTTCCACCCAGTACCTTCTGAAAGTTACATCTTATACAAATACAGTGCAATATCAAAGCCAGGAAGTTGACATCGGTACAATGTTTATTTATAGTTCTGTGTCATATTATCACGTGTAGGTTTGTGTGACCACTACTGTAATCAAGACACAGAACTGATCCACCACCATAAAGCTTTCCCTTGTGATATTCCTTTATGGTCTCACCCTCACCCCTGCTCTACCACTGTCTCCAACCCCTGGCAACTACTAATCTTTCTCCATCTCAATAATTGTATCATTTCAAGAATGTCATATAAATGGAATTGTACCATATGTGACCTTTTGAGATTGGCTCTTTTCACACAGCATAAAGTCCTTGAGATCTATCCAAGTTGTTGAGCTAGTTTCTTCCTTTTTATTGCTAAATAGTATCACTGATATCACCAGTGTTTTTTTTAATTCCCTCAACATGTTATTATTCTGTCATTACTCAGATTTATTGATGTGTTTACTAGTTTCTCTACTTACTATTCCCTGCATCACTCTACTTCCTTCTGAGTTCAATTTCCTACTTCCTGAAAGTACTGTAACATGTAGTAATTCTTGCTGTGAGGGTTTGTTAGTGCTAAATTCTTCCCATCTCTATTTATCCAAAATTATCATTTTTCCCCTTTACTTTTTAAAAAATGAAATGTAGTTGATTTACAATATTGTGTTAGTTTCAGTTGTGCAGCAAAGTGATTCAATTATATGTAAACATATGTGTTTCAGATTCTTTTCCATTATAGGTTATTACAAGGTATTGAATATAGTTCCCTGTCCTATACAGTAAGTCCTTTTTGTTTATCTATTTTATATATAGTAGTGTGTATCTGCTAATCCCAAACTCCTAATTTATCTCTCCCCCTTCTTTCCCCTTTGGCAACCATAAGTTTGTTTTCTATGTCTGTGAGTCTGTTTCTGTTTTATAAATGAGTTCATTTGTGTTATTTTTTAGATTCCACATATAAGTGATATGTAATATTTGTCTTTCTCTGTCTTACTTCATTTAGTATATTCTCTAGGTCCATCCATGTTGCTGCAAATGGCAATATTTCATTCTTTTTGATGGCTTAGTAATATTCCACTGTATATCTATACCACATCTTCTTTATCCATTCATCTGCTGATGGGCATTTAGGTTGTTTCCATGTCTTGGCTATTGTACATAGTGCTGCTAGGAACATAGGGGTGTGTGTATCTTTTCAAGTTAGAGTTTTCATCTTTTCTGGATATATGTCCAGGAGTGGGATTGCTGGATCATATGGTAGCTCCCCCTTTACTTTGAAAGGTGGTTTGGGTGAATAGATACTTCTAGATTCAAAGTTATTTTTTCACAAAACTTTGAAGATGTCATACCCTTATCATCTGACTTCTGTTGTTGTTGAGAAGTCTCCTGTCAATCTAATTGTTATTCATCTACAGGTAGTCTTGTCAACCCTTCTCTGCTGCATATCCAACCCCCTGCTCACTCCATAGCCTTTAAGATTTTCCTGTTGCCTTTTGAGGTCCACAGCTTCACCACCATGTTTTTAACTTGTGGATTTATCTTATTCTCACTCATCTCAGAAAACCGTTTTTTTTTTTTTTTTTTTTTTTTTTTGGCTGTGCCATGTGGCTTGTGGGATCTTAGTTCCCCGACCAGGGATTGAACTGGCCCTGGCCATGAAAGTGCCGAGTCCTAACCACTGGACTGCCAGGGAATTCCCTCAGAACAACTTTTGAAAATAAAGATTCATGACTTTTTTTAAGGCATGGAAAACTCTTAGACAACATATCTTTAATATTTCCCCCTTCCCTATATTCTTTTTCCAAAGTCAGGATTATTGAAGAACAATTTACATGCAGTAAAATTTACCTTATTGAGACAATACCATTGTGTGAATTTTGACGTACATAGTCATATAACCATCACTGCAATCGTAGAATATTTCCATCACCCCCAAAAGTTCCAGTTCCCTCATTTCCTATGGTCAATCCCCTATTTTCACCCCAGCCCCTGATAACCATTCATCTGATTTATGTCTGCAGTTTTGCCTTTTCCAGATCTCCAATTGAATGGAATCACAGTCTATAACCTTTGTGTCTGGGCTTTTCACTTATGAGATTTGTTGACTTTGTTGCATGTACTCAGTATTTCCTTCCTTCTTACTCCCCTGTAGTATCTCTTTTGTCAGGCTATATACCACTATTTGTTCATGTCTTCACCAGTTAATGGACATTTGCATTATTTCCTGGTTTGGGCAATTAAGAGTAAAGCTGCTATAAACATTCATGTATAGATCTTTGAGGGACCAATGTTTCATTTCTCTTGGGTAAATATTTAGGATTGGAATTGCTGGGTCATATGGTAATTGTATTGTAACTTTATAAGAAACTGTCAATCTGTTTTCTAATGTGGCTTATAGCACTTTGTATTCCCACCACCACCACCTGTGTTTAGAGATATATTTGCTCCATGTTCTCACCAGCACTTAGTATTGACGTTTTTTTTTTTTAAAGATATTCATCATTCTAATAGTGTAGTGGTATTTTAATTAATTAATTTATTTTTACTGCTTCGTTGCTGTGCACGGGCTTTCTCTAGTTGCAGCGAGTGGGGGCTACTCTTCGTCGTGGTGCGCGGGCTTCTCATTGCGGTGGCTTCTCTTGTTGCAGAGCATGGGCTCTAGGCACACGGGCTCAGTAGTTGTGGCTAGCAGGCTCTAGAGCGCAGGCTCAGTAGTTGTGGTGCACGGGCTTGTGGTGCACGGGCTTAGTTGCTCCGCAGCATGTGGGATCTTCCTGGACCAGGACTCCAACCCGTGTTCCCTGCGTTGGCAGGCGGACTCTCAACCACTGCACCACCAGGGAAGTCCCTGTAGTGGTATTTTAATTTGTATTTCCCCAATAACCAATTACCAATATAGCAAGCATCTTTTCATGTTCCTATTTTTCCGTCTATATATCTTCTTTGGTGAAGTGTTTGTGCAAATCCCTTGCTCAGTTTTAAAATTAAGCTTTTAAAATTATTGTGTGTACTTTAAGAGTTCTTTAAATCTTCTGAATGTAGGTCCTTTATCAGATATGTGTTTTGCAAATATTTTCTCCCAGTCTGTGGCTTGTCTTTTCTTTTTCTGGAGTCAGATATTTTAAGTTTTGATGAAGTTTATCTTTTTTTTTCTTTCATTGTCTATACTTTTTATGCCCCATGTAAGAAATCTTATCCCTCTCATGATCACAAAGACTTTTTTCTTAGGATTTTTCTAGAAGTTTTATAGTTCAGATTTTATACTTAGGTCTGTGACCTAACTTTTCACATATGTTACAAGGTAAGTATTGAAGTTCCCTTCCTCACTTCCCACAAATGTTGATATTTTGTGCTTTCATTTCCATTTAGTTCAAAACACTTTATAATTTCCATGATTTCTTCTTTGAGCCATAGATTATTTTAGAATTGTCTCATTTAGTTTTCACATATTTGGGGGATTTCCCAGAGATCTTTCTGTTATGGGTTTCTAATTTAATTCTTTTATGGTCAGAGAACCCATTTTGTATGACATGAATATTTTATGTTTATTGAATCTTCTTTCATGGCTCAGAATATGAACTATTTTGATAAGTGTTTCATGTACACTTAAAAAGAATGTCATCTTGCTGTTTTTGCCAGAGCATTCTATAAATGTCAATTACATCAAGTTGATTTATATTGTTGTTCACATCTTCTGTATAGTTACTGATTTTCCCTTTGTTCTGTAAATTATTTAGATCAGTTTTGAAATAAATTCTAATTTTGCATTTATCTATATTGCCTTATAATTCAATCAGTTTTTGCTTCATGAATTTCAAAGATCAGTTATTGGGTACAAAATATTTAGGATTGTTTTGTACTCTTCATGAATTGACCCGTTTATCATTGGAAATGATTTTATTTACCCTTGGTGATATTCTTTGCTTTGAAATCTACTTTGTCTGATTTTAATATATCTTCCCCAGATTTCTCTTGGTTAGTGTTAGCATCCTTTTACTTTTACTTATTTGTGTCTTTATATTTGAAGTGCTTTTCCGGTAGGTAGTAAACAGTTGAATCTTGGTTTTTTTAATCCAGTCTGATAGTCTGTGACTTTCAATTGGGGTATCCAGGCAATTTACATTTAACGTGGTTACTAATATAATTAAGTTTAAACCTATAATCTTGCTATTTCTTTTCTCTTTGTCTCATGTATTCTTTGTTCCCTTTTTTCTTTTCTTCTGCCTTCTTTTGGATTAATTAAACTTTTTTGTGATTCCATTTTGTCTCCTTTGTTGGCTTATCATACATAACCTTTTCTTTGGTTATTTCAATGAGTGCTTTAGGGTTTATAGTATGTATATTTAACTTATTACAGTCTACTTTTTTTTTTTGAAGATTTATTTTTGATGGGGACCATTTTTTAAAGTCTTTATTGCACTTGTTAAAATATTGAACTTGTTACAATATTGCTTCTGTTTTATGTTTTGGGTTTGTTGTTGTTTTTTTTTTTGGTCTTAACCACTGGACCGCCAGGGAAGTCCCTACAGTCTACTTTCAAGTGATATTATACCATTTTACATATGAGAACTTTACAGTAGTATGCAGTAGTCCCCCCTTATCCATGGTTCTGCTTTCTGTTGTCTCAGTTACCTCTGGTCAACCAGTGTCTGAGAGTATTAAATGGAAAATTCCAGAAACAAACAATTCATAAGTTTTAAATTGCACACCATTCTGAGTAGCATGATGAATCTTGTGCTGTCCTGCTCCATCCCATGCAGGATATGAATCATCCCTTTGTCCAGTGTAACCATATGGTATATTCTACCTGCCCCTTAGTCACTTAGTAGCCGCCTTGGTTATCAGATTGACTGTCGCGGTATCACAGAGACTGTATTTGAGTAACCCTTATTTTATTTAATAATGGCTCCAAAGTGCAAGAGGAGTGATGCTGGCAATTCAGATATTTCCTTACTGTTGCTAATTTATAAATGAAACTTTTTTCATGAGTATGTATGTACCATAGGAAAAACATATATAGGATTAGATACTATCTGCAGTTTCAAGTATCCACTGGGGGTACCATCTCCGCTGATAGGGGGACCACTGTACTTCCATTTCTGTCCTCCTAACCCTTGTGCTATGGTGTCATACATTGTATTTTTACACATGATATAAACTCCATTCTACGTTGTCATATTTTTTATAGCCAATTATGCTTTTTTAAAAAACAGCTTTATTTAGGTATAATTTGCCCATTGTAAATGTACAATTTAATGATTCTTAGCACATTTATAGAAGTGTGCAATCATCACCATAATCCATTTCTACCACCCTACAAAGTTCCCTCACGCCCGTTGGCAGTTAATCCACATTTGCAACTTCAGCCCTCGGCAACAACTAATCTGCTTCCTCTCTCCACAAATTACATACTCTGGAATTTTACAACATGTGGTCTTTTGTGTCTAGTTTCTTTCCCTTAACATAATGCTCTTGAGATCCATTCATACTGTTGCATGGATTATTAGATTGTTTACTTTTATTGCCGAGTAATATTCCATTGTATGGATGTACATAGTTTGTTTTTTCATTTGCACATTGAAGAACATTTAGGTTGTTTCAGTTGTAGGCTATCCCAAATAAAGCTGCTTTGAACATTCATGTTCAGATTTTTGTATGAACAGAAGTTTCATTTCTCTAGGATAAATACCCAGGAGTGCGATTGCTCAGTTGTATGTTAAAGTATGCTTAATTGTACAAGAAACCATCATACATTTTTCCAGAGTGGCTCCCCCATTTTACATTCCAACTAGCCATATATGAGAGGTCCAGTTGCTCCACATCCTTTCTAACACTTGGTATTGTCAGCCTTAATTTTAGCCAGTGTGCAGTGGTATCTCATTCTGCCTTTAATTTATACTTCTCTAATGGCTAGAGAAGTTGAACATCTTTTCACATACTTACTTGCTATCTGTATATCCTTTTTATCTTTTGCACAACTCTCAGTCACGAAGACTTTCTCCAATATTTTCTTCTAAAAATTTTATAGTTTTACATTTGTTATATAAATGACCCAAAGATGGCTTCTGTGTATTGACCCCTAGGTTGTTTATTTCTTCACTGCAGGCTGAGACTTATTAGCTCAAAAGCCCACTGGTGCCAAACGCAAATTTTTACACATTTAATTATTTTAAAAAATAGCCGAAACAAGGATATTCAGAGCCTGCTTGCTTTGCATACCTTGTGAAACCTCACAGAGTATCTGCTGACCATTAGTTAGATAGAGCTTTGTAGTTATAAGACCCCCAAGAAGGGACTTCCCTGGTGGTCCAGTGGGTAAGTCTCCACGTTCCCAATGCAGGGGGCCCAGGTTCGATCCGTGGTCAGGGAACTAGATCCCACATGCATGCTGCAGCTAAGAGCCCACATGCTGCTACTAAGAAGCCTGCATGCCACAACTATGAGCCCACGTGCCGCAACTGAAAGATCCCACCTGATGCAACTAAAGATCCCGCACGCCTCAAAGAAGATTCTGCATGCTGCAATGAAGACCTGGCGCATCCAAAATAAATAAATAAATATTTTTTAAAAAAGAAAGACCCCAAGGAGCTCTCTAAGAGACTCTCTGTTGTGCAGCTAAGTGACAGCATCTAGACATGTAAGCCTCCTCTCAGATCCTCCTCTTCCCCAGGAGTTCCTTTGCCCTCCTCCCATCCTGGGTGGAGGCCCCCCCACTGTGAACCTCTGGATGGTCTCAGAGGGAGTTTCCCTCTCAGGCAATCCTGTCCAACCCCTGCCCAATAGAGCATGTGTATTACTGCCTCTCATGGTCATATCTTTTTTTATTGATCAGCTCCCAAATCCCTTGAACCCCCTATAATATTTTACATTTAAATCTATGATCCATACTGAGTAATTATTTTTGTATAAGGTGTGATTTCTCTTTTTTTTTTTTTTTTTGCTATGAGTTCCAGTTGTTCCAGTATCATTTGTTTAAGAGTATCACCTATCCATTGGCTTACTTTTACATCTTTATTGAAAATCAGTTGGCCATACTTGTTTGGGTACATTTCTGGGCTCCATATTATGTTCCATTATTTTTTTCTATTTTGATACTATTGTGAATGGAGTTGTTTTCTTCATTTTTGGATTCTTTATTATCAATATATATAGATACAATTGACATTTGTATGGTGATCTTAGATCCTGTGACCTTGCTAAACTTGTTTATTTGTTATTATATTGTGTTATGTTATTTTATATTATAATATTAGGTTTTCTTTTTTTTCCCCCCTTGGGATTTTCTATATACAGTATCATGTCAATGGTCAATAAAAATAGTTGTATTTCCTTCTTTCCAATTTGAATGGTTTTAATTTCTTTTCTTCTTTTTTCTTTTTTGGCTTTATTTTGTCATCTAGACCATCCATCATGATGTTGAATAGATTTATTGAAAGCAGACATTTATGCCTAGCTCCTGATCTTAGGGGAAAATCATTCAGTCTTTACACTTAAGTATGGAACAAGTTGTATATTTTTCATATATTCTTTATCAGGTTGAGGAAGTTCCCTTAGAATCCTCATTTTTTTGGGAGATTTTTATCATGAATGAGTGTTAGATTTTGTCAAGTACGTTTTCTTCATTCACTAAGAATATCATGTGCTACCCACCTTGCATTCCTGGGTAAGTCACAGGATAAATACATGCTGGTGTGATTATATAATTTGTTGATGTGTTGGCGAATTCAGTTCGCTAATATTATGTTTAAGATTTTTGCATTTATACTAATGGTGGATATTGATTTGTAGTTTTCTTTTGTTGTGATATTTTTGCCTTTGTTATCAGGGTAATTCTGGCCTCTTAGAATTCATTGGAAAGTGCTTCTTTCTCCTTTATATTTTGGAAAAGAAATTTGTGAAGAATTGGTAATATTTATTCTTTAAATATTTGATAATATTTACCAGTGAAGCCAATTTGGCCTTGGCTTTTCTTTGTGAGAAGATTGTAATTATTAACCTAATTTCTTTGCTCGCTATAGGTCTATGAGAATTTCTTTTTCTTTTTGAATGAATTTGGAATTTCTTTCTAGGAATTTGTTCATCTCATATAGGTTAGTTATCTAATTTCTTGGCCTAAAGTTGCTCATAATATTATTTTATGGTTCTTTTATTTTCTGCAGGGTGAGTAATTATGTCCCCTTTTTCAGTCTTGTTTTTTGCTTGTTTTCTTTTTCTCTGTTCTTTTCTTGGTTGGTTAATATAAAGCTTTGTCACTTTTGTTGATTTTTTCTTTTTCTTTTTAAATTTTATTTGCTTATTTATTTATTTTTGGCTACTTTGGGTCTTCATTGCTGCGTGTGGGCTTTCTCTAGTTGCGGTGAGCAGGGACTACTCTTCGTTGTGGTGTGCGGGCTTCTCAATGAGGTGGCTTCTCTTGTTGCAGAGCACGGGCTCTAGGTGCATGGGCTTCAGTAGTTGTGGCATGTGGGCTCAGTAGTTGTGGCTCGCGGGCTCTAGAGTGCAGGCTCAGTAGTTGTGGTGCATGGGCTTAGTTGCTCCACGGCATGTGGGATCTTCCTGGACCAGGGCTCGAACCCGTGTCCCCTGCATTGGCAGGCAGATTCTTAACCACTGTGCTACCAGGGAAGCCCCTGTTGATCTTTTCAAGGAACCAACTTTTGGTTTCTTTGTTTTTCTGTTTCATATGCCATTTATTTTACTCTTCTTTTTTAAATCTCTTAATTTAGAGGTCAATTATTGATTTGAGACTGTTCTTCTTTTCTGATACAGGCATGTAATGCTGGCTCTAACTGCATTTCATAACCCTTACTATATTGTGCTTTTATTTTCATCCAATTCAAAATATTTTCTAATTTCCCTTCTGACTATTTCTTTGAGACATTAGTAATATAGAAGTATGTTATTTAAATTCCAAATAATTGAGTTTTCCCAGATTTCTTTCTGTTGTTGATTTCTAATTTAGTTCCATTGTGGTTAGAGAACCTACTTTGTAGGATTTCAGTTCATTTAAGTTTATTGTGGCTTGCTTTGTGGCCTAATATATAGCTTATCCTGGAGAATGTTTTGTGTGTGCTTGAAAAGAATGTGCATTCCTCAGTAATTGCATGATGCATTCTAAATATGTTAAGTTGGTTGATAATGTTGTTCAAGTCTTTCATATCCTTGTTGAATTTCTGTATATTTGTTCTATTGATTATTGAGCATGATTTATTGAAATATCCAACTCTTATTGTTGATTTGTCTATTTTTCCTTCAGTTCTGTCATTTTTGATTCATATGTTTTGAGACTTCATTATTAGTTACATATACATTTATAATTGTTATATTTTTGTGATATATATTGACCCTTTTATCATTACGAGATATTCCTCTCTTAGGTACTATTTCTTGTTTTGAAGTCTATTTTCTCATAGATTAATATAGTCACTCTAGCTTGAGTATTGTTACTGTTAGCTTTGTAAATCTTTTTCCATCCCTTTAGTTCCTACCTATTTGTGTCTGAATTTAAGGTGTTTTCCATAGACAGCATGTAGTTGGCTCTTGCTTTTTTTACCTCCAATGTGATAATCTCTGCATTTTGATTGGGGGCATTCAAACTATTCATGTTAATGTAATTATTTACATGGTTGGATTTACATTGGTCATTTTTCTATTTGTTTTCTGTGTCTTCCTCCTATACATAAGTGTTTCTTTTTAAATTCCTCTGTTGATTTTTTTTACCATATTTTTAGTTATTTTCTTAGTGATTACTATAAAGATTATTATATGCATCTCAATTTTTCACAGTTGCCTTCAGATTAATATACTCTCAACTTTCCTAAAAATACAGAAACTCTGCTGCAATATGGCTCCATTCCTATCCCCACTTTGTACTACCATGTTATCATATACATTCCATCAAATACATGGTAAAATGCAACAGTACAATATTATAATCATTGCTTTATGCAATGTAATATCTTTTAAAACAATTAAGAGAAGACACAATATATGTATAAAATCTTTTATATTGGCCTATTTATTTACCATTTCCAGTGATCTTCATTTCTTCTGTGTATTCAAATAACTGTCTGTTGTCATTTCCTTTTAGCCTAAAAGATGTCTTTTATTATTACTTGTAATATAGGTCTGCTAGCAACAAATTCTCTCAATCTTTGCTTATCTGGGAAAGTCATCGTTTCATAATCATTTTTGAAGGATAGTTTTGCTGGTTATAAAGTTATTGGCTGAGAGTCTTTTCTTTCAGTACTTTAAGTGTCATCCCACTGCCTTCTGGCTTCTATTGTTTTTTATGAGAAGTCTATTGTTAATCTCATTGTGGTTGTCATGAGGGCAACTGCTTTTCAAGTAGCACGGGGCTGTGGCCAGGATGATTCTGCCATCACTCCCAGCCTCCTAGATCTCTGCCTCAGGCACTGCCTCTGAATATGATCTCAGGCTGATGGTGGCTGGAGCTTGGAGAAAATGATATATCAGTGACCAAATAGTGCTTGCATAACTGGGTCCAGGACTGGGATGGATCTGTGTCTCCAGGCCAGTGACAGTGCATCTTTGGCTGACTGGACACCTAGCCTTGTCCTGATCTCCCTTGGACTTCATGTCATTTTTCTCTTGCTACTTTCAAGATTTTCTCTTTGTCTTTTGTTCTCTACAATTTGACTGTGATGTTTCTGGGTGTGGATCTATTTATTTTCAACATACTTAGAGTTTGTTCAGGCTTCTTGGATGTATATATTAGTGCTTTTATAAATTTTGAGAAGTGTTCAAGCATTATTTCTTCAAAAAATCTTACGTCTCCTTCTCTCTCTTGTTACATGTATGCTGGTGTGCTTGATGTTTCCCCATAGATTTCTGAGTCTCTATTTATTTTTTTAAAATCTTTTTCCTTAATTTTTCAGACTGGATAATTTCTATTGCTCTATCTTCAAGTTCACAGATTCTTTCTTCTACATTCTATGGGTTTGGACACTATATAATGACATGTTTCCATCATTACAGTATCATACAAAGTATTTTCTCTGTCCTAAATAACCTCTGTGCTCCACCTATTCATTCCTCCCCCCTCCCCTAGTCCCTTGCAACCACTGATGTTTTTATTGTCTCAATAGTCTTGCCTTTTCCAGAAACTCATATCGTTGGAATCATACAGTATGTAGTCTTTTCAGTTTGACTTTTTTCACTTAGTTATATACATTTAAGTTTCCTCCTTTTCTTTTCATGGCTTAATAGTTCATTTGTTTTCAGTGCTGAGTAATATTCCATTGTCTGAATGCATCACAGTTTATTTATCCATTTACATATGGAAGGATTTCTTGGTTGATTCCAAGTTTTGACAATTATGAATAAAGCTGCTATAAACATCCATGGGTGGGTTTTTTTGTGGACATGTTCTCAACTCCTTTGTGTAAATATCAAGGAGTGCAATTGCTGGACCATGTGGTAAGAGTACGTTTAGTTTTGTGAGAAGCTGCCAAACTGTCTTCCAATGTGGCTGTACCATTTTGCATTCTTACCAGCAATGAATGAGAGTTCCTCTTGCTCCACATCTTCACCAGCATTTGGTGTTGTCAGTGTTCCAGATTTGGCCATTCTAATAGGTGTGTTGCGGTATGTCATTGTTGTTTTAATTTTCATTTTCCTGATAACATAAGATGTGGAGCATCTTTTCATGTGCTTATTTGCCATCTGTATACCTTCTTTGGTGGGGTGTCTGTTGAGGTCTTTGGCCCATTTTTAAATTGGATTATTTGTTCTCTGGCTGAAAGAATTTAACCCAAATAAGGAGGAAAGAGCATCTTCCCTAAGCAAGTAATAACTTGAAAGAAGAAACTTGAATGATGAGTCAGAGTTGGATAGGTTAAGAGATAGGAAGTGGGAAGGAAAAAAATTTATAGACAAAGGGGAAAATTATATGCCAGCACAAGGATTTAAGAAATAGGTGTCACATTTGAGGAAGCCTGGAGGAGAATCATGCAAAGGGGAGAATGCTGCCTAAAGTATGCAGGATCATGGGTTCTATAAGGTTACTTGAGATTTGAGATATTTTCCTAAAAGAAGAGCCAAAATGGAAAGTTTTAAAGAGTTGTAAGTGGTGGGTTTGGGTAAGCAATGTGATCATCTTTCTCTTTTACAAAGATGTCTCTGGTTGCAGAATGGTGAATGGATTTAGGTGGGACACAAGATGGGTTGCTAGGAAGCCAGATTGGAGGCTACTATAGGAGCCTGGTTGAAAGATAATTGTGGCTTGGACGATGGTGACCATAGTGTGGATGGAGAGAGATATACAGATATGAGATGTGCTTAACATGTTGAATCAAGAGGACTAAGTTTTTGAGGTATGCAAGAGAGGGAGAGAAAGTAGTCAGAAATAACCTTTAGATTTCTGGCTTGAGCATCAGAATAGATAATGGTGCCATTTATTGAGGTGGGGAACAACGGCACAGGGACAAGTTTGGGAGAGGAAGAGAGAAAAGTTATGTGGTCAAGTCTAGCCATATCCAGGAAATATAATATATGGATTTGGAGCTTGTGGGAAAGGACTGAGTTGGAGATATGGATTTGGGAGTTGTTGGCATATCCCTGGTAATGGAAGCTTGGGGAGAAGATGGAGTTGCACACACAAGCTGTGTAGATGGAGTCAAGAAGAAAGACAGAGCCTGTAAGATTGCCTGACGTTAGGATGAATCCAGGAAAGGAGAATGAATAAAAATGCTTAGGAAAGATGGGAGGGAAACCAGGGAAGTTTGGTACCCTGGAAACCAAGGAAAAGGATATTTCTCAAAAAGAGTAGTCAGTGGTATCAAATGTTGCTGGCAGATCAAGGAAGATGAGGACTGAAAATTGTTCTTTGGATTAGTCACAAGAAGGAATCAATTTTTCTTGGTAAGAGGAGTTTCAGTGGAATAGGTGGAATAATGAACTGGTTGAGGACTAAGCTAGTGGTAAAGAAATTAAGGTCATGAGCTTTGAGTCAAGAAGTTTGGCTCTTACCCTGACTTCTGGGTTGCCTAATCCAAAGGCCACTTTCCAGTCTTTTTTTTTTTTTTTTTGAACGTGACCATTATGTGTTTTGGTGAGGATGTTCATTTGTCAGTTTTGCCTGAAATATCTCATTCTCAAAAGTTTAAAAATGCTTAGTTTGTATAGATTTTTCTCTTATCATACTTTTGAGTATTGCTTTGCTGTATTTGCTCTTCTTCTGCAGAAAGATCCACTCATTAGTGAAATTTTTGTAATGTGTCCAATTTATCTGCCAACTCCTCTAATATTTTCATTTTCATTCAATATTGCTTTAACAAAAATTCTGTTAGGGTTTCTCAAATTTGTTCTGTGCAGCATTTAATCAAGTTTGGGCAGCATTGTTTTTGCCATGTCCCATACAAATGTTTTTTTAATTAAAAATGTTTATATCAGTTGGTGTTTTATATCAGTTTGTTTTTATTTAATAAAAATATTTCCCTTGTATCCTACTGAACATAAGCGGTGGATCTTTTATGAATCATTCTTTTATTTCGTGAAGTTTAGTAGAATATCATTTATCCAAGAGTCTAAACATAAGTATATGACGGAATTATTACATACTTGTTATATATCCTTATTTTTTAAAAGAAAAAACATTGCCCACTTTTAAAAATCATTTATTATAGAAATTGAAGAATGATTTCCAGCAGTGAATGATCCACGGTGATGCTGAGTTCCACTGAGCTGGATCTGTGATGCTGAGAGTTGAAATGGATGGGTGAAGAATGCCTTTATCTGATGCGATTTTATACTGTGAAAAGCTCATAAATTTCATGGGACAAATATCATTTATTACTGAGGAGAAGATGGCTCAGATGTAGAGGCTGAAAGAGAAACCTGAGAGAGAACAGCAGAGGAAGGAAAAGCAGATGATGAATCTTTTCATCAGTGCGGTGGCACCGTTCCATTCTCGGTTTCTGTGCTGCTGTTACATCAAACCCTGTTGATAAGGGACCCTAGTCACATCCCTCTCTTCAGATCAAGAAGGATTTCCTGGGAAATAAAAACTTCATTTCAAAAAGTAATTTATCATTTTTATAAACGTGTCATTTTTAAAGGAAATGAGGATAAAGCAAATTCTCTCTATGTGTTTGAATTGATAAGTAAAATATAGTTGCTGTATTCCCATTATTAAATATTAGTTATATGTTATTTTTTCATTTTCAAGTTAATCCGGAAGGTTTTCATTGGTGCAAAATGATGGCTTATTATTTAGCATTCTTCAGTTAGGTTGTGTGATATATTTATATTAGATAAAACTCTACTAGGATATATAAAACTTTAAAACTAATTTTTTTACTTTGCCATAGGTACCACATAATATTTAGATATCTTAGCTTGTTTGAAGCTAAGATATCTAAATCTGGAAATACTACACTGTTCTGTAAGAGGTCAAATCATGGACATTCTGGTGAAATGATCTTCCGGAAAACTGTTTTACAGGAAACTCTTCTTTGAACCTTACTTAGAACTTTACACCTTTCTCTTGAACTTCAGAACATTTTATGATCTCTCTTGATTTCTTATCATAGCATCCCTAGATGGACTCACCATTTTTGGTGTGTAAGGAACAGGAAGAGCGATTGCTGGCTGCCGCTATAGCTGGCACCACTGGTCAACATTCAGAAATTGTCAGACAAGTAATTTCATCATCTTGGTGTCCAATATTTTCTTCCCACAGCACAGCTTTTAAGCTAGAGAGGAGAGTCAACATAGATGGTTTCATGCTTGCAGAGTTGGAAGCATAAAAATGGAAAGAGATGGCAGGATGAAACCACACGAAGCTGCTTTCAAGCACATAGGCTAAATATATCCCTGTTACCTATCCCTAAAGGAGTTTATTATGTCAGCTACAGAAACTCCTGTCAACCTGCACCACACTGTCTCCCCTACCTCTCTCTTTTATTTGCATTTCCATTCTTTATCTGGTCCACAGTCTCAAGTGTTTTTCTAATGGAGATGTGATTTTTTAAAAAAACTGAGATGTCTGTCTAATTCTGATTCAGTAATTCTCTTTCAGTCATCACAACAAGACAGTCTAAATCATCCCATACTTTCATCACCATATATGGAACCTCATACAAGGTTGCCAGGTGTGATATTTAACTAGACCCAAATGTCTTCCTATTTAAGGTACTGTTTTTCAGTCTTGATCCTTATGACCCATCAGACTCTACATGGGTTTTTATTTCCCATCTACTCCTTCTTGAACATACAGTAGCATATGAATATCCTCAGGAGGCTGGTTGATAACCTTTCCCATACCTGAGGTTGGCGGTGGCTTTGTATCATGTGTCTAGCTGTGACCGGTGCATAGCAAATGTTTAATGAAATTTCCCAAACATCCAAACAATCTAGGCAAGACTAAAGGCTTTTGTAAGTAGAGTTGCATTTCAGGAAATGAAGAACTGTGAGACCAATCAGTTTTTCAAAACTGATTGTGAGATAACTGAGGCCCTGGCTCACAGAAGGGGTGATGGCTAAGGGGAGAGGGTTCCATTTTGGAGCAGTGAAAGTGCTCTAATATTGGTTGTGGTGATAAGACACACAACCCTCAATATACTAAAAGCCATTGAGCCTCGTAAGGCCGAGAAAGGCAGGGAGGGTAAACCTAGAGGTGGAGGAGTAAAGTTCATGGCATGTTCTAGGAATGGAAATTACTTCATAATCACTTATTTTAATTATTAATTTTTTAACTTTATTTTTTGCTGATTTCATCAGATTGCTATTCATTCCATTTTTCATTCTGTTTTTCCCCTTGTTCATTTGGGTATTTGATCGAACGTTTCTGTTTCATTCTGTTCCCTTTTGCTGTGTTCGTAAGACAGCTATATATTATGATTTGCAAATAAGATTCCAACTCTTTACTCAAGAAAGGCATACTGTTCCTCCACCATGGTATTCTGCTCCCTGTGCGTCCCAAGCCCAAGGGTAATGTTCCACTCTTCCTGGCATCTGTCACTTACAATCTCTGCCTCAAGGTTCTGTGATGCTGGCCGCACGGGTCTTGCCCAGCTCAGAGGGGGGAAACTCTATAGACTCTCTGCCTATTGGAACCCATTCCCTCCCACCTCCAGTCTGTCCATGTGAGAAGCTGACCATCTCAAGAGAGGAACCAGGGAGACAGGTGTGGAATACTTCAAAAGACCTGAAAGGTGCAATCTGCTCCAGAAAATGACTATCAGATTAGGTGTGAGCTAAAGACCTGTAAACAATTTAGGAAAAAATATTAAAATCTAAAAGGATTCTGCTCTCAGAGTGTGTCACAATTGTCTTTAAATTCTCACTCCATTTTAAAGAAACCGAGACTGAAAACCAGAGAGGAGGCATATGGGTGTGGTTTATGCAGGAAAGATAACACAGGAGTCATATCCTGTGCTGGCCAATACCACACACAGGTGTTGTGCCTTCAACCACATGTGGCTGGTGATGACTGCATTAGGACAGGTATAGAACATTTCCAGCATCACAGAGAGTTCCACTGGACAGCACTGCAAGCAGGTGGCCCCGTGCACAGAAAAGTCCTTGCCTCCCCATTACAGACATCAGTTAACCAGCATGCACGTGTACATCGTATATATTTAACATATGCATTGTTTAATGGCATACCTTTTTTAACTGGCTAAGACTTTTGAGCAATCAATGGTTCGTCTCCCAATCTCACTGGAGAATAACATTCTACTGCGGTTATAAGTTGTTATGTGCAAAGTGAAACGAATAAATAATGATTCAGAAGACAAGGGAAAAGTTGGAGAATGAACAGTAGGTGGAGCCTCTGTTTTCTTTACAGAAGAAAATAAGTAAAGGACTTTTTATGTAGTTAGCACTAATTTTTAGGATGGACTTCACTGAGGATATGTGATTCAGTACTTTCCCCCATGATTCTGGAGGTGAAGGCGCTTGTAATACTATTAGTCAGTTGGCTAGCTGATTGGGTTAGTCTGCCTGTCCCGGACAGCCACGCCTGGTCTGTGGCCCAGCTAATCACTCCGGGAAGCCCTCTCAGAACTACCCAGCAGACTGTACTTTCTATGTCAGACTTACTCGTGTTTCTCTTTAACTTGTAATTTTCTTCCCCTACTGTAAGTTCCATGAGGGCAGGGACCATGACCGGTTTTGCTCACCACTGTATCCTTGGTACCTAGCACATAAAAGGACATCATTAAGTATTAGTTGAATGGAAGATTATACCAACAAAAAAGGTTGAAGAGCCTGGTGATCTCAGGTGCGTATCAAGGGGGGCTCATTCCTTCAAGGAATGAGAGGTTAGTTCCTCCACCCCCAGAGACAAGAGCATATTTCATTTACACTTACGTCTTGGCGCCCCACATGTCACCAGATTTTACAACTCATTTACAATAGTGTCTGGCTCATAAATAACCAGGCAAGTTAAGGCTAAAGAAAAAAAAAAAAAACAGTTGAAGAATTAATTGCTTGTTTTAAAAAACTCATTTCACAATGCATTTTCTTTTTTCTTATCAAAGAGGCAGGAAGCTCAATGTGTATGAATCTTTAACGTTACGTGTCCCCCTTTGAAATGAGGGCAAGTTCTTAAACGTCTCTGTTAAGCAATCTCTCCGTGAAAGTTTATGATGTGTTGGGAATAGAGTGTGCTCATTTAAGTGGGATGCACAGGGAAAAAAGAACACTGCAAAAGAAAAAAACAAACCTTAATTTTACTTAATCTCAAATCATGACTGATAATTACACAAGAAAGAATAAGGATCTTCAAAACTATAAGCAGTCTTTTATATTTCTATTGACAACTTGATTGTGTACCCTAGCAATCAGAAAGAGGTGTTAAAGTTCATTTTCAAGGACTTGAAATAAAAAGGCAAATAGCAAAGCGTATGCCAAAACAGGCCACTTGTGAGTAACTTCTTACCCCAGGACTCAATGCCTTTGTGAGAAATATCAATAAGGAAACTTCGTACATAAATAAGCTGAAGGAAATATCTTGATTTTTAGAACTGATAGGATTTCAAAACAGGAAAGTCTTCAAAGCAGATGCATTTTTTTTAAAAAAAGAATGAAATAGTTCTTCCCAAGGCAACATTCATACTCTAGAAATAGCTGAGCAATCTCCCTGTTGAACTTTCCCTTTGTTCTGAAAACTTTAATGATGACTTGGGTGCCATTTTCTCACCCTGTTCTTGAGTAGATGTGGTGCCCTGAGTTTCAGTCCCTAAATAAAAGTCTATATTTGTAAATTCTCCACCTTGAGAATGAAATATGCATCTAAATCACAAGAAGGAATGGTTATGGCAGCTTTGCATTATCCTAATTTGTGGAGACAAAGGAATCATTTAAGCACCAACTACATAGGATTCCTCTACAAAACCCTCGTCATTCCCTTATAGACTGACTCCTTTCTGGAATCTTGGGCCACCTGAAAGACTCAAAATTGTGTAAATGCAACACACTAGTTGTTGGAAACAGAATAGCTTCTTGTCTTCTCACTGTTGGGTTGTGAGCATTTATAAATGTGGCCACCTGAAAGCAGATGGGGAGTGGAAACAAAAATTGTAGTGTAGCAGTTGTGCCTTTTGGCTTCATGTAGGACTGAGCTCTTCTGTTCCAACACCTTTTCTTTCTTTTAAAAAAATCTTTTAAAAAATTGAAGTATAGTTGCTGTACAATATTATATAAGTTTCAGGTATACAGTATAGTGGTTCACAATTTTTAAAGGTTATGCCCCACTTAGAGTTATTATAAAATCCTGGCTATATTCCCTGTGTTGTACAGTATATCCTTGTAGCTTATTTTGCACCTAATAGTTTGTACCTCTTAATTCACCACCCCTATGTTGCCCCTCCCCTCTTCCCTCTCTCCACTGGTAACCACTAGTTTGTTCTCTATATCTGTGAGTCTGCTTCTTTTTTGTTATATTCACTAGTTTGTTGTATTCTTTAGATTCCACATATGTTATATCATATAGTGTTTTTCTTTCTCTGTCTGATTTATTTCACTTAGCATAATGCCATCTAAGTCCATCCATGTTTCTGCAAAGGCATTATTTCATTCTCTTTTATGGCTGTGTAATATTCCATTGTATATATGTGCCACATCTTTATCCATTCACCTGTTGATGGACACTTAGGTTGCTTCCATGTCTTGCCACGCCTTTTCTTGACCTTCTTCTCCATCTTGGCATTGACTTATTTCCTTAGACACAGCAGATGTGCAACTTCATCCCCCTTCCTGTTGGAGAAGAGCCTGTGCAGGTGTGTTGGAGTTTCTTCCAATGGCCATTCTTTTGCGTCCTCAAGGAGAATTACTTTGAGACCTTGGTCAAGGGGCATCATTCCTGAGGAGAGGAGTGATTATATGGTAACCTTGGTCCATCTCACAGGTTGCCTTCTCTAGGACTGCTTCCTTCTTCCTTTCCCTTGTTGTGTGGTTAACCATTCTCTTTTGTGTGCCTTCACTGTACTCCATGAGATTTCTGTCCCGGCACCCAGCACCTTTGGCTGCATTAACTGTCTACTTTCCTGATCCCCTCACCCTGACACATACTTGATTTTGAGCTTCCTGAGAAGAGTGAAAATAGCATTAAGAAATATCATTATTACTGCCATCATCATCTCTAACATTTATAGATTACTGACTATGTACCAAAGCCTGTGTTAAGTACCTTGTATCATTTTCTCATTTAACTTTTACCATACTTTTACAGAAGAGTAAATTGAGGCTCAGGAAGGGTGAGTAACTTGCACAAATTGGTAAGTGGCAGAGACAGGATTGGAGCACAGATATATCTGAACTGGGGACCTGTGTTCTTCATCATGATGCTCTGCTTCCTCATGATTTATTCATTCTTGGATCTCTAGTCACTAGTGAAGGTCATAGCTCACAGTAGTCCTTGGCCAACATTTATGAAATAGTTGAATGAATGAGAGTGTGGAGAATTGAATGGAGCAGGCCAGGAAACTGACTAAACAGAAGCAGGACTGCTCTTGGCCAAGTGTGGAAGGAGGCCAGTGTTTTCCTTGCCCTTATTAGGAGGGATGTCCCCTTCTTATATTCCACTGGACTACCTTAGGCTTCCCATTTTCCTTTCTAGCCAGGCTTATTTTTATAAAGGGTGGGATCAATTCATTGATGTGGTCAAGATGTGACCCTCCTTCCAGGAGCAATGGCATTGTAATGGGATATCAAATTTTAAAGGTGACCCTGAAAAAAACAACTTGGCCTTAGACATCCCTGTTAGAAACAAGTTTATAGGGAAGTTCGTGGGGTTTTACGACCTGCAAAGCTACTCAATTTAAATGTTAAACAGCCTAGTTCTTCCGAATTGTGCCTCACTTCAACTGCGTCGTCTTGACAAGAAGGGTTCCCTAGGGATTGGGCTGGGTATAAGCCCCCAAAAGAGTGAAAGCTGAAAAAGTTCATTCAATCGTCGGGAATTGCTAGCATACTAAAAATTGGATAAATTAACGTTCAACCAGATGTTTTGGTTCTGGCCAGCCAGACAAAGCCAATTTCTATATTTGAACTGCTTAGGAATCTTCTTCAGCGATTTCTTTTTCTTTCCTTCTTTTTCTTTTTTTTTTTCTTTTTTTGGCCGCACTGTGCAGCTTGCGGGATCTTAGTTTCTCGACCAGGGATCGAACCTGCGCCCTCGGCAGTGAAAGCGCGGAGTCCTAACCACTGGACCACCAGGGAATTCCCTCTTCAGGGATTTCTTGATAGATCGCTTCAGGGACAGCCAGGCTTCACTCAAGTCCATCACAGGAGTCCTAAGACGCAGCCAACACCTCATCCACATTGGTTTCTTTTGGCGATCTGAAGCTGTTGTGGTCTTTCATAGCACCAGGAGATAAAAGAACCAAATGACAAGTGAAAATCATGTTCAGTAGACCAGTGGTCGTCCACCTGGGTCATTTTGCCCCCACAGAATATTTGGCAATGTTGTGGCATGGTTTTGGTTATTACAGTTGTGGAGAGGTGCTAGTGGTGTTCCATAGTACTCTGACATGATGCTTTAAAGAAAAACAAAACTCACTCAGAAATTAAATGAGGAGGGAAATTAAATATGGAGGGAAGTGAATTTATTGACCATGTTTGTCTTGATATAGCTTGATAGGATCATGAGTCAGTGTGGCAGAAAGAAAAAAAATGCTGTTTAGTGAAAAAAAATGAGTGTCAAGTTTCCGTCTTTTAGGGAAAGAACAGCATGAATGTTAGAGATGAATGGCTCTTTGATGGATAAAATACTTCGATGGGGCTGTGTGGCTGAGAAAGGTGAGCCTCTGTCTTGCGTTTTTGCCAACTTCTAGGCAAAGCCTAGGTTTTTGAGGGTGAGAGGGCTCAACTGCTTCCACTAGAAAAGTAAGGATTTTGAGTGTTGATGGACAGCCCAAGAAAGAGGGTTTGAGGGACCCAGTACGTGAGAAGAGGGCCTCAGTAATATGGCAACAGGCAGCACCTTAGGGAAAATCATGGCAGTGAGAAATTCCCTGTGGAGGAGGAAATTGGGGACCTACGAAAAAAAATGACAGCATTTTAAATTGGGTGTTGAGTTTCTTTGGTTGTGAGGAAGTGATTTTGAAGAAACCTCTTTTGTTGTCCTTAAAAGCCTCAGTGAAAGTGAACCACACACAGTAGCCTTGGATAGTGTTGTTTGGAGAGAGAGGGGAAGAAGCAAGATGAGTGGTAATCAGAAGAAGCAGAACGAAGATGTGACCAGTAGAAATATGTTTTGTCCCATTCGCTCCTTCTCCCCATTCACACTGTCTCAGACACTAGAAAAGAAACAGGCCTTCTCATGACACTAAGATGGGGCCTTGCGCCATGTTGTTTGGATAATAAAAGAAAATGTGCCCTCAGCAAGCCAGACAGTACTGGGGGCATCTGGCTTACAGAAGTAAGTGAATGAGAAGAATTGTCAAGCAATGGTACAAAGTGGGCCCTGCCTTTTCACGAGTCTCCCTGGGCACGTGTGTCCTGCACAGGTATCTGTGGCTTTCTCAAGGTCACGTACAGCCTGAAGCTTTCCCAAGGGGCAGGCGTCTGATCCTTCTTGCCTGACCTGGCTACATGAAGGAGAGGAAGGGAGATGAGGTAGGAGATGGCTCGAAGATGGTAGAGCCTGGGGTTGCATGGGCTGGAGCCCAGGCTTTCTGCTGGCATCACTTGCTTCAGAAGATGGAGTTCTGGGAGCTCCCAGCTGCCAGCTGGGAACAAGCACAAGAAGCCGTTGGAAAGGCCGTTTGCCAAAGGTGAAAAGTTGGAGGTGCCAAGGCATTTGCTGCAGTCATTTTTCTTGCCCAATATTCATTCTCTTCCAGTAGTCAGGAGTACAAATGAATAGTCAGAGTGTCCAAATGACAATAATTCACCTTTCCCCCAATCCTACCAAGACTGTTTAAATGCAGCTGTAGGAACTGTAACGTTTGTGTATTATTGCCGCGGTCTCAGTCCCATAGATTTTTCTTTCTCCTGGAGTTTTGCTCACTAAATCAGCCCTAACACACTTTCATCTCTCTCTCTCTCTGTCTGTCTCTGTCTCTTGACTTTCTCCTAAATCTTGCCCCTAGATATTCACTTGGTTGCTTCCTCATCATTGCTTATGTCTTAGTTCAAATGTTACCTCTTTGGAGAGACCATCGTTGCCCCCTGCCAGCCAACCCTCCCCATTTAGTGTTCCTCCCCTGCCTCTCTGCCATTCTGTAGTTTTAGTTTTTTGTCTTTGTTTGTTTGTTTAGTAGTACTTATCACTTACTGCATTGGCTTGTTTAGCTCCTCCTTGGTTATTGCCTTTCTCCTTCTACTAGAATACAAACTCAATGAAGACCAGGGTCTCATCTGACATGTTCACCATTGTATCTGCATTACCCACACTGTGCCCTGCATGTAGTAGTAGGTTCTCAATAAATATTCATTTAGTAAATGGAGAAATGAATGAATAAGTGAAACTACTCTTTTTAATGAATAACTTTATGGTCTTGTCCCAGATCTCATTCTCCTCAATGTCCCTGTTGGTTTTCCACCACATGCAGAATTACTTTTTATCTTTCCATGCATGTGAGGCCCTACCTAATCAAGGGCTGGTCTACTTACCTTTCTATCTCCTACCACTCTTTGCCTTGCTCCAATCATGCTATCTTTTCTTTATTTGAACATGCTAAGCTTCTTCTTTTTTTTTTTCATGCATTTAACTTTTACTCATACAGGAAACACAGAGAGCAGTTACAAACCAAAAATAAAATGCTATTTGTATTTACTTATGTAGTTACCTTTACTGGAATTCTTTATTTCTTCATATGGCTTTGGGTTACTGTCTAGTGTACGTTCATTTTAGTCTGAAGAATCCCTTTAGCATTTCTTGTAGGGCAGATCTACTAGCGATGAACTCCATCAGCTTTTATTATCTGAGAATGTGCTAAGCTTATTCTTTTTTTTTTTTAATTAATTAATTTATTTATTTTTGGCTGTGTTGGGTCTTCGTTTCTGTGCGAGGGCTGTCTCTAGTTGCGGCAAGCGGGGGCCACTCTTCATCGCGGTGCGTGGGCCTCTCACTATCGCGGCCTCTCTTGTTGCGGAGCACAGGCTCCAGACGCGCAGGCTCAGTAGTTGTGGCTCACGGGCCCAGTTGCTCCGCGGCATGTGGGATCCTCCCAGACCAGGGCTCGAACCCGTGTCCCCTGCATTGGCAGGCAGATTCTCAACCACTGCACCACCAGGGAAGCCCTAAGCTTATTCTTGAGAGTCAAGAGCACAGGCTCAGGACTCAGCTGCATCTGGGTTGGAACCCCAGCTCTGCTTGTTGCTAGCTGTGTGATGCTGGGCAAATTCTCCCCTTTGTCTAACCCTCATTTCCCTCACTTATAAAGTGCAAGTAATGATAGCACCTACCTGATATGTGGTCACTACATGGGGCCGCATACTCAGAGAATTAATGAAGTCTCAGTGAATGTTAACTCTTGTGGACACAGCATGGATTGGGTCAGGGTTGCAGACTTCAGTTTGCAAGGCTTTTTCAGGAAAATAAAAAGTTGGTGATAGGTGTGGCTGTGTTCTCTAGTGGGAAGAGTGTGGAGCAAGGATGTGGAGGATCAAAGGTTGCGTGTTGCATCTACAGCGAGATGGAAAAGCCTCAGAGAGAAGGCATCAGAAAGGGTGGGAAGCAGATCAGGGCAGCTGTTTGGGAAGCTGGGAGAAGTGGGGTGGCTGCAGAAAATGAGGTCAGAGATGTGAGATGGTGGTAGAGTCTGAAGGCCGTGGAGTATCATCCAGGACATGCTGGAATGTCATCCCCAGGGCTTGGGATGTCCTTTGTCCTTAAGTCTCTAGGGTCTTGGATCCTTAGTGGATTGAACAGTGTCCTCCCAAAATTCACGTCCACCTCAGAATGTGACTTTGTATGTAAATAAGAGTCCTGGCAGATGTAATTAAGGTAAGGATCAAGCCGAGGCCATGCTGGATTAGGGTGAGGCCTAAATCCAACTAGTGTCTCTATTAGAGACAGAAAAGGACACATAGAGTCACAGGGAGGAAGGCCACGTGAAGACGGAGGCAGAGATTTGAATGATGTGACCACAAGCAAAGGAACACCAGGAGCCACCAGAAGCTGAAAGAGGCAAGGAAGGAACCTCCCCTAGAGCCTTTGGAGAGAATGTGGTCCTGGGAACATCTTGATTTTGGACCTCTGGCCTCCAGAACTCTGAGAGAGCACTTTCTGTCGTTTTAAGCCAGCAAGCTTTTAGTCATTTGTTATGACCGCTTTAGGAAACTAATCCAGTCTTTTAGAGAATTTGATAAAACCTATGGATCTTTTCTCCAGAAGAAGACACGTATGCACACACACGTACAATTTTGCTTTCAGTTTAATGGATGTTCTGAAGTGCACCCATGGGTGCCAAGTTTAATGGGGCACCATTAACCCAATTGGGTATGAGTTTCAGAACAGTAATCACGGAAGCAATATTGAGATGAAAAGGAACTAAGGGAGATTTTAAATACTAAAGACTTATAGTGCAATCACTTCCCTTTTCACACTTTTGCAAAATATAGCATTATTTTCATCTGGAAAATTTTAAGTACAAAAGTAAATCAATAAGGTTGCTTATCATGTGTCCCAAAGCAGGATTTTTATTAAACGAAAAGGAGCAATGATTTTAATTTCTGCAGTGTGCTCGAAAATGATGGTACTGTTGTGAAGAGGAAAAACACCCAAGTGTAAATACTGTTTTGTCTCAATTCACTGGAATTAGGTGGAGAGGTGAGGGAGATGTGAGTGGAATAGTTGAATTTTCTGATTTCTGAGGCCAAAGGTGAGGCTGTGCTGAAAGTTCAATACCTGAGTCGAGGCAGGTGCCTGATGAAGTTGGAGGCCGTGACCAAGCAGCGCTGGCAAGAGGCAGGAGAGCAATGATGTCTTGGAGCCGTGGAGAAGGGGCAGCACACTGAGTGGTGCTCTCTCTTTGTATCCCAGCTCTCTGGAAGTGACCACTCTGCCTTTACAAATTTGGGTGAAGAGAAAGATTATACTTCTTGGAAGATTCTTTATATATTGGGGAAATAGCTTTACTCCACATGCTGGAATATATTTTCTAAATATGAATGGTGTGTTTTTACGGCCATTGTGTGATCATGGAGAGAGGAAGAGCAATAGGTTCAAATTCAAATTTTGCCTTGTGTGTCTTGGGACAAGTCACATATCTAAGCCTCAGTTTCCCTATTAGAATAAAACAAGTTATTGTTAGGTTAAATGAGGCAATATCTGCCTGGTGTACATTGTCTGTGGACTACTCAGTAGCCTTCCCCACCCATACATTTTATATATATATATATATATATATTTTTTGCTAACAGCATCCCAATTTATTTCAGGATAATAGAACCCTATCTCAGGGAATTCCCAGTCAGGACATGGTGCTTTCACTGCCATGGCCCTGGTTCAATCTGTGATTGGGGAACTAAGATCCTGCAAGCCACATGGCACAGTCAAAAAAAAAAAAAAAAAAAAGGAACCCTATCTCAGCCCAGGGGCCTGTGACCTAGATATGGATAAGCAGATGAAAGGGGAAGTTTCCCAAAGAAGGCCAAGCTTCCAAATAAAAAGTCTCACGGGGATAAAATCTTTGTCCCTTCTTCTTCATTTTGCTTTGAACATTGGATGTGATGTCTGGGGCTGCAGCAGCCATCTTGTAACCACCAGGATATAGGCAGTTTGTGAATGATGGCAGAACAGAATGAGAAAGAGCCCAGATCTCTGACAGTATCACTGAGAAATTGAACCACAGGCAGCAACCACTAACTTCTAGGCTTTTTGTTAGAAAAGTTAAATAAATTCCTGTTTTCTATTGCAGATGAATGGAATCCTAACTGTGAATCCTGAATGTGAAACAGTATGTTCTCATCCCAGTACTTGGCAATAGTGAGTGTCAATAAATGCCAAGAACTTTCCCTTCCCTCCTTTCTTCTGGTTTGGTTTAAGTTGTGCTTTTCCTGTGTCATTTCCCAAGGACCCCATTTCTTTCTTTTGCACATACCTTCATTACACGTTTAATTTTATTCAATAATATCTTATTTGACCGAATGTCACCTATCCACCAAACCTACCTTTCTTCAACATAGTTAAGAATCCAGGGGAAAAAAAACAATTAGTGGCGATTGTGCAGGAAATTAGATGCGAAAAACTTCATTCTCTAAAGGTAGTATGAATCTAAAAGCAGAATCTAAGCAGAGAACCTCACATCTTACTTGTAGCTTATATATTTTTACTTTGGATTCAATTTTTATCAAAACTTGGCTAAATGGTTGGAAGCCTGCTCAAAGCAAAAAAGTGATGATAGCATGGGAGGAGACCAAAAAAACTATAAAAAGAAAAAGTATGAAGTCAGCATTGTAGCAGCTCTAAGTCATTGCATGTAGCTGCAGTCACCCTGTACGCTTGAAAATCCCCAGGGGGATCTCTATATCACAGCATAGTGCAAAAGCTGACATCCCTAATTATCCAGAGACATATAGAAAAGGTTAATCTATGTTCCGTATATTCTGCCCAAGGCACAGAAATGTTTTAGCTTCTTCTGAAAGATTTCCATTAAAAAAAAAATCTTTTGCTTGAAAACAGTAAGCTTCCCCTATCTGACACATTTCACTTTAAATATTTGGATATACATGTTATCTTGTTACCTAGACATTTTACAGCTTTAGAGATTATCATCCTAAATTCTTCATTTATATCTCTGCTCACACTTCCTACAGAGATAAACCATGAGAGACAGGCAATAAAGTCCTATTGATTTGACTTACCTTTACATGTAGAAGCTGTTGGGTATCATAGCTTCATTTAATCTTTCAGCTTTTGAGAGTTTGTGTCACACTTAGAAGAATTCAAGTGACACCAGTTATGGTTGGGTGGGTGATCTCAGGGTCTCAGGGGCCTTCAGAATGCCTTGTCTATGAGAGAAAAAGCACACTCTTCAAAGCCCCATGTTACAAAGTGTGAACTGGCTAGATAAGGGCTAGTGCTGCTGTAGTCTTGGCATGGAAGGAGGTGATGGGTTTTCGGTTTGGGTCTCAACCATTCGTGCCCTTCGGTTAACAGGAAGAACATAGACCCTCCTTCACTCCATCATTAGAATAAGATGGTGAGAGAACAGAACAGGCAAAGCGGACACAGATATAGAACAAAATTCAGGTGAGAAAACTGCAGCACCACTCAGTCTGGATAAAGACTTAGGGACCCCAGCATGGGAAATGTGGAGCCTCAAACTCGGGAAGAAGATCAGACCAGACCAGCGCAGAACATGTTTCTTCATTTCTCTTGGCTGTCCTGGTTAAGGGAATTCACACTTTGCTTTGGAAGGACAGACAGTCAATTCAGGAACCCTGGATATACTTCCTAGTACCTTGTTTCTAGTGATGGGGGGGATTAATGATGCTGTTCTCATGACAGACCTTGCCATCATTCATTCTCAAAACGTTGTCAACTTAAGAAAACACTAAGTTAAACAACGCTGGGTCTTATTCATTATAGATACTTGGACTGAGTGGACCCAAGGTTATGACTTACAGAGTAGACAGAAATGAGGTGTACAATACTTAACATCAAGCATTCTTCTTTTTTTTTTTAACATCTTTATTAGAGTATAATTGCTTTACAATGGTGTGTTAGTTTCTGCTTTATAACAAAGTGAATCAGTTATACATATACATATGTTCCCATATCTCTTCCCTCTTATGTCTCCCTCCCTCCCACCCTCCCTATCCCACCCCTCTAGGTGGTCACAAAGCATGGAGCTGATCTTCCTGTGCTATGCGGTTGCTTCCCACTAGCTATCTATTTTACATTTGGTAGTGTATATATGTCCATGCCACTCTCTCACTTTGTCACATCTTACCCTTCCCCCTCCCCATATCCTCAAGTCCATTCTCTAGTAGGTCTGTGTCTTTATTCCCGTCTTGCCACTAGGTTCTTCATGACCTTTTTTTTTTTTTTCCTTAGATTCCATATATATGTATTAGCACACTGTATTTGTTTTTCTCTTTCTGACTTACTTCACTCTGTATGACAGACTCTAGGTCCATCCACCTCACTACAAATAACTGTTTCGTTTCTTTTTATGGCTGAGTAATATTCCATTGTATATACGTGCCACATCTTCTTTATCCATTCATCCGACGATGGACACTTAGGTTGCTTCCATGTCCTGGCTGTTGTAAATAGTGCTGCAGTGAACATTGAGGTATATGTATTTTTTTGAATTATGGTTTTCTCAGGGTATATGCCCAGTCGTGGGATTGCTGGGTTGTATGGTAGTTCTATTTTTAGTTTTTTAAGGAACCTCCATACTGTTCTCCATAGTGGCTGTATCAATTTACATTCCCACCAACAGTGCAAGAGTGTTCCCTTTTTTCCACACCCTCTCCAGCATTTATTGTTTCTAGATTTTTTGATGATGGCCATTCTGACTGGTGTGAGGTGATATCTCATTGTAGTTTTGCTTTGCATTTCTCTAATGATTAATGATGTTGAGCATTCTTTCATGTGTTTGTTGGCAATCTGTTTATCTTCTTTGGAGAAATGTCTATTTAGGTCTTCTGCCCATTTTTGGATTGGGTTGTTTGTTTTTTTGTTATTGAGCTGCATGAACTGCTTAAAAATATGGAACGCTTCACAAATTTGTGTGTCATCCTTGCACAGGGGCCATGCTAATCTTCTCTGTATCGTTCCAATTTTAGTATATGTGCTGCCGAAGCGAGCACAACGTCAAGCGTTCTTCATCTAGGTGTCCATGTATTTATATTCAAGAGAAATGACAAGTCACTGGAAAAACGTACAAAGTTCTGTGTCTCGCTGTATGTGAGCATTTTCAAGGTCAGCCAATCAATAGCCTTCCATATATTCTCAGAGATCTGTCACCCTAATGGGGTTTAAGCACCACAGCTTTTTAGAATACTCTCAAAAAATTTATTATTTTTCTAATACATAAATAATACATTGTTGAAGTTTTAGAAAATGCATATGAACCAAAGAAAAAAAATACACCAAAAATCACTTATTTAGTTATTCCTCCAGTTTTAGATGTTAAAAAATTATGTATGGATATAAATATGTACACACAACTGAAATATACATATATACATATTATTTATACTATATATTCTTAGACTACAATAATTGGATATAACCAAACTTTTAAATTAATTTTTATTGGAGTATAGTTGCTTTACAATGTTGTGTTAGTTTCTGCTGTACAGCAAAGTGAATCAGTTATATATATACATATATCCCTCTTTTTTGGATTCCCTTCCCATTTAGGTCACCACAGAGCATTGAGTAGAGTTCAACCAAATTTTTTTTTTTTTTTGCTTGAGTTGGGTCTTTGTTGCTGCGCACGGGGGCTACTCTTTGTTGCGGTGCGCAGGCCTCTCATTGCCGTGGCTTCTCTTTTTGCCGTGGCTTCTCTTTTTGCCGAGCACTGGCTCTAGACACGCGGGCTTCAGTAGTTGTGGCTCGTGGGCTCAGTAGTTGTGGCGCATGGGCTTAGTTGCTCCGCAACATGTGAGATCTTCCCGGACCCCGGATCGAACCCGTGTCCCCTGAATTGGCAGGTGATTCCTAACCACTGTGCCACCAGGAAAATCCCTAACCAAATATTTTTAAGTTGTGTTTTGCCTTTTTAAGTCATATATGTCTTTTCTTATAAATATACATTTACATAACCATCCTCAATGACTGTATGGAATTCCATTGTATAAATGTATCATAAATTTATTTAACCATTTAAGATTTTAAAAGATATTTCCGTATTATAAATGATAATGATATGTATCTATATTTTTGCCCATTTATCCAATTATTTTTCAGGATAAGCTCCAGGAAGTAGACTTTCTGAGTCACTTTTTAAATCTTCTAATATTTTGCCCAATTACTTTACAAAAAATTTACACTCTTAAGAGCAGTATAAGAGAGTGCCTCTCTCCCTATTCCTTTGCCAACATTGGGCATGATCATACTTTTTATCTGTTAATAAGATTGTTAAAAAAGGAACCTCAATATTTATTAGCATTTATTTGGTGATAGTGAGGTTAAATATATTTTAACATTTTCTGTGGTTATTTATATCCTTTCTTTTAAGAATGAACTTTTTAAAAATATCCTTGGCCCCTTAAAACATTACTTTTTAAAAAAATACTTTATTTTATTTATTTCTTTTCTTTTTTTTTTTGGCTGTGTTGGGTCTTCGTTGCAGCGCGTGGGCTTCTCTCTAGTTGTGGTGTGCAAGTTTTCTCTCTCTAGTTGTGGCACGCTGGCTCCAAGCACGTGGGCTCTGTAGTTTGCCGCACGCGGGCTCTCTTGTTGAGGCGTGGGAGCTCAGTATTTGTGGCGCATGGGCTTAGTTGCCCCGTGGCATGTGGGATCTTAGTTCCCCAACCAGAGATGGAACCCGCGTCGCCTGCATTGGGAGGCAGATTCTTTACCACTGGACGACCAGGGAAGTTCCAATGTTACTTTTTTCCACTCGTAAGAACTTTTTCATATGAATCCTTTGACATATGTGTTGTACATAAATTTTCCCAGTGTGTTGTTGGCTGAATATTTTGTAGAAAAGAAATTTTAACCTGTTATGTAGCCAAAGCTTTAAATTGTTTCATTTAAGTAATGTCCCTCCATGTTACATTTAAATAGACATAAGATTATATAAACATTCATTCATATTTTCCTCTAGAGACTTCATAGTTTCTTTTTTACATTTCATCTTTCTATTTCTATACCACCCAGATTTTCTTTAGGTTGTTCATGGTAACGAATGATCCCTAAATTTTAATGGCTTGTAATCATACATATTTATTTCTCGCTCACTTTGCATATTGGCTGTAGGCTAGCTTTGGTACTGGTCTAGGTGTGCTTCATTCTGGGACCCCACCTGAAGGAGCAGTCTCTATCTCCTGCCAGAGGGACAAAGAGCCATGGTGGAACCACGCAATGGCACATTGAACTTCTACTAGGATGTGGCATATTCACGGACCAAATCAAGTCACGTGGCCAAGTCTATGCCATGGGACATGGAAGTATAATCTCATAGGAAGGGCAGTCGACAATTCAGAACTAAGTATAACTTACCATATGTTTATTGTAGGGTCTAACTTTTAATTTTTCTAAGTACTTAACCAGTTGTTTCAATACAATTTATTAATAGTCTTATTTTCCATGCCGCTCTGTGATGCTACTTTTATCACATGCCACTTTCTTTTAGATCCTTCTTTTAGTTCCTGGACATTCTGTTGGGTTGTACTTTTAAAGTCACCTAGGGAAAGATTCATTTTATTTCCCTTTATTTAATAAATGTCTTGAGTATTCTCTGTGTTTATTATTCTAGTTGAATTTTTGAAAACCTGTACCATTTATTTTCAAAAAAAAGTCCTATTGAAATAATGGTTGGATTGCATTATATGTTTGGATTAATTTGGAGGAGAACTAATTTGTTTGCAATATTAAGTCTTCTCATCCTTGAACATAGTATGTTAGTTTATTTGTCCAAACTATGTTTTACGTTTTCTTAGAGTTTTGTAGATATGGCAAAGTGTGTCTTAAACTTAAAATTTATTTCAAGAAATTTTATAGTTTTTGATACTTTTATGAAATAATTCCCCCCCATGATATTTTATAAATGATTGTAACTAGTATATTGGAAAGCTATTATCTTGGTTTATATTTATTTTCTAATAAAATTAGAACTCTGAACTCATTTATTTATTTAATAGTTTTTAGTTAATTCTCTTTGGTTTTTGAAACCAAATAGTTATATATGTTTTTTTTTCTGAAATTTACATATTATTTATTTTTCTAACTTACTGCACTGACCAAAAGTTCCAAGACAATACTGAATAATAGTGGTTATTTCAGGAATCATTTTCTTACTACTGATTTTAGGAGAGGAAATCTTATTGATGTTTATGAACTATTCTTCTAACTCTACTGTTAGGATTGTTTAACCAGACATGTAGTTGGATTTTATCGAAGTGTTTTCTTTTTATACTTAAAGATCCTCACAGAGTTTTTATCTTTGGATCTATCACCATGGTGAATCAGATTGATGATTTCATATATATATATTTATTTATTTATTTTTGGCTGCGTTGGGTCTTCGTTGCTGCACGTGGGCTTTCTCTAGTTGCGGCGAGCAGGGGCTACTCTTCATTGCGGTGCGCGGGCTTCTCATTGCAGTGGCTTCTCTCATTGTGGAGCATGGGCTCTAGGCGTGCGGGCTTCAGTAGTTGCGGCACGCGGGCTCAGTAGTTGTGGCTCACGGGCTCTAGAGCACAGGCTCAGTAGTTGTGGCACACGAGTTTAGTTGCTCTGCGGCATGTGGGATCTTCCCGGACCAGGGATCGAATCCGTGTCCCCTGCATTGGCAGGCAAATTCTCAACCACTGCGCCAGCGGGGAAGCCCGATGATTTCATATATTGAGCTATCCTGTACGTCTGGAAATAATGCTCACTGGACACGGTGTGATATTCTTGACTATATAATTTTATTTATCTTGTTATAATTTTTAAAATGACTTTTGCTTCCATATTTAATATTGTAATATCTTTAAATTTCCTTTTTGGGGGTATTTTTGTTAGATTTTTTATGGTGTCAGAGTTATACTGATTTTAAAAAATTAATTAGAGTGTCTTCCTCTTTTTCTAAATTTCAGAACAGTTTCAAGAGTATAGGTACTTTCATAAAAGAACCTCACCTGTAATACTCTCTGGTCCTAAAACATGTTGGGGAAAGCATTTTTAAAAAAAATTTCTTACATAATCATTTGTGTTTTTGACATTTGTACTTCTCAAGTCAATTTTAGTGATTTATAATTTCCAACACATTTTACCACTTAGTTAAGATTTTAAGGTTAATTGACATAGCATGCACAGCAAAGGAAACTATCAATGAGATGAAAAGGCCACCCACTGAATGGGAGAAGATCTTTGCAAACTCTGTGTCTCATAAGGGGTTAATATTAAAATATACAAAGATGTTATACAATTCAACATCCAAAAACAAACCACCCAATTATAAAATGGTCAGAAGACCTGCAATGACATTTTTTGAAAGAAGACATACAGATGACCAACAGAAACATCAAAAGATGTCACCATCACTAATCATCAGGGAAATGCAAATCAAAGCCACAATGAATATCACCTCATACCTGTCAGAAAAGCTATTATCAAAAAGACAATAAATAACAAGATTTGGTGAGGATACAGAGAAAAGGGAACTCTAGCACACGGTTCATGGGAAGGTAAATTGGTGCAACCACTATGGAAAACAGTATGAAGATTCCTCAAAAAATTAAAAATAGAATTATTATATGATCCAGCAATTTGACTTCTGGGTATTTTTCCAAAGAAAACAGAAACACTAATTTGAAAAGATATAGGCACCTGTATGTTCATTGCAGCAGTATTTACAATAGCCAAGATATAGAAGCAACCTAAGTCCATCAATAGATGTGGTATATACACACAATGGAATATTACTCAGCCATAAAAATAATGAAATTCTGCCATTTGCAATAACATGGATGGACCTGGAGGGTGTCATGCTCAGTGAAATAAGTCAGACAGAGAAAGACAAGTACCATATGATTTCACTTATATGTGGAAGCTAAAAAACAAAACAAATGAACAAACATAACAGAACAGACTCATGGATACAGAGAACAAATATGTGGTTACCAGAGGGGAGGGAGTGGGGGAGAATGAGTGAAATAAGTGAAGGAGATTTAGAGGTACAAATTATCAGTTAGAAAAAAAAATGAGTCACGAGGCTGAAATGCACAGCATGGGGAATATAACCAATGATATTGTAATAGCTTTGTATGGTGACATATGGTAACTACACTTACCATGGTGACCATTTTACAATGTATAGAAATATTGAATCCCTGCGCTGTGCACCTGGAACTAATGTAGTGATGTAGGTCAGTTATACCCCAATTAAAAAAATATGTAGACACTGGGAGGAAATGAATCAAAATGATAATGATGGTTATCTCTGGGGGGTGGGGATTATGAGTGATTGCTAATTTTTACTTTATGCTTTTATGTATTTCTAATTGTCTTCAATGAAACTGTATTGCTTGTAAAATTAGAAAGAAAACAATAAATGTCATTAAAAATGAAAAAAATTTAATTGACATAGCATCTAAGGTATCTTGTACCATTTAAAATATTTCAGAAGCTGTAAATTTAAAATAACTTGGAAACTTTGATTTACAAGATTTCTTAGATGGGAACAAAGCCAGAGGAAAGTTGTCAACTCTGTCTGCTACCAACAGATGGCGATAGCAGTCACTTTATATTGTAAATTTCGTTTTAAGAACAAATGGACTTTGAAAGTCTTACAGGGGCAGGACAGTAATAAAGACACGGAGGTAGAGAATGGACTTGAGGACACGGGGAGGGGGAAGGGTAAGCTGGGACGAAGTGAGAGAGTAGTATGGACTTATATATACTACCAAATGTAAAATAGATAGCTAGTGGGAAGCAGCCGCAGAGCACAGGGAGATCAGCTCGGTGCTTTGTGACCACCTAGAGGGGTGGGATAGGGAGGGTGGGAGGGAGACGCAAGAGCGAGGAGATATATGTAATGTATAGCTGATTCACTTTGTTATACAGCAGAAATTAACACACCATTGTAAAGCAATTATACTCCAATAAAGATGTTTAAAAAAAAAAAAGTCTTCCAGAACCTGATCTCTTCTGGAGACCTTTTTGCCATTCCTAACTTTATGTAATTGTGCCCTGTTTACTCCCTTTTTCCTCTGCTTCCCTCATTTCTTTCTTTCTCATTTCACTCCTCTCTCCCTCCCTCTTTCCTTTCCTTTCCTTCCTCCCTCCCTCCCTCCCTTCCTTCCTTCCTTTGCTTAGACTTGGAATGTGTTGTTCTTTTCAAAGAATCAGAGTTTAGATTAATTTTTTGACCGCCATTTGTATCTTTAACTCCTTGTTTTTAGATTCCATACCTTTTCCCAGTTTTTTTTGAAGTTAAGTGCTTAGTTTATTTATTTTCAATATTACTTAATAATGAAAGCATTTAACTCCATAAATTCCACCACTGATTAACACCTTGACTCTATTTCATTAGTTTTTTTTTCATTCGATTAGTTTTGATATCATCTATTTTCATTGTGATTAACTTCTAAATAAGCTGTCATTGCAATTTTGACATCTTCTCACACATAATTATGTAGGATAGTTTGTTTTACATTCCAAGAAGGGGAGACTTCAATATCTAACTCCCTACGGTTATGAAGTTGTATAGGGTAGCAAAATTGTCACAACATGAAATGTTCACTGATGAATTAAGCATTTATAAAATCGATCTCATCTTAAAGGTCCTTTCACCGGTAAGACCAGGGTCTTTACCTGGACATATGGTTGATCATGGTCATTTAGTTGATTGTTGGATGTTTTCCTGACAAAACAAAGCAAACACATTATATTTGATCAAAAAGAGAGCCTGCAGAATTTTTAAGGTTGAAGGTGATGTTGGAGAACTGCTGGAATCACCCAAATTTCTTTGACAAATGAGGATCTGGCAGAATGCAAGTGAAAGAAGAGGAAAATCACAAGATGATGGCGTATAGTGTCAGGGGAGAAATATCTAAAGAGAAAAGCATTGAAAGGACCCTTGGGAAACTGATAAAAGCTTTGATTTTTTTTTCAGCAAAATTTTTCTTTCTATTATTCAAACATGAGGGGTGTTGTATCATGAGATCACAAATTTGTCAGAATATGCCAAAATCAATATTTTTTGTTCTTTAATTTCATTAAATATGTAATAAAATAAATTTACCTTGATAATTTTTCGTTTCATTTTTCGAGATAAAATTCCACTCCAACTTTTCTTCAGTGCTTCTTGTGAAGTTTTGAACTTCCTTTTAAGGAGATTTACTTTGAAAGGATTAGTCTCAGGATCAATTATCCTCAAGGAATGTCTGTTATTAAGAAATAATTGTACTGAATTTGTGCATTTTATTATTATATGTTTTATGTTTATAAATTTTCCATAATTTCCAGGAAAATGTACTCGCTCCTCACCTCATTTTAAAAGTTAAGCTTACTCATTTTATGAGTTAAATTCTTTATATTTTGTTTATTTTTTGTCTAATTTATCTTCCAAAAACAATAATGGTATGTTGACATTTCACAAAATTACAGTGTTTGTGTCAGTTTTTCTTTGTATTTCTAAGAGGTTTTTTTTCTTTATATACTTAAATGAAATATTTGTAAGCAACAGAACCACTCAAGAAAGTTACACACTTATTTAAAATTTTAGTAGTAGCTAACATTAAATGTTTCATGCATTTTTTTGTTCCTAAAAGGCTGTGGGAATTGATAAGTATTTGCTGAATATTGCACCCTATCTTCATTTTGAATTATATCCCTTGTTACCATAAAAGGTTCCCTTTTGGCACAGTTAGTGTTTTTTCCTAGATTTATTTTTCATCTAATATTCATTTTTCATTTATACCACATCTTCTTGTAGTCTTTTATTTTTTAAACACGTTATATCACTTTTATTTTATATTTATATTTTGTGAAAAACATACAGTTGACCCTTGAAAAATGTCTGTTTGAACTGCGGGGATCCTCTTATAGGTGGATTTTTTACAATAGTAAAAACTATGGTACTACAGGATCCCTTGTTGGTTGAATCCAAGGATGCACTATCTCGGATGCAGAGGCCTTGTGGATTCATAGAAACGATGGATATAGAAGACCAACTTTAAGTCACACGGAGATTTTCCACTGTGTGCAGAAGGTGGGCACCCCTAGCCCCTGCATTGTTCAAGGGTCATCTGTAGTTTTTGGCTTAACATGTTTTTGTAGCCTAATTTAAGAGTCTTTGCCTCTCTTTTGGGCATTTATCCCATTTACTTTTGTCATTATAGTAAATATTACCCCTGTCATCTTCACTCATGTTTCCTGTTTTTTATTCTTCCGTGGTATCTCTATTTTTTGTCTTATGCTCTATGGACTATATCGACTTTGCTTTTATATTTGTCTGTGTTTAGAGGCTAATGTAACATGTAAATTCTCGTAGAGGTTATCTTTAGTGTTTCAGATTTGTTCTGTGATTTTTTTTCTAATTGCAGGGTCAGGAGCAAAGGGGTATCTTTGGACTCCCCAACCCACCATCTCCCATTTGAGGCAAAGTATTTAATACAGTTTACTTCCCCCTTCTTCACAGGCTTTAAGTACCTGATATTATTACATTGTTATTTTTACATTCACTTTCAGTTTTAAAAGTAGATTTAAAACAGTTACTTAGACCTCACTATTTTGACAAATCTCAGTGTTTATTGCTGGTCTCTTTATGATAGTTCCATTCCTGAGGCTTTTTAAATTGGAATATATAATTAGGTAATTTTTTTTTAATAGATTTATTTTATTTATTTATTTATTGGCTGCGTTGCGTCTTCCGTGGCTGTGCGCGGGCTTTCTCTAGTTGCCGAGGGCTTCTCATTGCGGTGGCTTCTCTTGTTGCGGAGCACAGGCTCCAGGCACGCAGGCTTCAGTATTTGTGGCACACGGGCTCAGTAGTTGTGGCGCACGGGCTTAGTTGCTCTGCGGCATGTGGGATCTTCCCGGACCAGGGCTGGAACCCGTGCCCCCTGCATTGGCAGGTGGATGCTTAAGCACTGCGCCACCAGGGAAGCCCTAGGTAATTTTTTTTCAACAAAAAAAGCATATTTTCCGAGTTCATGTTCATATGAGAATGTTATTGTGTTGTCTTTACATATAAATGACTACTTTCTTGGTATAAAATGCTTAACATTTAAAATTTCTATAAAGTGGTAAGTCTTTAGTCCATCACTGTTTTCTTCCTTTACAGCTTCAGATCTTGCTTCTGTTCTGTTTTTCCTCTTCTTTAGTAGCACTTAAAAAAAATTATATCTTTGTTCTCCATCCTCCATCTTCCATGATTATCATATTTTCTCTCTTCATATCAATCTCTTTGTCCTTGTATTCTAAATTCTGGGAGGTATTCTTAAGTTTGCTGTCCACATCATGTACTGTCATTTATTGTCTGTAAATGTTGATTTTAATTCTACTACAACATTTTAAATTTCCTTGAAATCTTTTGTGTCACTCATTTCCCTTTTTATTTTTTTCTTTTGCCTATTAATCTTTATCTTTTCTTAGGATACTCTGATCATTATTTATAGAACCTATTTTTTTGTTTTTTTGTCCTTTGAGAATCCCAACCGGAAAACTTTCAGTTTTCTTCTGAATTTTGGAGTAGCTCATCTTCAGAGGCAAGTTCTTCCCTGGATCCCTCCTCTTTCCAGGTTTCTTGTTGTTTAGGTGTGCCTTTTCCTCAGATGAATTCACTATTTTCCCTCTTACTTTGTGATAAGGTAGAGTGAAATTACAGCCTTATGGACATCTATATGTTCAGGAAAATGTAATATTTCACTCTTAATGAAAAGAAAAATATTCATCCTCTTAGTGTGTATTTTTAGCTATGCTGTTAATTGAAATCAATATAATAAAGTTTTTCTCCAGAAAAAATCTTGTCTTTAATGGCCTCCTTCAGAGCCCTGCAGAGACAATTTCTGAAAATGCTTTTATTGTATTTTGTTACAGAACTTTGCTTTAAAAAATAAACTTTATTTCTTAGAATAGTTTTATATTCACAGAAAAATTGCAGAGATAGTACAGAGAGTTCTTATATACTTCTCACCTAGTTTCCCCTATTATTAACACTTTACATTGGTATGGTACATTTATGACAATTAGCAACTAATGCTGATACATTACTATTAACTAAAGGCCATACTTTATTTACATGACTTTAATTTTTACTAATACCATTGTTTTCTGTTCCAAGATCCCATCCAAGTTACCACATTACATTTAGTCATCATATCTCCTTAGACTCTTCTTGGTTGTGACGGTTTCTCAGACTTTCCTTGTTTTTGATGAGCTTTTGAGGAGTACTGGTTGGATATTTTGTAGAATGTCCCTCTGTTGGGATTTGCCTGATAACTTCCTCTTGATTAGAAAGGGGTCTTTGGTTTTTGAGAAGAAGATTACAGGAGTAGAGTGCCATTTTCGTCACATCATATCAAGGGTACATACTATCAGCACAACTTATCACTATTTGACCTTGGTCTTGATCACCTGGCTGAGGTTTTGTTTGTCAGGTTCCTCCACTCTAAAATTAGTCTCCCCCACCCCTTTCCATACTGTGCTGTTTGGAAGGAATTCACTATATGCAGCTCACACCTAAGGAGTGGGGAGCTATGCTCCACCTCCTCGAGTGTGGAGTATCTACATAAATTATTTGGAATTCTTCTGCACAGGAAAATTTGTCTCTTCTAACCCATTTATTTATTTATTCAATCATTCATTTATATTAGTATTTGACTCATGAATATTTATTTTATACTTTGGATATAATCCAATACTACTAAATTTATTTTGTTACTCAAATTGTTCCAGCTTTGGCTATTGGAAGCTTTTTCAGTTGGCTTCTTTGACATAACTCCCATCACTGTGGGCTTATTTATTCATTTTGAGTACTTCTTTATTTTCTGTTACTATAAGATATTCTAGGTTCATTTTGTATATTTTCTGCCTTAGTCCTAGAATCAGCCATTTCTCTAAAAAGCCCTGGTTCTTTTTACTGGATAATGAATAATTCTAGCTACCTCCCATTACTTCTCTGTAAACTCCCACTACTGAACCTTGCTTTACTTTTTTAAAAAATTTATTTTATTTAAGTATAGTTGATTTACAATGTTGTGTTAGTTTCTGGTGTACAGCAGAGTGATTCAGTTATACATACATGTATGTTCTTTTTCACGTTCTTTTCTATTATGGTTTATTACAGGATATTGAATATAGTTCCCTGTGCTATACAGTAGGACCTTATTGTTTATCCATTCTATATATAATAGTTTGAACCTTGCTTTACTTTTAAAATAATATTTCCTTAAACAAAATGTCCTGATTCTGTAAATGTGCCTGTTTATGTGTATGTGTATTATATGATCATTGTGGAACATTTAAAAATTCAACAATGTCTATGGAGAAAACCCAAATATCCTTCTATATTCAATCACTGTTAACATTTTACCACACACACATTGTTACACATTTACACACACACACACACACACACACACACACACACAGTTTTATGAATAAAACTGTAATCATACTAGATATACTATTTTGTAATCTGCCTTTTCCACTCAACAATGTATAATGAACTTTTCCCCATGTTCGTAACTATTCTTGAAGGTCATGATTTTAATTACCTGAAGAATATTAACCTTTTAGACATGTACATTTTAATCATTTTTGGTATTATAAATGACTATGATAAATACTCTTAAACATGTCATTATACAAATACCTAATTTTTTATTTAGAAAAATTTGTGGAAGTCCAATTACTTAGGATATGACCATTTTAAGGAGAATGATAAACAATGTCAAATTTCCTTCCGGAAAAGATAGCAACAATTTAGCTTCCTACCAACATTGTACATAAGCTGTTTTCTCTACATTCTTAGCAATACCAAGTATTGGACTAATTTTTAAAAATCATTAATTGATTAATTAAAATGACATCTTGCTGTTCATTTACATTGAATTTCTTTTATAACAAGTGTGTTTGAATAGTCTTTTCCTAAGTTACTTGCCCATTCATATTTCTTCATTTCTATATTGCCTATTAATTCCCTTGCCTTGCCCATGTTTTTGAGTTAGGTATTTTTATTTTTATTTCAAAATAACATTTTAATATAAAAATCTTTCAAAAACAAAGAAAAATACAAAGAAAAATAATTACCCATGATCTCATCACCCATTCTAAGTTTATTGCTATCATTTCCATTTTGATGTATCTATTTACAGACCAGAAATCAATATTTTACATTTTATAAATGGTTAATTAGAAAAATGGTACTGGACTCCTTGTTTTGTAGCCGCTTATTAATCACTTAATGTTATATCATTAATATTTCCTCAGTCAACACACAGTGGTCTTTTACTACTTAAAAGAAAAGACCTCTTGAGAATGAGTTTCTATCCATCTATGTGCCTTTTCTGTGGCCATCCTTCGTCAGGAAGTCTGACTCCACTCAACAGGCTGATAAGGACCCAAACCTGGACCATCTCTTAGTTCTATGACACCATTCTCTGTGTCACAAGGATTTCTATAGGATTAGCATTCACTGACTTCCTGGAATCATGAGCTACTCTGTTGCCTCGAGCTGCTTCTGCTGCTACCCTGCTGCCTTGGGGGCACGGCATAAGGACGGATGGCTACTCTCTGCTTTATCAGTACATTCCAACCATACATACAGGCTTGACTCTGAATTCCCCATAGCATAACTAAGATAGTGCTGCAACATTTCACAAAACTGAAGACTTTGAGATAAGAGACATTGAACACAGAGAAAGTTAAGATTAATTATTGGGCTAGTCTCAAAGACCACAGATCTGAGTTCCTCTACCTGAGTCCCCACCTGGCACTGCCAAGGCCACTTCCTAACCTGGGTAATTTCTGGTTGAGGTCCGTCTCATTCTCGTTTTCTCCAATGGCTTCCTCTACTGGCTTTCTTTTTCATGGAGCCTCAGGTTCCCTCCCCACTGCAGGTACCCATATATCATCTCCAGATTAGTTTTCTGCCATAATGATTGACAGTTGCAGTGGCTACTCCTCTCAGAAATAAAAATAAACCTAGCGCCCTCCCCACAGGGGTGAGGCTTGCTTTTGGGAACCCTTGCTCCCAACAGATTGTAACGATCACTACATTTTCTGAAGTCAAGTTTCAAAAAATTGAAATCCTGCTATAGGCTAGCAAAAATTCAAAAAAAGATACAGGCATATAGCTAATCATTGTAGTACCATTTGTAACTGCAAAAGGCTGTCCGTCAACAATGGGCTGACTGAATAAACTATGATACTGCCACATCATGGAGTATTATGCAGCTGTAAGAATAATAATCCTAAATAATGCTAAAGAATGATCTACAAGATATGATGTTTAGTGAGAAAAGCAAGGTAGAGAAAAGTGTGCATAGTATACTAACACTTATCTAAGAAATGGGGTATATGAATGTATATGCATTGTTATTTATGTTAAAAATTCAATAATAAATCATGAAATAAAATGGTTACCTACAAAGGGAGGGAGGGAACAGAGTGGAGGGAAAATGGTAGAAGCTAGACTTCCCTAAATATACTTTGTTTACAGATTTAATTTGGAATGATGTAAATATTTATACAATTAAAAAATTAAATAAAAAATAAAAATGTAATCTCTAAACATCAAAATCAAAATGAAAACAAATGACTCTAAATGTGTAGCGAGCTGGTGGCTTAACCAAGCATGGAGAAGTTATTTCAAGGGATTATAAGACAAAGAAATGTGACTGGACATCCCTTGTGGGGATATACCCTAAGGACCAAAAGAACTACAAAAATTTTCTATCTTTGTTCATTGAAAAGGTCTAGAAACAATGACCAACCCATAGCTACAAGTTGATGTTCACTTTATGGCATCTTGATGATGTTTCTCTGTGAAAAGAACCAGGGATCATTGGTGAAATGGTAGACTCCAGATCTGGTGCAGGAAGTGGTCATGATACCTGAGTATGTTTTCATACCGGAAAGTGAGGATGCATTCAAAGATTCAAGAACCAACTGCAAAAACAGTAACAATTTGATCAATAAGAAGAGAAACAAGGACAATGGGGTGAGATATATTAAATATGTTAAAATTCATGAGTTCATCATGACACTAAAACAAATACCATATGATCTTTTGGAGGATGTTGGAGAACCAACTCATAATTTGGAAAACATAAATAAAAGGAAAGAAATGAAGAATTTAGCCAGCCTTTCCTGTACAGATATGCCTTAGGGCAACCAAAGAGTTGATCAGGGAAGATTTCATAGAAGTATCCAGCTGATAAATAAGGAAGGAGTGATAAATGACCACCATTTTGCAACACCTAATGAAATGGATCTAGGCAGAGATCATCAGTGGCTGCTAAAATTACAAAAAGAAAGACAAGCAGACACTATGTGCCTTCTGGTGGGAGTGTACAACACCAGCTATGAAGTATTCTTGCCCCCCAAACAAACCCAAATCTAGATCTAGCTACCAGCATGTAGGAGATACTAGGT